>NW_022436944.1:31426185-31426638 GCF_009761245.1 Sapajus apella | reverse complement strand
GGTGCAATCGTGACTCACTGCAGCCTCATCCTCCCAGGCTCAGGCAGCCTCCCAACCTCAGCCTCCCAAGTGGCTGAGACTACAGACACACAACACCGCACCCAGCTATTTTTTGTAGAGATGGGCTTTTGCCATGTTGCCCAGGCTAGTTTTGAACTTCTGGGCTCAAATGATCTGCCCATCTCAGCCTCCCAAAGTGCTGGGATTTACAGGCATGAGCCACTGTGTCTGGCCACAGTGGATGATATTCTTAAGATAAATTCCAACATGTAGAAGTTTTGGATTAAAGTTTTCCTCATTTTTAAGGCTTTTAATAAAAATTCCAAATGGCTGTTTAGAAATGTTGTACTGATGAGCCCTTCATATCCCAGCTGCCCATGTGAGTGACTGTTTCTCTCTAGTATTTCCAACAATGATCACTGTAATTCTTTTCATTGTTAGTCTGACAGTTAA
>NW_022436944.1:31331385-31426085 GCF_009761245.1 Sapajus apella | reverse complement strand
TGTATTTCTTCTATCTTGAATGGCTGTTCATATTCGTTACCCGTTTTTCTACTGAGTTACATTACATCAACCTTTGCCACGTATATTTCATTTCTTTTGAGTTTCATAATTTGTTTTAGACCTGTAGGGTTTGTTTGTTTGTTTGTTTTAGCAAAATTTAACATTTTTAAGGTAGTTTGGTCTATCAGTCTTTTTCCTTATGTGCTTTTTACCTTAGGTTCCTTCTTTGAAATTTCTTCCTTAAAGTTATATAAATGGTCATCTGTGTTTTATTATACTACTTTTATAGCTCAATTTTTCATTTAAATATTTAATCCAGCAGGGATTCATTTAGGGATTGGGTGTAAAGTAGGGATTTAGCTCATTTCCCAGGAGCTAACTTGGGTCTCGGCTTTATTCCCTGAGTAATTTATCCCTTCCCGCTGATAGAAAAGATCTCCTTTGTCATTGTCTGTGTCTCCTCACTTCTCAGGTCTGCTGTCTCACAGAAATGTCTAAAGCCACCTTATTCAACTTGTGAATAGCCTGCTTTCTCACTGTGACATTATCTTAATTTTCCAGCATGTGTCTAGGGTCTCCTTGTGCTAATTTTTTCTGGTGAGCCCGTCTGTCTGTAGGCAGAAACCTTTGTCTTCAACTCAGTAACATTTTATTACATTGTATCTTTCATTTCTCTTCTTTATTTGTGGTGCATTCTATTTTTAGGAATCTTGATCATCTACCTGTGGTTCTTCAGTCTCTCTGTTTCCCAAATCTTTCACCTTCTGCCCAGTTGTTTTAATTTCTTTCACATTTGCTTTCTATATTACTGACTTGATGTTCTGAAGCTTCAGTACTACTCTTTCTTCCCTGCAAACTGGCTTTGTTTCTGCTATAACATTTTTAATTTCCTTACTATTCTTCCATTTTGGATGCACCTTCCTTTTCTTCTAAACTTATTTTCCTCCTTGTGACTTTCTCCCCCTCTGACTTAAAGGTCATGACTTCTTGTGCACTCCTGAAAAAGCAAACAGTTTCTTGAATTTTTCTTCTCAATTCTGCAGTATCTCATTTTTAGAGGGGTGCTCTTCCTATCACACTACAGAATGGTGTTCCCATTCCTGTAATAGCTGGTATTTTCCCTTCTATTTTAAGCAAAATGGAATTTGCTGCAACCCAGTGAGGTTTTACAGGCAGGGTTAATAGCTTGTCCTAGGACTACATTTCTGCTCACTTGCAGGATGATTTAATTCTCTTCTCAGTTTGCACCAGCTGTGGAGGAGATCAATGTGTGTAGGTCCTAGTTGAATTTCTCATACCTAACATGCTTTCTCTTGATGTATCTCTGTTCTGCTCAGGTGGCATGGGAGAGCTAAAGCTCTGGTTCTTCAGTTCTTCTAGTCTGATGCAATATGTGAAAAATACAGTTTCCTGCATGCAACACTTCCGGGACACGACTATCTTTACCCTGTCTCACAGAGTGATTTTCCCCTAGGACCAATGGTTCTCAGAAGGCATTGCACTATTTCTAGTCCTTGGGCAGCTATGCTATGTATAGATGTTTTCTGGGCAAGGAAGAGAATGTAAGTAATGAAGTGAAAACTTTCTTGACTCATAACATAGCCCAGTTCCTCATTAGTAGTAGCCCTGAGTCTCTGAGGCAGGGACAGAAGGTGGACCTTATTACCTTTTTCTTCACACAATCTCTGTTTTAGGCAGTAGAGTTAGGATGAGCATGTTCTAAGCTTGGGTAGTAATTCTGCTAAAAAATGTGTGAGTGTTTTGGGGATAACATCCCCATTTTGAGCCAGGAACTTCTTAATATATTGTGTTAAATCATTTATTTATTTATCTGTCTTTTCCTTTACGCTTTGTCTGTGTGGCTTTGAAAGAATTATAATTTACCACTATATCAACAGTGCCTAACACAGTGTCCCATGCCTTGTGTTTAATAGATTTTGAAAATGTACACTGGGATGAGAATGCCAAGGGAGAGAACATAGAGATAGAGAAAGAGAATCAAGGGTAAGCACTGGGCTTTGAGGGACAAGATAGTGGCAGGAGGAAGAAGATAACCAGGAAGGGGAAACAAGTCACAGTCAGAGAGGCAGGAAGAGAGCAGAGTCAGAAGCACAAGTCCGCACAGGCTGAGTGGGAGAAGGCTGGGCTAGGAAGACAGTTTCATGGCGTCAGCTTCAGCCAGGTGGCTGTGCAGGGTAGTGAGTCAAGTAGATCCAATGCCTCATCAGTCACTGGTGATGGTGAATTTCAGAGCCATGATGGAGACAACCCCTTCCCTAGTTGGAAGGCTGAGTGGGTTGAGGAAGTGGAAGCAGTTAGGCATAGATTTAAAAAGAAAAGGGAAAGAAAAAAGAGAGCTTGAGGGAAAATCAGCATGCCAGAAGGTTTTTTGTTTGAGTCACTGTAGTTGGAATGGGGAAGATTTGATCAGCTTCATATCCTAAGGGAAGGGGACTGTGACTAGAAAGAGCAATTTGAAAGACAGAGAAGGGATATTTGAAAAAGCCATCCTGAGTCTAATCTGAAGAGGATAAAAGCAGATATGAGAAGAGAAGGGATGGTCTGAGAGTTCCTGGAGGACAAGGGCTGCCTCTCACCGGAACTGGCGAGGTCCCCAAGCGAGGAAAGGGCAGATGACTTGGATGCAGAAATACTATGGACTGTAGTTAAAAATATCTTCAGGTGAGAAGGAAATTTGGTGAACTGCTAACTCCTCATCTCCTGCATCTTAGTAAAGGAGGAAGGATCATCTTTAGAGAAGAAGAGCAGGGCACAGCCCAGGCCTTATGAAGAAGGAAAAAGAAGGATGAGAATATTGCCTGACAGCTCCCAGGTCCAGGCTAGGGACAGAAGAAAACTGTAGACATGGTATGGGGCGGTACCACCAGAGAGCCTGTAAGGCGTCTTGCCTCAGGTGGTCTTGTGATACTGTGCTAACATTAGCTGGCTTTATTGGAGGCTAAGGAAAGCTTTTAAAAGTGGCCTTGGTTAAGCCAGGAAGAAGGGTCTCCCGTGGACCAAGGTCTGCTCTTTCTCACCTTTCTTGAAGGGTATTGCTCTGTATTTCTGTCTCCAAAGATGTTAAGTACATAGGCTGCAGGCACACAGTGAACTCTGAGGAGGTATTCCTTGTCCTGGGTCCTCTGGCCCCCAAGCTGGTACTCGCCAGACATGGAAAGTGGTTCTCTTGCCCCTATACATCCTGCCCACCTCCTCATTGGCAATTTACGTCTTCAGGGACTAACTTGAATCTTTCAACTAGACTGGCTTAGCACTGCCAGCTAGATAAGAAAGCTGCATGAGAAAAACCCAGCCCTGAAATGGAAAGATAGCCTTCTGTTGAAAAACAAGGTCTCTCTTAATTAGAGAATTAATCAATTAATAAATACAGGATCTTTTGAGAGCCTTCTGTATGTCAGGTATTGACACTATAGAGGTGATGAGGCCATCATTTCTGTTCATGAGAAGAGTACATATAGCTCAATACAGGAAACTCACAAAAGACCTTTAAGGGGAAAAAATAATTCAATAGAGAAATAATCCATTTAAATGAGAGGCAGAGGGATAGATTAAGTGACCTCTGAAGCCTTGTCCCAAGCAAGTCATTTTATTATAAAGCAGGACCTGCCAATTGGCTTTCCCTTTTAGTATTCTTCCTCACCTTTTCAAACAAATAATTAATCATGCAAAAATAATGCAACACGTTCTAGAACTCAATCCCTAGTACGACTCTCCAGAGTACTTGAACTGTGTCCTGGGGTTGGCATTGTTACAAAAACTCTTGATGAGAGTAATGCCTGATATTGTGCAATTGTGTGCAGTTGGCCCGCTTTGCATGGTTCTGTGTATGCACATCAATTACACGCATTCAGTATAATTTGTCTTTTTAAAATCACACCTTCTATTTCACCCCAAGAAGATAAATGGATCCTGCCTCAGTCCCAGTTCTATTGATTTTTTGTGGTCCTATGGTGAAACCATTATCAACACTAATCTCAAACCCTGCCAGGAGCCAGGAAGGCCTTAGAATACAGAACACCAATTTCTGCAGCTTCCACCTTATTTTTCTTTTCATAGGCTTTTGTTCTGACTCCCCTCCTCATCTCATTTTCAAATATGATTTGATTATCATCATGTGAGGTCTGTTCTGGCTCGGAGGAGGCACCTTTTCCATGTGTCTGGCCTGGAAGTGGGTGGCAGAGGCCTTTCCTGATTGAGCACTGACTTGCCTTGGGGCAGGGTGTTCTTGCAGCTTTGAAGCCTCACTCCACGGCCTCTCTCTCCAGCAGTCTGAAACATGAACAGCCAGGCAGGGGGAACCTACACCTTTCAGCTTGCAGCTCTCCGAATTACTTTTCTGGGGAGGAGAGGAAGAAAAGAAGAAATGAGGGATTGGAACCAAGAGGCCACAAGGCATCTGGGAAGCTGTTAACAGTGAGCTCGGTGTTTGAAGATGGGGCGGCAGTGGTGATGTGTCCAGGGCTTGCAGTGATAAATGTCAGCTGGTCCTCTGCCTTCATCTCCCAGGGTGTTTTGTAGCCTCCTTGCTGTCACACACTCCCACCTGCTACTGGACCTATGACCGCACTCAGGACCCTAAAAGATCATATGCTGATTTAAAGTATGGACAAATTTTGAGAAGTTAAAACATCCAGTTCATTAAAATATTTCCAAAGGGCATATAGCACAGCCTTCCCTCACCGCTGACCCCAGGCCCAGTGGCCTCCCAGAGCACCACTCTCATTGGCTTTGTGAAGGCTTCCAGAGACAGCCTAGGTGTCAGGCGTGCACTCAGTTCCTCTGTTTGCTGCTGCTGCTGCTTCCTTCTTGCCTTCTCTCATGGGCCTTCTCTTCCTCCTTCTCCTTTTTTGATAATATATCTTACAGATGATTCCATACCAAGACTCATAAACCTGCCTTATTATAAAGAGTTTCATAGTATTCTCATGTATGGATGTACCAGAACTTATTTGACTAGTCTCCTATTAATAGGTGTTGTGGTTGTTTTCAATCTTTTTGTCATCAAAAAGAATGCTGCCCCAAAGAACTGAAAGCAGAGACTTGAACATATCATTTGTACAGCAACGTTCATAACAGCATTATTCACAAGAGGCGAAAGGTGGGAACAAACCAAGTGTTCATCAAGAGATGAATCGATAAAATGTGGTATGTACATTCAATGGCATACTATCCAGCCATAAACATGAATGAAATATTGATGTATGTTTCAATGTGGATGGACCTTAGAAACAATATACAGTACAGTACTGACATGTTTTGGTTATATGTCCCCACCCAAATCTCATCTAATTGTAATCTCCATGTCTTGAGGGAGGGAAGTAATTGTATTAGGATTATGGGGGCAGTTTCCACCATGCTGTTCTTGTAATAGTGAGTGAGTTCTCACGACATCTGATGGTTTTATAAGCTTCTGGTGGTATTTCTCCTGCTCATCACTCTTCTCTCTCTTGCCACCATGTGAAGAAGGTCCTTGCTTCCCCTTCATCTTCTGCCACGATTGTAAATTTCCTGAGGCCTCCCCCAGCCCTGCAGAAATGTGAGTCAGTTAAACCTCTTTCTGTACAGCAGTGTGAGAACAGATTAATACAAGTACTAAATGAAAGAAGCCAGACACAGAAGGGCAAATATTGTATGATTCCACTTACATGGGGAAGAATAGGCAAATTCACAGAGACAGAAAGTAGCATAGAGGTTACCAGGGGCAAATGGGGAGTTATTGTTTAATGAGTACAGAATTTCATGTTGGGGTTGATGAAAACGTTCTGGATGTAGATAGTGGTGATGGTTATATAATAATATGGATGGATTTAATACAACTAAATTATATTCTTACAAGTGGTTAAAATGATAAATATTCAGTTACATGTATTTTGCCACCATAAAAATGACAAGATAGAAATGTTTTGCCAGAGCCTAAGAGAATGCTGCAAAGTAGCACATACCTGTAATCCTAGCTACTTGGGCTGGAGGATTGCTTAACACCAATAGTTCAAGTCCAATCTGGGCAACATAGTGAGACCCTGTTTCTAAAGAGAGAGAGAGAGAAAATGCTGCAGTGAACATCCTTGTACAATAGGGTGCTCTGTGGGAATCCAAGTATATTCTATATGATACACTCCCAGAAATGGGGTTACGAAGTGTAAAAGTGTATGTATTTTAAATTTTAATATATGATGCCAAATTTTCATTCAAAATATTGTTCTAGATAATCTCTAACCCATGAAGTATGAGGGTCAACCACTAGCTAGCATGAAATATTTTGACTTTTGCCACCCTGACAGCTAAAACATGATACCCTTGTAGATTTAAGTTGTATTTAACTTCTGCACTTATGCTATGTGCATAGAGGTGAGACCCAATGGATCAGGAGTCACTTTGGTTTCAGGTCAGGGCAGAAACAGAACAAGAGCAGCCTAGAGGCAAGAAGAAGTCTTGCTGTCTAGGATATGAAAGAAGGACATTTAATTTAGTCTCCCTCCTCCTCAGCTTCCCACTACCTGCCTCAACTTTATCATGTGATTCATAGGACCATGGACTAGCACCTTGGAAGAGGACCTGAGGGTCCCAGCTGCCTAACATAGTAGCAATTCTCTAGACACTCCCTTACCTCCCTTGAGAGCCTGAGTATGCACCTAATGCAGGAAGTTCACTTTTTTTTTTCTGATTGTTGGAAAGATTATACTTCATCAAATGCACGTTCTAATGGTTTCCAGCCTCTAATCTTAGACCTTCTGAAGAACCAAACATTCTTCTTTTAGTAACTCTTAGGCCAATTACTTGCAAAAATAAAGCCTGAAATAAATAATGGTGAGTGGGTCTATGAATGAACGAATGATGTGCAAACTCCAGTCACTGATATTCTTATTGACTTATGGATTCCATAACAATACAGGATTCTTTGGAAGGGATGCACTTAATTCGGAGGATAGTGGGTGAGCCCTTTCTGGGATGCAGATCCACCCTGGGTCATTGCAGGAAGTGCATACTCACCTGAACACCTCAATCTCCTTCACATACTGTGCTGCAAAGCCAAGGTGCCCCGATTTATAATTTGCATTTGTCCCGTATAAAGAGTACCTTCCCTTGGCTTTAATCCAGAATTCCAATCCCCATGTGATCAATCTGAATCTTAACTCATTCCCCAGCATTTTAGTCATTTTACAGCTTTCTGTCACTTCCTGATTTGATATACATCCCATTAAATACTTTTCCTCTACTTCATGGATTAAGCTGTTGATCAGGTCAAGACCAAGGGCAGCACCAGGTGATGACATCCCATTTCTCAGGGCTGACAGGATACAGTTATTTAATGGAATTATTACTAAAGGCCAGCCTTCACGTCCATGAACAAAATCATGAGGGGAGGCTCATAGGCTCTGCTGAGATCACGATGTCCAGGATTGTGGTAGGAGGTGGGGAACAAAACAAGAAAGCTACCCTTGGTGCCTGAGCTCTAACCACCAAGGAAGAACTAGATGATGAACTAGATGGGGGCATGCAGGGCAAAGCATCAGCTTGGTACATGGAACTGAAAGAAGAGAGGAGGCTGGTTGCATTCAGATATGTAGATACAAGTAGAGAATAGTCATAACACACATATACATAGTGCTTACTATATGTCCTATGCACACTTACAACGTCAACTCATTTAATTCCCATGAGGCAAATATCATTATTATCCCCATTTTACAGATGAGGACACTGAAGCACAGAGAGAGGTTAAATAGTTTTCCCTGCATCATACCGCTGGAGTTTAAACCGAAGCAGACTAGTTACAGAGTGTTCTTAAGCAGTTCACTCTATGGCCTTGAAAAGCTCAGCCTCCATGATATTATCAAATAAATTTCAAAGGGTACGCTGACATATTCAGCCAGCACACTCTTTGAAAGTGGATTTGAAATACCCTAGGGATTCTAGTTCCCAGGGCAGTCTCTTTCGGACCAGCAGTCCCTTGTGGAGTTTTCTCTCAGCCAAGTGGGAGAGGTGAAACTTGCTGCTATGAGGAGCAGTTAAATAATCTGTCTCAGCCAGGCATGGTGGCTCACACCTGTAATCCAGCACTTTGGGAGGCCAAGGCAGGTGGATCACCTTAGGTCAGGAGTTTGAGACCAGCCTGATCAACATGGTAAAGCCCCGTCTCTACCCTGGCTGCACTGAAAGCCACCAGGGAAGGTTTGAGGCCCTCTAATGCCCTGGCCCATCTCCAGAGTTGGATTCAGTTCCCTCTGACTCACCTGACAGCGGCTAAAGACTGCAGGTCCCAAAGCCATGAGGAGGAGAGGGCCTGGGCTTTAGTATTTTTACTGACTTTCCCTGGGTGATTCTGATAATCGTCAAAATATAAGAACTATTGGTCTGGGATATGGCTCAGAAAGTCATGTATTAAAGGGGCTGGGTGTCTTATTATGCAGCTCAGCTATTATAATTTGGGAGCTTTTCTGTATCTGGTTTTTTGAGATGCAGAAAGCAGAAAAGGATAGAGAAAGAAAGGCAGGCCTTGGTGAGCCCAAGCAGGGGCAGTAAATTCGGAGCTTCTCCTACTGCCAACGCTGCAGGCACTGAGCTTGAGGGGCCCCAGGTCCAGGAGAGACAGAGGGTTTGCTCCCTTCTGAGAAGCTTCCTAACAGAAGCATTGCTAAGGTTTTATAACATCCTAATGCAGAAGCAGTGTTTAGTGATGAGGAGCAGGTCAGGTTTTAGCCAGCTTATCACCCTGCTTGGCTTCTTTTAACCTCATTTTAATTACCTTTTCCTTCAGATTTATGGAATCTAAGTACTACTTAGAATGTTATTTAAATATGTTCTGTTATTTAAAATAAAAATGTTTCTGATTATGCTTTTAAAGAACTTTTTTGTGTGAAAATAGTAGATGCTATTATTTGCTTTTTAAATCAAGTAATATACGAAAGTACAAATTTTAAAAAGACAAAGAAACAATTACTTCAATTCCACCATCCAGAGGAAATCATTAACATTTGGTGCACAGTTATCTGGCTGATAGAATGATAGCTAATTAGGTAAACTCAAACACATTTACAAAAATAGAAACTTACTGTATACCTTTTTTAAAATTAAAAGCAATATGTTTGATTTGAATTTAATAGATTAAAAAATGAAATTGCTAAAGTTGGAAAATGTTTTTCTTCATTACAAGTTATTTCAATTTTTGTAAAGTTTTTCTGGGCAGAGTGAAGACAAGATTTATTCACATTTAAACATTTTCACAGTATCCCTTGATTTCCTACTTCCTTTCCTTCCCCCAGCCCCCACCCTCGATTTCTTATGTTACTACTTTTGCATTGATGAGGTCTGTAGCTGTTACATTCTGTTCTCTGCCATAATACACAGGTGTTTGTTTCTTAGCTGCTCGGCTGCCATTGCCTGTTCTTCCACTATGGTTTCTTTGTCCTAGAAAAGTGGTTCTTAAAGTTTAAAGTGTATACTAAGTGCTTGGGTATTTTGTTAGAATATGAATTCTGGTGCAGTGGGTCTGAGATGAGATATGAGGGGGTCTGTATTTCTAACCCCTGCCCCCGATCCCCATGATGTCAGTGCTGCTGCTGCAAGAGCCCCACCTGGATAGACAGGTTCTAACATTTTTGGTTTATGTTACTTTTTGGTTGACCAGATTCCCAGATTCCACTTTCAGGTCATTCCCCACCCACCTCCCACCCTCCATAGCTCATTGGTGCTCTGTTCCCTGAAGTTTTGAGAATGCTTGAATCTTCTTGCCCATTTGTGTACATGGGGTTGCAGGCGCAACCTGCTTGGGTTTAAATACATGGGTCACAGAAATTCCTTTGCTCAGAATTCATGGGCATTGCTTCAGTGTCTTCTGGCATTGAACATGGTCAGCTGAACGTGGCATTGCTGTGGTCGGTTTAGGGCAGGCCTCATTTTTACTTCCTTTAGTTCATTTGTTTTTTTTCTACCTGGATGTCCAGGGGATTCCTTCTTTATCCTGGAGATTTAGTAATTTCACCAGGATGTGTCTTGATTTTATCTTGGGATGTATTTTGACTTTTTCAATGGCAGTTCCAAGACTTTAATTTGAATAGTTTTCTGTTATGTTTTTTGGTGTTCTCTTCTCCGGAGCATGAATAATTCATGTGTTGTGGCATGTCCAGGAGTGTGCCTTCTGCTGAGGGTGCTGGGGGTTGTGGCCGCTCAGGCTGCTTCTCTGCTTCCTCCACACTCTCTTCTGGAAGTTTCTTTCAGCCAGGAGGCAGTGAAGATTGGGGTGGGGGAAACAGAGACAGAAAGAACACCCTCTGAGCTATCCCACAGGTCCTCACACTTCCCTTACACCATGTGGCTTTCCTATTACTGCAGGGCCTTTCAGGATGCAACATTTGCCTTTAGAGAAACCAAAATGTTGGCCAAAGTCTGAGGAGGTGTGGGTCTGCTTTCATTGTTCTTCCAAATTCCACTGCATTTTCTACTAGGTGGTTTGTAATGCCACCATTTCTTTATTTTCATGAGGATTGATTTTTCTTCCTTTTTTTTTTCCTATCCCATGTTTGAAGGGTGTCAAGAGAATAGGGTATAGAAAAACTGTATCCTGACAATGCAGTCCAGACTTTTTTTTAGTGGATAAAGCAGTACTAACTAGCTTGATTTTCATATGCTTTCCTTTTAGCTATTCCCTGCCAGGGAGAGTCTGCCAGAGTCTTCTATATACTTAATGAGGGACCACTTGATCTGGTGGCAATGATTCAAACTGAAGGTGCCTTGTCCAGAGGGAATCAATAATCTCTGAATAATGCAATGTGTAAATTCAGTACCACCAAGCAATGACTGAGCAATCAGGACCGTCACTGCTCCAGGACAGAGTAGTGCTCAGCTGAGCGTGCTAGGCCGCTCTTTACTCCGGAGGCATCAACGCTGCAGTTTGGTGTTTGTGCATGGTTTGCATTTGGCTGCCACGTGGCAGTACCCAGTGACAATAGGGATGGCAAAACAGGCTAGGCATGGTATCTCATGCCTGTAATCCCAGCAATTTGGGAGGCAGAGGCGGGCAGATCACCTGAGGCGAGGAGTTCCAGACCAGCCTGGCCAACATGGTGAAACCCTATCTCTACTAAAAATACAAAAAAAATTTATAGGTAAGCACAGCCAGTCCTCAAGGCTAACTCGCTGGAACAGCACACGGTGTCAGTCAGTGAAGCGGCCTCTCACTCATGGCTGGCTTGTACACATACACACACACACACATACTTAGAACATCTCCATCAGTTGCCTTGTTTTGGAATGTTCATGAATGCGTGTAGCTTATTAAAACAAGAAAAATACCCATCCTTTATACATTTACCTAGAGACATGACAGAGAACATAAAGAGCTTCAGAAAAACTTCCTTTTCCCCTACTTTTCTGTCCTGGCCAAGGCTAGATTTTGGTTCAAATTTATTGGATTTAATTGGCACATTTCTTCTCGTTTCCCCAATTAACGTGGCTAGTAGAGGGGCACATGCCGGGAGGTGCCAGGCGCTCTGTCCCCACTGCCCTGTCTCCTACAGCTGTAGGAGGTCAGGCCTGTAAGGATCCCCCAAGCCAACTTCTTCGCAGGAGGAATAAATATCCCCTCAAACGTCTCAGCTTATTCTCTGCAAAGCCTGTTTTGTTGGCAAATAGTGACCTAGCAGAAACTCTGAACCCACTGAGCCCACTGACCCAGATCCTTGAGTAAAAGCCACATACACCCAGCATTTCATGTAATATATTTGCATGTCCATATTTTATTGAAAACCAGGGACTGTTTGCTGAAAGTATTTCAAGGTGACCAGAATCTGCCTTTTCCAGTACATTTTCAAGCTGTGACATCATAATAGTTGTGGCACCTGATGATTTCAGAATGAAAGCCTTTCAACCTCCAAAATCATCCCGTTTTGCACTAGTTATGAATGGGCCAAACAGGATGGGGAGTCATTTCCATTTTTCAGGAGGAAAGCTGAGAGCACAGGAGTGCAGTCACTTGCCCACCTTGTCTATACCCCAAATGTGAGAAATGACAACAGTCCCACTCTCGCAGGACCTTAGTAACAGGAATGTAGGGATGGAGTGAGGAGCAGAGATTTGCCCCTCTGCATCGTCACTGTGTGGTCTACCCCTGCAGCGCCCACTCTGCAGTGTTTACACCTCTCATCAGGACAGCTATGGAATCAGTGACTGCCTGTCAGGGGGAGTGGGAAATGAGCAGATTGCAGACACTGGGAGGTAGCAGCCTGACCTGCTGTATCACCACCGCATACCAAGGAATCCATATGTCGGAAGACACATCTGGGACAGCTAGCAGGTGATTTAGACAGACAATCTTAGGGTGAGAGCAGAGAGACAGAAGAGGAGGAGGCATCAACCATTGGGCTGAGAATCCTGGGGCCAAGTTGCCTTAGGAGACGCAGCCACTCTCAGTGGTTTACAGCCCAGATTACAACCACTGCTTCCCCCACACCCAGCCCACTCAGCTTGGAACAACTTAGTTCTATACCGGGGCTAATCTTATTTCCAAATATCTTCCAAAAGAGAATGTCCCCAGCCTTCCTTGGTAACCGGGGGCTAAAGTTACAACTGCAACAGTATTTCTTCTTGGCTGTAGATTTTAGCACATTGTAAACACCTGAATATATGACTGATTCAATTGCACATCAAGTAAGACAGCTTATTTCTCCTTAAATTCAGATACTTTAAAAAAAGTCTGATGGCAAAAGTGATTCTGAAAGTTGAAGATGGGATTCTATGCTGTGATGGCGCTGTGTCTCATGGTGGTGGTGGAAACACTACCCAGAATCCAAATGTTCATTCTTGCTTGAGTTGGGAGCCATGGGGGATGGGATTCTTGGGGAGGGCAAGGTCTGCCCTGTGAGAGTGCCGGGAAATCCAAAGGGCCCAGGTGGTCTTCCCTCCTACTTCTGAGAAGCCGGGGTGTGGGCACCTGATCTCAAACCAGCTACCTGGATGCTCCCGACTCAGGCTTTGATTGTGAAGGGAGGGGCTTGAAGATTCAGGGAGAATTGAGACATCTGCAACTGCATCAAGTGTTTGGAGGGTGGACAGGGACAGAAGTGCCATCCAGAATGTCCAGCGGGGCCACTCAGTCCCGGTGGTGTGGCCCAGGCTTTGTGACCCAGCCTGACTTGATTCTGAGAACTGTTGCAAGGCTTTCCAAAAGGGGGTCTTCCTTTTCTGTTTCTTTTATTCACAGTTCGTTTCTGCTGCTTACAGTCAGAAATTCAAACTGATGCAAGAGTGGTGCTGAGTTTTGAGTTATCCAGGAATTTATTTAGTAGGGGAAGCTGCTTCTAGCAGGAAGACCATACATGCTGAGTGGACTGATAAATGTTCAATGTTAATGCAGCAAATTGGCAATTGAGCATGTGCTGGTGGCTGGCACCATACTAAACACTAGGAAAACATGTGTCCTTGTGCGGCTTCAGACCAGTGGAGGAGACGTGCCTGACCAGCTTCCAGGTCACCCTTTCAAATGGATCACATTTTGAAGCTTCCCTTGTCTGGTGAGAGCATGTATTATTCACAAAGCAGGTTCCCTGCAGGCCTTTGTGGGCTCACACAGAGCAAGGCCCTGGCATTCCACGGTGATGGCCCACCTGGAGCTGGCTTTCATGCAGGAATAAATCACCCTCTCTTTTATGAGTTGTTATAGCTATTTCTTCCAGTTTTTGCTTTCTGGTTTTACTTTCCCTTCTTTTTATTTAATAGACCTCAGGAGGGAGAGTATTTCTAGTCGCAGCCAATCACAGATTAACCCGCTGTCATTAGGAAAGAAAGGACCCTGGGCAGCAGGTGTTTGTGTCAGGGAGTGGGATGTATTAGGGGCTCCCACATAGCACCCCAGCCTCACAGGACCTCACCTCCACCTCTGGTCCTGACTCTCCCTGTGCGTGGCTATTCCAGCAACTGCCCTCTTGCCTTTTGCTAATGGAGTCTGACTACATCTTTCTGCAGCTGGATGGCCACTTCCATCTTTCCATCTCCCAGTATCTGTGCTCTTCTCAGTGCTGTCCAGTGCCTGTTTTTTGTTTGTTTGTTTGTTTGTTTGTTTTTTAAGACAGAGTCTCACTCTGTCACCCAGGCTGGAGTGCAGTGGTGCGATCTCGACTCACTGCAAACTCCACCTCCTGGGTTCAAGCGATTCTCCTGCCTCAGCCTCCTGAGTAGCTGGGATTATAGTCACGCACCACCACACCTGGCTAATTTTTATATTTTTAGTAGAGATGGGGTTTCACCATGTGGACCAGGCTGGTCTTGAACTCCTGACCTCAGGTGATCCATCTGCCTCTGTCTCCCAAAGTGCTGGGATTACAGGCATGAACCACCGCACTGGCCTGTTTTGCCATCCCTAATGTCACTGTGCATCTAGGTCACTGGGAGCCTCAGACTCTCTGGCTGCTTACCAATGACCCAGTGGCCTTTGGCATGTGCCTGAGAGCAGACAGAGATCTGCCTATCATGAAAAGGTGGCACAGATCCTGAAAATGCTGATCTTTTAACCTGGGTGAACTTGAAAATGGCCTGGGGAGTTTTTAAATAAAGATGGGAGCATGAATGTGGCTGGGGCTGCTTTAGGTGGATAGTCTGGGAAGGCCTCTCTGAGGAGGTGACACTTGAGATAAGGTCAGAAAAATAAGGAGCCACCTACACAGAGAAGTGAGAAAGGCATTCCTGGCAGAGGACCCAGATAGGGCAAAGGCCCTGAGGTGGGAAGACCTTGGCAGTGTCAAATGACCAGACAGGACCGTGGGCTGGAAGTAGCACAGTGCCAGGAGGAGAGTGTCAAGATGAGGTCTGGGAAGTAGCCAGGAGCTAGTGGCAGCTGTGTAGACGTTGCCCTCAACTTTCCTTCCTGCCAAGTGGAGAAAGCTAGCCCTCCTGGTTGGCACAATCATAAATGGGTAAAGGCAAGGATGATTTTGAAGACTGAAGGGCCTTCCTTCTGAAGTCATCAGGTGCCACGCCTACTTTGATGCCATAGTTTGAGAGAATACTAAAGAAGCAAGGTTTGGGTCACCTTGAAGTACTTCCAGCAACAGCCTCTGTTTTCCAATAAAACGCAGATATGCAGTAACAGCATATGAAAGACGGGGGTGTGTGGCTTCACCTAGGGTCTGGGTCAGTGGGTTTGATGGTCTCAGATTTTCTCCTTATTCACCATTTGCTAATAACATACTCTTTGCAGAGAAACAAGCTTGGGCTGAGGTTTGTTTCCTTTGTAAGTGTGAAGGAAGCTGTTGGAGAGATCGGAGGAGGGGAACAAGTGACCCAATCTAAGTGAAACAGTAATTCTAATAACTACAACCACCAGCACTCTGGGCAATGTGTGCACATAGCTGGTTGCAATGCAGTCAGTGTGGAGGAGCAGACTTTGAGGGGCTGAGGGTGAGAAATGTCAGTTGCCTGTCTGTGGCCACCCAGTGCATCAGTCATAGGCAGGATTAGGCCTAGAGACCCACCCTGTCCAGGGCCTGGCTGGCCATGTGGGCCCAGGCCCCACTGCTTGCCAGCACCCTCCCTCCTGCGGTGCCAGGTCCTTCCTCTTGTCTGGGAAAATTAATAGTTTTTTTTCCTCTTCTTTCAAGATCAGAATAAAAATTTCACTGGTTAGCATTGCCTCCATCCCATCCATGTGATGTCTCTTCCTTAAAAGATGCCATCAGGCCTTTTTCTCGGGACTCTGGCCGGGAGTGTTTGCCTGCTGCAGAGACTTCCACAGAGTTCTCCCGCTGACCTGGGCTGTGGCTCACCCCAAGCAGCTCCCTTCCCTCACCCCTAACAGCCCAGGCATCCATGAAGCTTGAGGGGAAGGAGGGGGCAGAACTGGCAGACTTCTTCCTTAGGCAAGCTGGGGACATATTGTTCAAATCCAGGCCTTACCCTCCCAGAATGAAAATATGTGATGTTGATGTGAATAAGTGTTTGTGATTGAATTAAATGTAAGTACAGGGCACTTCTCCTGATTCACAGCTCTGCGTGCAAGCGCAGGGCCTGCATCACCGAGCACCGCCTTCACAGCCAGGCTAGTGCCCCTGCATCTCCCACCCTCCCCTGTTCATCTGTCTCGTTTGCCTCTCCCAACTTTGTCAAATGTAACGTGAAAGGAAGGGAAATTAAAAGAAAACAAAAGAGAGATTTACCGAGAGGAAAAATCTGATTTATCCTAACGTAATTAAATGTGTAGGAAACTGAGAACAAAGGATTGCAAATAGTGTGCGTGTGTGAGTGAGAGAGAGAATAAATCATTATTTCACTGGCGGCCAGAGCCCTCCTATGAATCTTAAACTCAGGTGCTTGTGAGGTGGAGTAGGCAGGGGAATCAGACCGTGGCTGTGGCTCTGGTGTCCCAGCACCTGCTTCCTGTAGCTCCCACAGCTCTTCTGCTGGGCTTGGGGATGGGGGGACTGCGGTAGGCCCTCCCAGTCATGGTTGGTGGAGCTACTGTTCTCTCCTTTTCTATGCTGCCTCCTGTGCTCCCCTCCCTATGGGACCGGCCATCGCCGTGTTCAGTACTCGAGAATCTTGGCAGGCTCCTGTCGCCCAAGCACCTGGTGGCACTGGGCTTGTCTTTTCCCTTTGTCTCGTTGCCTAGAGGCTGAGTATGTTGGGGTCAAGGACTGTGTCTTTTCACTGGGGCATGTGCAAGTGAACATTCAGGGCCTGGACTGCTGTGGTCACTCAATCTGTGTTTGTTGAATAAATGAAGAGGCCCTTATACATTCAGGCACGTTGAGGTCATCCCACCATGACCTTTCACTGAAGCTGCTGTTGCGTCTGGGGAGGCAGGCACAGGCACCATGCCTGGACTGTGAGATGGGGCGTGATGAGAGCTCCAGGGAGGGTAGAGGACATAGGAGAAGCAGTCGGGCAGGAGGTAGTATTTAACCTGGGCCTTGAAAGGTGGATAAGTCTTTGAGGTAAAGGGGGGAAAACATCTTCTTCTCCAGGAGGTTGATGTGAAGTCCCCAAAATGAGGGGTACTTGGACTTCCAAGAGGGCCCAGCAATCATTCTGTCTTCCCCATGTTCTGCCTAACTTAGACCCATTGAGGCAGAGGTACTTTGAGATAATATGCTGAAAAGTGGCTAACAAGGCTTTTTGGCTACTATGATGGGGGTGTTAAGCAAGATTTGAATTCTTGGGGGCTTTCTGGGGACAAAGCCTACACAGCCCGTGTGATACTCCTCCAGTCTCGGGGAATTTGCTGACGCTGTGACTTCATTCTGTAATGGCCTTTCTCCCCAACTCTTCCCTCCCTTCAAAGACTAACTCAGATGTCTCCTTCCTCCCCTTCTTAGCCCACTGCAATCCCACTCCTTAAAGCACCCACTGTTCTCCTTCGTGAAATCTTCCCAGCTCCCTACAGCTTCACAGCAATCTTTGTTGTGAACATATATAGCAGATTCCTTTGAACATATTTAGAAGATACCTTTGAACATATTTAGCAGATTCCTGAAACCTCTGCTTACACCAGTGACCACAATACATCCACCTTTACCTATGACAGACCCATCTGTGAGCCTCACAGGACATGAACAGCATCTCATTCTTCTTGGAGGCACGTAGCCTAGCATTGTAGCTGCTGAGTGAATGCTGGCCTCATTTCCTCCACAGACCAATTTGCTAACATGTTTTCGGTGACTACAATGTGACAGGGATTGCACATGGGCTTTGGGTGATGGTCTCATTACTCCTCAATGCTGAACAGAAATAAACCTCGCCAGCTGATAGGGACTGAGAGATAGGAATTCTAAGCTGAGACTGGCTTGGAGAGGCAGAGAGGACAGGGGACAGAGGCCGCATCAGGGAAGTCTGTGAGCACCATGTGTTCAATGGCCTTCCCTACTAGGGCTTTGGCCATCACAGCCACCAAAGAGAGCTCTGCGTGCCTTGCCCCACAATACCTGGAGGCCCGCACCTCATACCTCAGACCCTGAGCCTTTAGCACCAGCACAGGAGGTGGCTGCCCCACAGCAGTAGGCTTGTTGGCTGAGCAAGATCCTTCTCTACCTCTTCCAAAGGCCTGAAATCCCATCGTGAGTCAGTCTTATTCCCCAGTGTTAAGAATGGAGCATGTGCCTGGGGTCCCTTAGTCTGGTCAAGCAGGGTCGGGCTTTAAAACAGCCTCCACCCCAGGACTCTGAGGGCCAAAGGGGAGTCATGTGTGTGCAGAGCAGACACAAACCTTTAAAGGAATAGCATTGCAGTTATTCATCTCTTCTGTCCAAAGAGTTGTCTGTAGATGAATATTTCAGAAAAATGCCATTTTCTTTTCAAATCACAGAAATAAAACATGCCTATCACAGAAACATGGAAGATATAGGAGATATAAAGAAATCATGAAAATCACCCAGAATGACACCATCTGGATAATTTCTACCGACCCTTTGATATATTTTACTTTAGCAATATGTGTGTATGGGATCACATTGTAAGCAAATTTTATGTCCCTCATCCATTGAACATTACATTGTGATCATTTTCCATGTCATTAAATTTATTGGAAAACATTATTTTTAATGGCCACATAATATTCAATCTTGTGACTGATCCATAATTTATTTAACCATCTCCTCTTTTTTGAGCATTTATTTCTAATTTGTGCATGTTAATATCCACAAATAATGACACTGTGAACAACTTCGTTCATAAATCCATAGGCACTTTTGTGCTTATTTCTTTAGAACAGGTTCCTGGAACTGGAGTCAAAGGGTGTGTACTTGGCAATGGGTCTGGATACCTCCTGCCAAGCTGCTGGCTTCCAGATGCAGGCTTTCCCTCAAGATCTGAGAATGCCCTTGTCCCAGCACCTTCATCTGCATTAAGCATTACTACTTCTTAAACCTCTGCTAACTTGGTACAATAAACACTGTTCGTTAATTTATCTTTTCATTGATTTTTTCCCCAGTTTTCCAATGGTGTGTCAGTGTTTTACTTATTAGTTTAAGTGTTCCTTATATGTCAAGGTTATTACTACTTCCCCCAACATGTTACAATATTTCTTCCTGTTGGCTTTTTTGCCATTAAATTTTTTATAACAACTTTGTTGAGATATAATTCACATACCATACAATTCACCCAATTAAAGTGTACAATTCAGTGGTTTTTAGTATATTCATAGAGTTCTGCAGCCATCGCCACAATCAATTTTAGAACAGTTTCATCTTCCCAAAAAGAAACCCTTGCCCGATAGCAGCCACGCCCCATTTCACTTCAGCTCCTCCTCCCCGAGCCTAGACATCAACCAATCCACTTGCCGTCTCTATGGATTTGCCTATCTGGACATTTAACATCAATGGATCATGCACTATATGGCTTTTTATAACTGGCTTCTTTTGCTTAGCATAATGTTTTCAAGGTTGTAGCATGTTTTAATACCTCAATTTGCCGTTAGACTTTCTTACAATTTTTAATAGCTGTAGATGTTTTAAGCTTTCCTTTTGTGATCTGCCCCTCCTCAGAGCTTAAGATGTCCTTCAGTTACATTTACAACTATATTTTCTGCTACTTTAAAAAAAAAAAAACCACTTTGTTGAAACACTAAAATAATTAAATCTCAAGGTAATATATGCATATAGTCCTGTTGTAAGTGGCTTTAGTTTTTACATTAATTCTTCAATCTGCTTGGAATGTATTTCCGTAAATAGTAATAGGGTGAGAGTCTAATTTAATTTTTTTTCCCAATAGCCAATTGTCGTAGTGCATTTCTACCCCATTTGCTGGCACTGCTTCCTTCATAATTTATTAAGTTCTTAAATGTACTTGGATCCGTTTCAAGGCTCCTCTGTTATAGTGCCTTGTTTATCTATGATTGCACCAGTGCTGTATTTTCTAATTGTAACAGTTGTAGACTAAGGTACAGCCTGGTTAGACAAGCCACCTCTCTTATTCTTTTAACAGTCTTTCTTAATTCCTTTGCCTATTCATTTTTCCAGAAGTTCTTAGAATTATTTTGTCACATCTCTCTCTCTTCTTTTTCACCATGTATTTTCCCCACCAGTAAACAGCTACCAGTAATTTTATTGGTTGTGCTTTTAAAATAATATATTAATTTGGGAATTGATTATATTCTGTCTTCCATCTGGTAACATATCTTGCATATTGTCCAATTTTACCTTTTACATATTTTACTATGTTTTTAATTTTTTCTGTTTCTGTGCCACAGTGTAAGTTCTTCTCGATGTCTTTAATTGCTTTTGATTTTTTTATTGCTATTGTGAGTGAATTTTTAAAACTGGTTATTTCTGGTATTAAAGAAATCTCTTCCCCCATCTCCCCCCGACTCACAACTGGTTTACTTTTCTCAATATTCTTTTCTAAGATATTTTTCCAGTTGTTTCCTTTGCAATTTGTTTCTCTAATCAGACTGCCCAAAGCAATAATTATTTCTTTTTTTCCTTCTTAATAGTTACATCTCTAACTTCTGTTTCATTTCTTACTGGCTTGGCCTGATCTTTCAAAAGTGTAAAGCATTAGTGAAGGGGAATAAGCTCAGTTCTCCCTAATTTTAATGGGACTGCCTTTTGTTGTTTCATCAATAAGAATTGAGTGAGTTTAAAGTAGAATGCTAGGAAGAAAATAACACATATTTACTTGAAAGAATAGTAAAGAAAAATATATATGTTTGGAAGTAAGCATATTGTTTTCCTGTTGACCAACTGACATGAAATTTTGATTACTATTAATGAAAATATGTGAAACTATATTTTCAATTTTAGGATCAAACTTAGTCATGCTGAATATTGTGTTTATTTTACAGTGTTCTTGTTTAATGCTTACATCTGTATGAATATGTGAATTTCTCTTTTTTATAGTTACATTGCCACATTTTGGTAGAATATTTTTACTAACTTCATAAAATGGACAGAATTTTATATTTTTTACTTCGTGAGGCAGTTAATATAGCATGGAATTATATTTCTTAAAAGTTTGAAGAAATCCACTTGTGAAACTTCTCAGTCTTGGAATCTTTCTTAGATGTAAACTTTGGTTGTTTTGAAAAATTCTATCCCCGTAATTGATCTCTTAAGTTTTTATTTGTTCTTGTGTCATAATTTGATAATTTAGATTTTCCAGAAAAAGTATTCGGTTTGCTGGGATTTTTCAATTCATGAGCACAGTGCTATCTAGAGAGGTTTTTAAACAGAAGACAGCACTGTCTGTTGTTGCCTCCCCTTTCTTATTTCTTGTGTTATTTATTTTCTTTCATTCTCATTATTTACAACAATAATACAGAGAACTTTGCATTTAAATGGGTTTTATCGCTTACCTCCAGCTTCCCCATTCTCAAATTCTTCATTTGGATTCATTACTCAATAGGGCGGAGTGTGTTATGTTTTTTCTAAAATGATACGTTTTATAATTTTAGAGCTCATGTGTATCTTGAAGTGTGTTTGTTGCTCTACATTTAGACAGTGTGTTGGTTGAGTATAAAATGTCTGGCCACAATCATTTTCTGCATAACTCAGTAAGATACTGCCCAGTGTGTTCCATTCTTGCCCTTGTGTGGCAGAGATGATGGGAGGCTAGTCCTTCATTGGTTATCTGGTTTCTTCTTTTGCTTTTTCTCCTGCCTGAATACTTGTTGATTTTTAAAAGTCCTTTTGGATACCAATATGAGGGCCTTCAGACACAGCGTATTAAGATGTAGCAAGTTGGTTCTGTGTGTGTGTTTGTACATGTGCGTTAAATTGAGAGAGAGATTAATATGTTCAATATGATGAGAAACAGGCACCCAGGGAGGGGAACATCACACATCGGGGCCTGTCGGGGGTGGAGGGCTACGGGAGGGATAGCAGGGGGTGGGAGAATTGGGGAGGGATAACATTAGGAGAAATACCTAATGTAGATGATGGGGGTAGGGGATGAAGGATGCAGCAAACCACCATGGCACGTGTATACCTATGTAACAAATCCGCGTGATCTGCACTTGTACTCCAGAACTTAAAGTATAATTAGAGAGAGACAGAGAGACAGAGAGAGAAAGAGAAAGAAAGAAAGAAAGAAAAAAGAAAAGAAAGAAAATACATCTCCCATGGAGTACATCAGTTTTTCTCATCCTAGGCATTACTGAAATTTTGGTCTGAATAATTCTTTGTTATGGGGAGCTGTCCTATGCATTGTAGAGGATTTAGCAGCATCCTTGGCCTCTATTCACTAGATGCCAGTAACGCCCTCTCTCCTCAAGTTGTGACAGCCAAAATGTCTCCAGAAATTGTTAAATGTTTCCTGGGGTTGGGGGGTTGGGGCCAGAATTGTCCCCTGTTGAGAATTGCTGCAACGGAAGGTGGCCTGGCTTGTATTTTTTTCATGTTTAGAACTTAGGGGCAGAAATAGATCATTTCCCCTATTTTATTTCAAGTTTGCTCTGTTTCAGGCAAAAGACCAATTGTGTGCCTCCAATTATGTTTTTAAATTCCACTTTCATGGCCTAAGAACTGGTGGAACCCCCTGAAGTTTCCAGTACTGTATCAGTTTGTAGTATATGCAGGCTTTGAGCTTTTACTTCTAGGTTTTACTGGTATTTTAGTGGGAATCTGGGAGAAACCATGTCAGGCATTGCTGTCTAGCCACTATTTTATACCATGCTCCTTTTTATATGAATTTTCTCACCCTGTGCATGTTTATACATTAAACTCTTTTAAAAATAATGTTTCGTAGGGGAATTGTTTTTAATATATATTTTGGTGTTTCAGGTGACTAGATCACTGGTTAAGATTGTAATTTGGGATGGCTGACGAAGTAGTTTATTTTGGGCCAAACGGAAAAGGGGCCTCCCCACACCTTTAAATACACAGGGTCAACTCTTCTAGGCACCGCCAGCACTTGGTTCAGGCCACACGTGGTAATGATGGCTGAGCTGAGCTATCAGCTTGCAGTCTACACCTAGTCAATTCTGAAACCAGGCAGTGATGAAAATCCCCTCTAAATGCAAAGAAGTGTGAGACTCAGTTGAGGCATGGTGTGAAAACAGTTTGGCTGCATACCCTTTGCCCAGCTTCATCTCAAGAGATTCGGGAAAAATATAGAAACACCTCCTTTCCATATTGTTTATTTTCATGTCACAAACTGTTGGGTGGAATGAAAACAGGGCTCTCATGTTGCTCTAGTTGTGAAAATACGACTCTTTCTTCTTCTGTTTTAATCCCAGAGAGGGAAATTTCCAACTCATCTGCTAAAGCCACCTTCTTTAAAACCTTTCAACTATGTGGTTTAGAAACACGGATGGACGTCGCCAGAATTGAAAAGTGTGCTAGTTCCCAGCCAGAGCAGAGCACGTGCCTGGGGGCTCCCTCTTCATCTGGCCTCCCTCCATCCTACACCAGGGGGTTGTCTAGCACCTCCCTCCTTCCTGTTGTAGTGGGCCCACTTGCAGAAATGGCAGCTTTTCATTTCTTAAGTTAATTTCTATTTTTATTAAAGTAATGGGCTAGACAATTCCATGAGTACCAAAAGGAAAAAATCAGTCTCCTGCTCATCTCCTCTACCCCATTCTTTTCCCTAACACTTTTTATATTTCTTAAATGTATTCCCGTATATTAAATTATATGCTTAATGCGCTTTGTTGGTGTCAATTTAGACATTGTCTTTTGACTTCCATTTATGAATGCTGAGGATTTGGACCTCTTGCCCCTTTCCATATTTTTCCTTTTCTCTTATTTTTCTAATATCTGTCTATCACTACATGTATTATATATCCATGTTTTAATTTTATATATATGATTTTTTGATAACTACATATATATAATATAGAATATATATTCATTTACTTTGTTAGCATATATTTATAACTTTTTTATTGAATCTAGGATGTTTAGATTATATCCATCCATCCTTCCTTCCTCTCTCTCTTTCTTTCTCTACTTATCTCTTTCTTTCTTTCTCTCTCTCCTTCTTTTTTCTTTTCTTTTCTTTCTTGATGGAGTCTTACTCTGTTGCATGGCTGGAGTGCAGTGGCCTGGTCTCAGCTTACTGCAACCTCTGCCTCCTGGGCTCAAATAATCCCCCTGCCTCAGCCTCCAGAGTAGGTGAGACTACAGGTGCCTGCCACCATGCATGGCTAATTTTTCTATTTTTTTTGTAGAGACAGAGTTTCACCATGTTGTCTATGCTGGTCTCAAACTCCTGGGCTCAAGTGATCTGCCTGTCTGGACCTCCCAAAGTGCCGGGATTATAGGCATGAGCCATTGCACCCAGTTGCAACTATTTTTCAATGCTTAGCCAAGTTGAGTTACATTGTTATTGTCTTTCTCTTATACTTTTTTCCCCACAAAGTCAATCACATTTCTTCAATAATAACAAATATTATTTTCTAAATGCTCAGGTGGTTCAGATGATCTCCCAACTCCTTCCTGAAGTCCACTGTTCAAAAGTATGCTTGAAAGGTAAATGTTTTTTATCCTCGCCTCTCTGAAAATACCATTATACTACCCTTGTATTTCATTGATTGGCTGGGTATGATGTCTAAGTTAAAAAGCATTTGTCCTCCAAAATTTGAAGACATCGATCTGGCTTCTTTTACTTGTCAGTGCTGTTGTTGGAATGGCCAGTGACATTTCGATTTTTCTTATTTTGTGTTTGGTTTGGTTTGATTTTCTTCATTGGAAGCTTTTAAGTTCTTTTCTTTTATTCCTGAAATTCTGAAATTTCATGTTTCTTCTTCTTCTTCTAATACTCATTGTCTGGGTACTACACACGTATTTTAGTCCGGATTTTGATGTCCTTTTATCTGATAAAATTTATTTTAGCACATTTTGGATAACTTCTGTCCATTTTATCAGTTATCTTTCTCAAACTCTTGTTATTCAGATATGAGACTTCCTGGATGGATTCTTTAATTTTTTTTTAATCTCTTTTCTGTTTTCTATCTCTGATATTTTTGTTCTTTTTTAAGGTCATTTCTCCAGCTTCATCATTACAATTATTTTATTGATTTGTCTTTATATTAGCTTTTATTTTTATTTTCTAAGACATTTATTTTCATAGCATCCTGTTTTACTTTCATAGTGCAATATTATCCACCTCTGAGGATATTTATTCTAGTTTTAGATATATTCTTCAGTTATCTGCTTTGCTGCTTCTACTTCTGAAGTAAAAGTGAAACCTGTTTGTAGGTTTTGTTATTTCAGACTGCAGGCTTAAAAAAAATGTATCTGAGCACCCAAGCCATCTAATCATATTTTAGTGTGAGGCACTGAAAGGTGATCAGCGGCTTTGTGTGAGTGGCGGGGGCTGATTGATGGATGGGTGCCATTGTTGGGTGGTCAGATGGCAAGATGATCAGTTCACTGAAGTTAGCATCCAGAGATCTTTTCTCATATGCCATACAATTTTTAAGAAGGTTTCTGTAATCACTGAATTGTATGTATTCATTTGTTTGGGGCATGCCCCATCCCCTGCTTCCCAGAACTGTGCCTTTGAGGAGTTCCAGTGACAAAGAAGCTTGTGTAGCCCCTCCAGAAACATAAAAATTGTGGCCATTTCTCAAAGTCAGTATCTACTCCACCCTTTAAAAATGTATACAGACCTCTTGTGTGCTGAGTCTTCCTCCCAATGCTCTTTGTATAGGGGTAGTTTACACCTTTTCTATTCATTATTGTCATTGCAATGGGGTTCCAAAAAGCAGCAAAGAAACATGGTTGAGTCAGAGCTTTGAATGGAGATGACATTGGTGGCAAAAGTCCATCCACCTGAAGACTGACTAGCACTATGAGCATAATAGCTGATGGACTTCAATTCAGGATTCAGTTTGTGTTCATATAGGGCAGCACGGAGGAATTCCTTTCCTGCCAAGGTGGCAGTCAGGGTAGATTCTGGAATCATTTATGATGGGTTTGTCTTAAAGACAGAGAGACAGTCTCAGAGAACCAGGCCATAGTCATCCTGAAGAAAGGATAGCATGCACCTCGTGCGGAAGGTCAGCTCCACTGGGGCCACGCCTTCCATCTTTACAGCTAATAGTCTCCAGAATCCACCAGTCAACCACACCTGTAGGAAACACATAGGCGGTTGCTCTCTCTGAGAATGTATTCACTCATTCTCAAGCTTCCCGACTAAAGTGGGAAAATGTTTCAGCTTTCTTGGGTTTGTGGCCGTGAAAAACGCAATGTACACATGCATTTGGAGACTCTAGGAAAGTTGCCACTGTTCATTGAGAACCTACTGTGCAAAGGCATAGCACTGGGGAGTCCACAGAGGTAAATTCTTCTTCCTCATGGATTTTGATAGCCTCCTAGGAGGATGAGAGATAACAAGAGCTGTCCTTAAGGAAATCCAGGGTAGTAGCTTAAAAAATGAGAAACTGCAGTTTCTGAATAAATTGTTTGCAAATAGATTGAGAGACAGAACCAGGAAATGAAGACTAATAAGTTAGCTCTTTCCTTCTGCATGGAGAAGGCAACATCTAAGTCCAATGTACTCCTGCCGTGGCCTCTGAAAGCTGAATAATGTGTCACAGATTCAGAGAATTTTGTTGCTGGAAGGGGCCCCAGAGGTTCTTGCAAAATGCCTCCCTTTGTAGATCCTGCTGCAGAAGAGCTATTGTGCCGCACGCTCTCCCTCACACCATTAGTGTCAAACCTTCGTCAATATTTAAACATTCATTATTCAGAATTTCATTTCTCTGCTTCTCTTTTTTTAAAACTCTGAGAAGGAAAGAAAAACAAGGTTAGCAACTGTATCCTGTATTTCTTTGGGAAAGAAATGAGCCACTTCAAAGCTGAGCTGATTTACTGGATAAATATATATTTAGGCATTTGGGGACTTTAAATGTATATGATTTACCAGAGAAATAGGGGGCATCCTTCAGAATCCACTATGCAGAGATATATTGACACAATTTCAACTGTATGGTTATGTCTCTGATAAATCAGCCTGCATGGTCCTCAGACCTTCATGGTCTACTGGAGATAAAATATGCACCTCCCGTTCAGGGTGGGCAAGGGGCAGGTGGACTTCAAAGCACAGCCGGGTCTGTCTGGGAGGATCTCACAGGGAAAGGTCTTGTGCAGCACTGAAGGCTCAATCTGGGAATCATGTGTGAGGGCTGCAGGCTCTTGACTGTGCATCTGTAATCAGTTTCTGACTGCTGTGAGAGGCAGGTGCTATCTGCCTGGGGGAGGATTAGAGGCTGAAAACCCATGCAGGAAACTGGACAGGTGGATTGCGGTGAATTGATAGCCAAATCTTGCACTTTAGTGCCTAGACAAGATTTGGTCTCAAGTCACAGCTGCAGGGACTCTGGACAAGTCTTGCCACGTGGCTGTGTCTGGGGGCCCCTGCCAAGGCAGCTGCCATGGCTCCCAGAAGCAGCCACTTTCTAAGGTCCCCAGCTGGAGGCCCATGAATGCTCAAGCAGGTGGGGATTGCAGCCTGTAGCTGACTTGTAAGTGCCACACTTTCTGAACCTGGAGCTTTTTGAAACCTTTCTGGGTGTAGACCCTACAGGATGGCCTCTGACTTTAGGACCCGAGTAGGATGCACAGCCAGAGGAAGGAGGACAACTGACAAGGAGTTTGTCATCTGGAGCTGAAAAAGGACACAGAGAAACCTCGAGTATGAAAGGCTGAGAAGAAATCTGAGCGCTCACACACTTCCCAGGCTGGAGTAATCCTGCAGGTGCACTCCTTCCTCCTGCCAGCCCACAGCCATTTCTAGGGCCAGCTTCCTCTGTTGCTGTATTCCAGTGTCATACTTCTAACTCTGTGGGGTTTTGGAATCAAATGGCCTTAGCCTGGGGTTCTGACCACATGAAGTGGGCATGAGTTGTGCCAAACAATTCCTCTGCTTCCGCTCCTGTCCTGCATCCATCGCTGCTTGGGGAGGCTGCACTGAAACCTGCCATCACCCCTGCTTGGGGGTCTTATTTCCTTTGTCCACAGGGCTTCACCTTCAGCCCTTTTCCACTGAAAGGAACTGGCTTCTACCCGCAGAGCTGAAATTTTGCTGCCTACTTCCAAAGAAGGAGAAGATAGGCTTGCACAGGAGAAAAAAGAACATTCTCTTATTCCAAGCCAGTATTTACAGTAATTACATGCAATGGTAAATGGAATTGGGAAAAGTGAATTACCTTTAATTAGGGAGCCTTTTATTCATAAAGTACATCCTAGGGAGCACATCCCTGGGTAATTAGAGAAGGAGGCTGAAATCCAGCATGTTTTGTTTTGGGACTTGGAATCCCACTAGGACCCTCCTGCTCATCAGCACAGTCCCTCTCATACTCATTTGCATGGGTCTGGCTTCTGTTTCTGGGAAAGGCTAGACAGCTGGAGACATACTGTCCATTGGCCTTGAGATACTATTCCAGCATGTCCTGCCACCGCAGATACCCCTGCATGATGCATTAGTCATAGACCATTCCACAGCATATGAAGTTGTGGCAGGGTCAGGTGACTGGCCATGTGGAGGCCTATCTGTAATATGCCATCACTACTATACCACCAAAAAGACAAGTTTGGCCCCTAGGGAGGAGGTTGGCTCATGGGATTTGCCAAAGTATCTGGTCTATCCAGGTCTCCAGTTTGAAGAAAAGAGGGGGATAACTGTATGGAAATCCTCTTTGGAGCTAACATTCGTTTATCTATCTCTCCATTTTTTCTTCCATCCACCTGTCTCTCCCTCCTTTCACTATTTCCACGTACATCCACTTGGTACTCTCCAGTGGCTGCCAGACTTTGGTTTAAATACTGAGGACAGAGAGGTAAGAAGCCACTCTGACCCCAGGAGCCTATGGTTTGGTGGGAAGACAGAGGAGCCCATTGACATAGGCAGCACTGCAAGGGCAGTGGGATGCTATTTCTGGAGGACTAGAGCCTCAGATCCATATTATAACTACCGGGGGAGGGTGGTGCCAGAGAGGGCTGAGGCCAATCCAGCCAGGCAGCTGGGGGTTGCTTGAATTGGACAGGGAGAAATTAATCAGGGAAATGGTGGAATTGGCACATACACATACAAACTGGTCAGGATGGTGGAAGCAGGCCTGCATGGCCTGTGAGGTCAGCTGAGCCCTCACTGCTTTCCCATTCTGTGTTGTCTTTGCCATGTGGATCCTCTGCAGTGTATAGACTACTGTGCCCTGAGACTGAGAGAGATGGGTACCTGCAGGCTTGCACAGTTCAAATGTTGCTGTCTTCTACGTTAATTTCACCCTTCAGACCTGTGGGGGGTCCTAAGTCAGCCACCGTGAAAGTGTGACTGACAGGTGTCCTGGCCTTCACCTTCTTCTGAACTGCCGTATAAACACGGCATAGGTTTCTTAACCTCTGTGATCAGTTGGGTCCTGTGCCTATTGAGGATACTTCTGGAATATCTAGCAGCTAGGTCAACAGGCAGCTAGGTCAGGAAACTCAAAAGTGGGAGCTGTATCTGGGATCTGTGGAAGGGTGCAGCAGTGGACTGATGGGGCTGGGTTCCAGGGCTGCAGAGGTTTACAAAAGTGAGCAGTGTGGCTTGACGAGTAGTCCTGATGTGGCTATTAGGACAGCTTTCTGCTCTCCTGATTGATTGATTGATTCAGGGAGCTGAATGCCAGGCCAGGTGGGCAGGGCCAGAGCAATGGGATGGTAACTAGACTGCAGAGAAGATGGATGGATTGTTGTTCTTTAATCAGACATTCTCAAGACACAGGGAACATGTTGACCTGGGATATCACCACCCTCACCCCAGGCCCAGTAATGAGAGAATTAGCACATGCTGAGGAGCCAGAGTAACTGCTCAGGCCTGGAAGCAAAATAGAGGGTTTTCTGTGCAGCAAATCACTTTGAAACTAAATCTCCTTACTCCAGATGCACACTGAAAATGAAAAGTCTGTTCTTTGTTTCAAATCTCCGAGAGACAGGAAGAACACTGGGATCAGACTCTGGTCTCGGGGGAGGATTTGATAGAATGCTCCTTGGTCTTGGCCTTGAAAACTGGAGGAGGTTCAAATCCTCAGGGAAATGTCCCTTGAGGACAAATGCTTTGTGCAGGAAAGCACTCATTAGACATGTACTGGAGAAAATGACTGGTTTTGCATGAATTTGGCTTTTAAAGGTCACTAGCGTTAGCTCCCAACATAAAAATGTTGAGAAGGATTTAGAAATCACATAGACCAAGTCCATTTGACAGAAGGGGAAATGGGGTCCAGAGAGTTGCCTATGACCAGGGACATCATTGATTTACCATCTATCTCCCCATCTACTGTCAATGATGTTTTCTGCATAATGGTAGAAAAGTGATGGCAGAGAAGGAGTAAATGAACCAGCTAAAAGTTTGCCTTGTATCTCAGATCCACTTTGGATAAAAGTCTTATTACTGAACAAGCCAAGAGGTACAAGACTGAAATATGGATTTTACGTTTCCTGGAGGCTTCATGATTTCTGCATTGAGTGGGTACTAATTAATCTATGTTCTTTGAATGGTGAATTTTATTAGACTAAGTTTTCTCTGCCTCCTCAGACATTGACTGATTAAATGACTTACAAACTAAACTTGCAGGAATTCTACAGTCAGTGTTAGAATTGGTGTGCCCCATATCAGGCTCTACCCTTTTCATGGTCATTGTCAGGGTCATTGTTTACCTACCAGATCTCCCAGCCTAAGAGCCACAGGAACATGTGGTCTTATCACAGAGCTCAGGTGTGTCCCCTTCCTGCAAGTGTGCTTCTCCTATTATCTCACCAGCGTAAGGTGTGAGGGTGAGTTATCCATTTGTAGCTCCAGTGAAGAGTCCAAGCTCCACTGCGATAGCCTCCCCAGGTCCTGCTTACATAATATTCGCGATTTTAATTTTCACCCATGGTGGGTTAGGGATGATGGAAAATTCTTTGACACATAACCAAAGGAGAGATGGTGCCCATTTCTCCTCCCTTTGATTCTGGGCTGGCCTGTCATTATTTTGACCAATGGACTGTGGCAAAAGTGACACTTCACCAGTTCTGAGTCTTGCCTTTAAGAGCATATGCTGCTTCCTCTTTGGTCAGTTCATGCCCTGAGTAAACATGTAAGTCCTGCTCCTCTGCAAGAGGAGAGTGCATGCAGAATCCCTGAAACTTCAGGGAGAGAGGCAGGCCCAGCCTGGCGGCTGACCCTGTTAAAGTGCCAGACTGCTGAGTTGAGATATTTTGGCTTCTCCAGACCTCCCAGCCACCAACTGAATACATTGAGCGACCCCAGTCCATGCCACATGGGGAAGAAGAATTCCCCTACCAATTACCAACCTCCATCTGAATTCCTGCCCTGCAAAATCTTTGTAGCTAACAAAGATTTGAGTTTGGAGCCAGGTTTCTTGGGTTTGAATTCACACTCTGCCACTTACTTGCTGTGTGTTCTCAGGCAAATGCTGTTCATTTCTGAACCTGGGTTCCAGCATCCATATCTGGGGTAATACTACTTTGCTTTCAGGAGATTCGAGATACATACACCATAGTGTGGTATAAAGGGTCTGGCATATAGTAGGTGTGCAAGTAGCCTACGCTGATCTTTGGAATGTTCTTAGCCACCCAGCATTCTATCAGGCAGGGGTCTCTTGGGAATAGCTCCCCACATGCAGTGTGCCATCCTCAGAATAGCCTGGCTTGTCCTCTTGGGGACCTGCAGTGTTGGGAAGGAAGGGCTATGCAGAGACAATGAACCATGGGGATAGGGGGCATTTGGTAAAACAGGCCCAGCCCTGACCTGCAGGAGTACAGGACTGACACTGGACTTGGAGACGAGACACACCTGCGTCCACATGCATGTTTGTGTGCCCTTGCACAGACGTGTGCTCATGTCAAGGGAAGGAGAAGGGGCTGCTGTTGAGGATGCTCAGCTCAATAAACATGGCTGTGAGGGTTCCCGAAGCTGGGAGCTGGGAGAACTCAGGAGATCATGTCACAGCCTTGGCAGGTCACTGCTCTGCCCGGCCTGAAAGATACTGCAAGAGAACGCTCTTTCTAAACTGTAAAGCACTCTGTGTATGCAATGCATTATTCTTAAGAGTGTGGCAAGGAGAAGGAGGAGATAGAGGAAGTGGATGAGGAAAAATCCGCCTGAATCCGCCTGATAACAATTTTACATCTATAATTCCTTCCCCTTCCTACCACATCGGAATTTTATGGAGGATTAGTGAGCGTCCAGCTGCAGAAGGCCTGGAGCCCCTTAGGAAAGGCTCAGCTAGGACTTTATTTAATGAATCCCCTTAGAGGGGATTTTCTTTTGTGGTGAAAAGTTCCCTGCTGGTAAGGGATATATTCCACCACCTGGGGCCTCTTCCCTGGGCTCCTGTAAACCAGAAGAGCAGGGGTGTATCCAGTCTGCAGTGTGTAATAGTGGGCGTGCTAGCCAACATACTGAGAACTTGCAGGCTGCTATTCTATTTTCTCTCTTCTTGTTTTTGCCTCAGAGAGAATAGCTCCCAGTGCTTTCAACCCCCCAGCCCTCCCCCAGACCATAATGTGGTACTCCCTGGAGTTCACTTTTCTGGCTCAGTACCATGGGGATGCTGGGAGGCACAGTGCCCGGGGGGGGGGCCTTCTGTGACCCGTGGAAATGTGAGCTGTGATATTGGGTTCATGGCCTTCCTGTAAAGATAACTCCTGACATGGTGTTCCTCAAATGCAGGTATTCCAACTACACTTATGCAAGGAACCCCATCGTCTCACTCTCTCCTGACAGCCCTGGGTAGGCTCAGCACATGAAAAGGGAAAAGGAAGGTCCAGACTGCTGAGTACCACAGGCGAGAAGGTGGAGACTTGAAGCCTAAGATTTGAGACCCCAAATAGGATAGGGTTGCTGGTTGAAATACAGAATGCCAAGTTAGATTTGAATTTTAGATAAACACTGAATGCTTTTTTAGTATAAATATGTCCCTGTCTTAGTCACTTTGTGTTGCTATAACAGAATACCACAGACTGTGTAGTTTATGATAAACACAGATTTGTTGGCTCGTGGTTCCGAAGGCTGGGAAGTCCAAGATTGAGGGGCCACAACTGGAGGGGTCTTCTTACTCCATCATCCCATAGTGGAAAGCAGATGGGCAAAGAGAGGGCACCTGCACACACAGCAGAGAGAGAGAAAGAAAGAGAGGGCACGCAGAGGAGACTGAACTCATGCTTTCATTTATTTATTTTTTGAGACAGAGTCTCACTCTGTCACCTAAGCTGGAGTGCAGTGGCATGACCATGGCTTACTGCAGCGCTGATCTCCTGGGCTCAAGCAATCCTCCCACCTCAGCCTCCTGAGTAGCTGAGACCATAGGCCTGCACCACCATGTCAGTTAATTTTTTTTTTAACATCTTTGTGTGGAGATGAGGTTTTGCCATGTTGCCCAGGCTGGCCTCAAACTCCTGGACTTAAATGATCCACCTGCCTCAGCTTCCCAAAGTGCTTGTGCTAGGGTGTGAGTCACCATACCTGGCCTCATCTTTTTATAGGGAACCCACTTCTGTGATAATGGCCTTAATCTGTTCATGATGGCAGAGCCCTTATAGCCTAATCACCTCTCACTTGGCCCCACTTCTCAACACTGTTACATTGGGGATTACATTTCCAAAATATGCTTTTTGGGGGACACATGCAAACCATAGCAGTCTCAAATGTATTTTTTACAAAGAAAAATTCTTTAGTGTTAGTATGACCCAGGAAATATTTAGGACATAAATATATGAGTCTACAAAAAAAAAATTCACTGTCTGAAATTCCAACTCAACTGAGTTTCCTGTATTTTTATTTGCTAAATCCAGCAACCACCCTGCTGATGAGGGCTGCCCCTCGGCAGTGCTGGTGTTCTGGGTCTTGCTTATTGAGCTAAGTTTGCAGAGTTTGCAAGGCAGTCTTCACTGGGTTCATTGTTTCCTCTTGAAAAATTCACTTGCACTGACATTGGTGGTTCTGGGTAGGTAAGGTGCTGCCTTATTATCTGGTCTGTCCGAACAGAATGCTCATTCTCCAAATGATCACAAGAAAATTCTCATAACTGATCCTCTAAGACCCTTTCTTAAAGCATTTATCTATCTATCTATCTATCTATCTATCTATCTATCTATCTATCTATCTATCTTACTGAGACAGAATCTCACTCTGTCACCCAGGTTGGAGTGCAGTGGCGCAATCTCAGCTCACTGCAACCTCCACCTCCCAGATTTGAGTGATTCATGTGCCTCAGTCTCCCAAGTATCTGGGACTATAGGCATACAGCACCATGCCTGGCTAATTTTTTGTATTTTTAGTAAAGACAAGGTTTTGCCATGTTGCTAAGGCTAGTCTTGAACTCCTGAGCTCAAGCAATCCACCTGCCTTGGATTCCCAAAGTGCTGGGATTACAGGCATGAGCCAATGTGCCAGCCTTTTAAAGTATTTAAACAGCTGCCTATATCAAACAGCAAATGCCAGACTATTGAATTTAAAGAAATCCACTCCTAAGATTTTATTTTCTTGTGTATATCTTATACACCCATATATATATCATATATGATATATAGATCTTAAGATATATAGATATTCTGTGTTATTCCTTCTTTTATATATATATTTTATATATATATATATAATTTTTTCTTTTATATATAAAAGAAATTTTATATTTTCTTTAATATATAATATATATAATTTTTTCTTATATATATATTTTATATATATATTAGATATATTAGATATATAAATACACACACACACACACACACACACACACACACATATATATATATATATAAAAGAAAAAATAACACTGAATATCTGAGCCCCTAAATACAATTGGGTGCTTTTCTTTCTAATCTTCTAACTGTTAGAAAGCCAGCCTCAGGCCTAATCAAGGTTGGAACTCGGGTCCCTGTCATTTCCAAATCTCAATTTCAGAGTGAGAAGCCTTCCATGAGAAATGTTTGTGTGCCCGATGCCTTCGTGGAGCGGAAGCCTGGAGTGAAGTCTCTCCGCAGCTTCAGCTCTTCCCTCTTCCTCCTTGTACCTTTCCATACCATCTTCTCTGCTTTGACTGTCAAAGAGTGGGCCTCACTGACCTCCCTGTCAGGGAATCACCTGTCTCTCTGTCTTGTTTGTGACTCCCTGAGGATTCCCTGCGCCTAGTGCTCCCTCCTCTCCTCCATGTAAAGCCCTGCTCCATCGTGATACAGACATTCCTAAGATGTATTCACTCAGTGGAAGACTCTTGCATCCACATAAATGCAGCTGCCTCTTCCATGGATGACACCTTGACAAATTATTTCCCACATAAGTGCTTGGGGAGGAAGAAGCAGGATGAAAGCTGACCTGCTTAATCCCTGAAGACTGGAGGTAGGAGGACAATGAAGGAGAAGCACTGAAGACAGGCTGTGTTGGTCTCTCAGTGATCTTCACACAGCCCTGCCACGGAGCCTCCTGAAGACTCCACTCTTTGCACATCTGAATGTCAGGGCTGGGCTCAGGGGAAAGCAAATAGGACAGGCACTGATTAGCAGGCAGAGTTTGTATGATCAGTGTCCAGAGCTGTAAATTTATCAGAAAATGGATTCTAATTAAAACTAAATTTGGCTCACTTACAAATGACTAACTTAAGGGGAATAAAAAGGAGATTTACCTCTATTTATTGCAGCTCCCCAGGATGTGAAGGGGCAGATGTTTCTGTGTATGTCACAAGCATAGTGGGAGGACCCTGATGGTTTGTGAGGAATCTGGTGGCTGTCATTTTTCCTGCAGCAGATAAAGGGAGTAGAAGTCATCAGAAGGCAAGACCATCTCCTGGGGGTTTGCAAGTGTGGCCACATCATGCTTTCCTGACAGAGAGTGGCTGTGCCTACATCTGCCCTGAGGGACCAGTCCCTGTGGGTAAAGGCCAGTATCCAGTCCTCAGCAAGCAGAGCAATTTCAGCTCTTCTGTGCAGCACCCTGGGTACTGCTGACTAGCCTGCTGCAAAGAAGAGAGGTTAAGAACACCAGCTTCATGGCCAGAGAGTTCATAATCTCAATTCTGCTTACTTATCTTGACTGTTTAATATGGGGCACACTACTTCACCTCTCTAGATCTTAGTTTCCTGGTCTTAAATGGAGGTAAAATTATACTTGTTTCATAGGGTTGGTTGTTGGAAAAATTAAACAAGATACCATAGGCAAAGTTCTCAGCATAATGTCTGTTCTTGGTCAAATGTTTAGTAGATGATGCTGATTGTTCTCAGAAAGCATATTATCTAGGCCTATAATATCCTAACACATGTGGTTGTTTTTAAGGTGATGCCTTTAAAGCTAAAATATGGTGCCTGCTCATTTTGACTATATAGGAGTATTCTTAGCTGATGTGTTATAGTATAGCAATTTTTGTTCTAACTTTTTTTCCTCCTTTCACCTTTTGTGTTTGAGGTTTTTAATTTTTTCAGGCATCTCAGAATCAAGGCTGAGTATGAACAAGACAGGTTCAGGAGATGCCCGAAAAGTGCCAAGGAATGTAATGCTTCTGTAGCATAATGGTGGTCAAAGTGTGCCCACAGACCCCTCGGAGATCCTGTCAGGGTGACCTACAAGGTCAGAACTATTTTCGCAGTAACACTTAGAGATGCCATTGCCTGTTTCGGTGCATTGACATTTGTGTGGATAGAGTAAAAGTATTGATGGGTAAAGCTTTGTTTTTTCTGGTTATGAAGCCAGTATTGCAATGACACCAAAATGTGCTGGTAGTCATTGTTTTCCTTTACACCAGTCACAGGAAAAAAAAAAAAAGAGAGAGAGAGAAAACAAATTTTACTTAAGAATGTCCTTGATGAACTAGTAAAGTTAGTGTTTGATTAAATCTTTATCCTTGAATCCTTTTGACATTCTGTGTGGTAAAATGGTAAGTTCAAATAAAATACTTCTGCTGCATACTGTGGCATCATAGCTATTGCAAGTGAAAGTACTCATGTGGTTGAGTTGCAGGCTGAACTAGCTAATTCTTTTCATGGAATATTATTGTTCCTGAAATAACAATAAACATACATAAGCTTTGGGTATTTAGACTTGTATATTTGGCAGATATTTTCTTTAAAATACAAGGAGTGAGCCTATCACTCCAAAGTAGGCAACTGAAAGTGTTTGTTGCAAATGATTAAATTTGATGTTTCAAGTGAAAATTAGAGCTTTGGGGAACTTAACAGTTTCCCACTATTTAAGAGCTAATATTAATGAATATGGGTTTTTCATACTTCATGTGTCAACATTCAGGCGAGCTATATAATTAGGTTTACAGGTATTTGCCAAATCACCAATATGTGATGTGACCAAATCAAACCAGAGGTTAAAGTTCCTTTAGAAGTTCAAAATAGATAAATGTATTTTAATGCAACATTAATGCAAAATTTTCATTGCGACTTAACTTACTGAGTTGTGGTGTAGTGGCAAAGAATATCTCCAATTATCTGAAAGAGCTATTGTAGTTCGTTTCCCTTTTTCAACTACATATCTATGTAAGATGAATTTTCTTCACATAATTTAACCAAAATAACATATTACATCAGGCTCAGTGCAGAAGCAGAAATGAGACTATAGCTGTCTCCTGCTGAACCAGACATGAAGAGATTTGCAACACTGTAAAACAGTGCCAGTCTTCTCACTGTTTCTTGAAAGTATATTTTTCATAAAAATGTATTCTCTGTGTTAATATGTAATGAGTTTATTATTAGAGTCTGATAATTTTCAAGAGTGAAAAGAGGCCATGGAACCAAAAAAGTGTGAGAACTGCTGCTCTAGCAAATTCTGTGTTCCTGCTCAACTAGAGTTCTTGCTATGTTGTATTGTCATTGTCACATGTGAGCTTATGTTACTAGCTGGTCATGGAAGCTCCTAGAGGATCTCTTCTTCTTTTTGTTTGCATCCATATCAACTGGCACAGGGCAGAATATGTTTGGTAAATATTTAATGAATGGGATAATGCATGTTTGATTGCCTTTCCATCTATAAAAAGTCCTGTTAGCTTACAGGATTACCTGAAATAATATCAGGTTTCCACAGAGACTCTGCTGTACAAGAGACCTGGTTCCCATTTATATCTATCCCTTGGTGTCTGTGTATTTGGGCAAGTTATACAGTTTCTAGTCTAAGATATTAATCCTTCATTTGAGAAATACAAATTCCCCAGTCCCAGGCAAGACTTATTAAGTCAGAAATTCTGGGGGTGGAGCTGAGCAATCTATGTCTTAACAAGCCCTCCAGGTGATTCTGATGTCCCCCGAAGTTTGAGAACTTCTAGGCATCTTTTATTCTGCTCTACCATGGGGAATATAACCCTTACTCTGTGGAGTTGTTGGCAAATTACATGAGATAATACTCATAAAATGCTTGGTGGCAATGCCTAAACCCTTAATAAGCCAAACCTATTCTTATTTTAAAGGACGAGGAAACAGACTATTTTCATTTTACTGAACTATTTCCTTGCCCACAGCCACAACCTTGTTCACATTCTGTGGCCCTGAGCTTGGGGTAATGAGTCTGACTGAGTTGGAGAGAGAGGTGGAGGGACCCAGGAAGCTCAGAAGGATGGTGTGTGAACAAGGCCTCGAGGCTGGTGTTTTCTTCTCTCCTCCTTTGATGAAAGCTTGTTGACCTTTAGCCTGGCAGGTTCACTTCTCCTACATAGTGAGGGACAGCACACAACAGTCCAATGGACTCAAAAAAGGCCTGGATGGAGGGAGAGAGAGGAAAAGAAGTGACAGCTTAGAGAGAGGTCGAGAGAGAAGAAATGCTGGGCAAATTAGAGCAAGTAACCTTTGCAGGTGGCAGCTGGGGAAACAGAAGGTGAGAAACTGTCATTTCAAATTGCAACTTTGACAAAGAGGATGAATCAGCACCTTAGTAGACAGGTGACTGAGCTTCCTGGTGTCATACTCTCCAGCCTGGCTTATCAGAGGACCCATTCCTGTGACCCTATTAAAGGTCCATTGGCATCTGCAAGTCTTGTTAATTGGAAAAGCATCGAACTGCACAGCCAGCAAAAGCCCATTGAGAATTCAGGGCCTCTGTAGGACTGACGGACCTATTAACTGCTTCCCTGCCTGCAGCTCTCAGCTTTGTATACTCGGAGGTCCTCAGGGCAGTATGCTTTCTCTCTAGTGCATTGATTCACTCATTCATCCATTCTGTTTATTCATTCACTCATTCATTTATTTCTCTGTTTATTTTTTATTTCCCTTAACAAACATTTACTTATACCCTTGTGGCAGCTTCTTTTTACTCTAGACGAGTGCTTCTAAAACAGAAGCAGTTTCCCACGCTTCCCTCCTGGGACATTTGGCCATGTCTAGAGACATTTTGGTTGTCAAAACTAGAAAGTATATTGACATATAGTGGGTAGAGATGATGCTGTTACACATCCTAAAATGCGTAGTTATTTGACCACAAATGTCAATAGTGTCAAGGTTGAGAAACCCTGCCATAGATGAAAGATGGACATTTGTGGGTTACGAAGGGACATAATAGGCAGTGGAGACAGCATATATTGACCATATTTGCAAGATGGGCAGAGCTAGAGAGAATGGAGTGATGGCTCAAAAAGGAAGTATGGGGAAACTGAAGGGTGCTCTAGGAGTCAGTGGAGGGCAAGGGTGAAGGTGCTAGGAAAGGAGGAGAGAAGGGAAGCCTCACTTAGTCTGTTTTCTGTCTGGGTCTCTTTTAAGCCTTAAAAAAACTCTTTTTCTGTGTTTTTGAGATAGGGTCTTGCTCTGTGGCCCAGGCTGGAGTGCAGTGGCACCATCGCCACCATCATAGTTCACTGCAGCCTTGACCTCTTGGGCTCAGGTTATTCTCCCATCTCAGCCTCCCAAGTAGCTGGGACTACGGGTATGTGCTACCATGCCTGGCTAGTTTTTGTAATTTTAGTAGACATGGAGTTTTACTATGTTGCCCAGGCTGATCTTGAACTCCTGGCCTCAAGCATTCTGCCTGCCTAGACCTCCCAAAGTACTGGGATTATAGTCATGAGACACTGCACCCTGCCAAAAATACTCTTCTTTTGCCAAAGTCCCATAAATTAGATTTGAAGCAGGTGTCATGAAGCATTAGGGGAAGAGTAGTCAAGTCATCACCATACTTTCCATTCATGCACACACATGCTGGGATCTAGCCATGTCTGCCATGCAGCGGGCACCATGTTCCTTGGCCTACCTTCTTCACACTAGGGCTGAGTGGTCTTTGCTAAAAGGCCACTGTGGCTTCTGCTTCTTCCAGCTTTGTGCCTCATCCCATGAGTATCTGTTTCAGGAGACACTAGAATAACTCAGATGTCCAACCAATAGTTAGTTAATTCCTGCTTGCTTCATCTGTGGACTTCTAAGTACACGTTGTTGGTATGTGTGAGGATCTCTAGAGCTTGGAGTTCTAGCCCCTGTGGATGCTTCCTTACAGACTCAGAAGTGGGCTATCTATTACCCTATAGAATGTGCTTTGGCTATCATGGTCCACTGACTTTTTTGAGATCTAAGTGGAACCTCTTATTCTGCAAACACTGCCTTCTGTTTCCTTCTTCCTCATCACTGGGCTGCATCCAGCATTGAGCAGGTGGCTTAGAGAGATGCCTTGCCATTGAGATTTCTTGCTATCTTTAAAAGCATCTCCTTGCCTGAATCTTTGAATCAGATTATATCTTTAAGCCACTTAATGTGTTCTGATGATCTATTGTGTAACAAATGCATTGGCTAAAAATGTCAATTATGTCATTATTTCTCACAGTTATGGGAGTTTGCTGGGCTCACTTAGGCACTTCTTGCTCACCTTTGCTCATGCAGTTGCATTCAGATGATGGCTGGGGCTGGGGTCACCACAAAGGCTTCTTCACTCTCAGATGCGATGGTTGATGGCAGCATCAACTGAGAACTGAGCTGGGGCTATCTTTCAGAATACCTACACCTGTTCCCTCCCTCTGACCTGGGTTCCCTCGCAGCATGGTGGCTGGATTTCAAAAAGGAGCATCCCAAGAGACAGGAATTAAATGCCGCCAGTTTCAGCTTCCATTGTGTTAGGTTGGGTAACCATTCACAGAGCCCAACTTTAAGGGTGGAGACGTAGAACCCACTTCTAGAAGAGACGAGTAGCAGGTACTTAGGGGACCAGGTTTTGATACTCCTTCATAACATGTAATCAGAGAAGAGTGAACGGGTGTGTATTCATCCATCCAAAAGTCCTGAGCACCAACTTTGTGTCAGTTTCTATGTGAGGACACAGGTGATGAAGCCAGGCCTCCTGCCAATGAGGAATGCATAGCTCATGGACTAACTTCTGGACCTTAGAAGTCTGTGCTCTGAGTGTTTTTCCTGGTTGGAAACTTGAGATAGGGCAAAACTGACAGGTCCCTGATGCTGCTCTCCTTTAAGCTTCCAGTGGTACCCCAGGACCCTGAGAAGCCCTACCCGGGGAGTGGAGCCTGCCTCCTCTTACCTTTTTGTCTTCACAGCCAAGGCATTTTCTTTGGAGCTTTAAGGTCATGTGCAGTTGATTTTCTGCTGCTGGCATCTAAATTGATATAAGTCATCAACTGAAAGCAAGTTAGAGGAAATAATAGAGAAATACATTCAAGATACCTTGTATACATGACTAATGTGGATGGCTGATTGAGAGAGTTTTCTAGGTTTAGACTATACATGATTTTGCTTTATTTGCTGACTTTAGAACCTAACCTTTGAGTTAGCTGCGACTCTCCTGAAAATGTAATGACCACCTGCAGCCCCTGTTATTCTGGAAAAGAAAAGTCACCTTAATTCCCATGCCCCAAATGGCAAAGGCATAATGATAGAGCATAGTTCTTTAAATTAAATGAACTTATATATTTTAAAAGTATATTGTATTTGTCATATTTTTACCATCATATTGCAGACACTGATGACTGTTGTGGGCATTGGCTTCCTGGTGCCCATCCTCTTGGTGGAAGATAAGTAGCTTTTGATTACTAGGGCCTGGTTTCTGCTTCTTAATCCTTTAGGCCTGATATGGTTTAGATGTTTCATCCCCTCCAATTCTCATGTGGAAATGTGACTTCCAGTGTTGGAGGTGGGCCTAGTAGGAGGTGTTTTGGTCATGGGAGTAGATCCCTTATGAATGGTTTGGTGTTGTCCCCATGGTAATAAGTGAGTCCGCACTCTGAGTTTAGGTGAGATCTGGTTATTTGAAAGAAAGTGGCAGGTCCCCATGGTCTTTTGCGTCCTTTCTCGCCATATGACTTATCTGCTCCCCCTTCACCTGCCAGGATTTTGTAAGCTTCCTGAGGCCTCACCAGAAGCAGATGCCAGTGCCATGCTTTCTGTGCTGTCTGCAGAACCATGAGCAGAGCCAACTAAACCCATATTTCTTTATGGCAACACAAACAAACCAACACAGAACCTTACCTCATTTCATGAGTATTTGCCTCAGGTTCACTGGTAGGAGCTGATAGAATAATTCAAATGTCCAGCCACCTATCATGTAAGAGTCCTTCTGTCCCTGACTTTCTGGGGTCTCTGTTATCTTAACTTTGAGAATTGCTAGAAGGAAGGGAAATAAGAAATCCAACAAGCTAGACTGGCAGGGTCATTTCATTCTAGCCCACCTTTATTCTGGGCCTCGGTACCAACCACCTTCCAAAGTTTATGTTTTCTTTGAAAACTTAAAGCAAAACAAAGGCACCAAGGTGATTATTTCCTAATAAACCCCCCAAACTCTTTCCTATCATTCTGTTAATAACTTAGTTACTTGAAGGTTTTCTCTCTGAAATTTAGGAATAGCTCAAGCTGTCATCCTTCTAAATGGTTTCTGATCATAGCTTCAAGATTGATTAGTACCTGCTCTCCTATTTCTCCCCACCTGGAGGCATCTTTGAGAGCAACATGTTGAAAAGATGACAATGGTAGGACCTAAGAAATTCATAAATGGCTTTGACTGCGTGGGTTTTGATGAGGCAATATGGAAAATGATTGCATTAAGTATTGCTATTTATTTACTTGACTTTGTACAGGACAATCAATTTTTTCACGTTCCATGCCTCCTGTCAGGAAGTTAAATGGCAGAGAAGGCAGACTGGAAGCATTACCTCATTTCTATAAGAGATGCTGTCACTCCTCAAATCACTTTAGAATGTTTTTAATAACAGCATCTTTCATTCCCATCCACTGAGGGAGTAGAGATTCACCCTTCACAAAGAACAGGACACTGAGGAGGGTGAGATATGACCAGGAAAAGATGAGCTAATTTTTTCTTGAACTATGTGAAAAGCTATTTCTGTAGGTCAATGTTGGCAATTTTATATAGGTAGCCCAATAATCTAACATGTGACTTTGTCAATATAATGTTAATCTGTCCTAGGAAAGCAAGATTTTGTCCTATTTGAGCATTTAGGGAAAAAAATCCAGATCCTTGCAGAGAAAGCTGGTCAATATTTAGCCCTTGTCAGAGCAGACATCAAACTAGAATTATATAAAAAGATACAGGTCAGAAGCTAAACTGGACCCACTGAATGAACCTGATGGAATAGTGAATGCATTTCTGGTGTGTGTTGATTGAATATTTTTGGGAATTCTGAAAAATTGATCAGAACTATTGATGGCTTTTTAAGATGGTCTCTGAGTTTGAATGTCAAGCTCTGGAAATCAGGCTCCTGGGTTAGAAGAAAAGGCTGATTAGGGAAAGAGAAAAACTAAACAATGTTTGCTTTTCATTTAAGAGATGAAGTGTGGAAGAGGGAAGTTGCTTAGATAAGGTTCGAATTTGAGTTTAGGTTCTGACAACACTGTGGCCAAGTCATGGTGTCTCCAAGGATGAGCTTTCTTTCTCATAAAGAAACCTTATAAAAACACAAAGTTGATGTAATGGTTAATGTTATGTTTCAACTTGGGAGTCCATAGTATCCAGATATTTGTTCAAACATTATGTTTGATGTTTACATTTTAGATGTTTCTATGAAGGTATTTTTTTAGATAAGATTAACATTTTTAAAAACGTCTCAACACATAGATATGATAAATATTCAAGGTGATGGATACCCCCAAATACCCTGACTTGATATTTACACACTCTGTGCATCTAAAAAAAACACATGGAGCCCATAAATGTGGAACATATTATATATTAATTTTTTTTTTTTACAAAAGGGGAAAAACAGTTTGGCAGTTACTCAATGAGTTAAATATATAGTCACCATAAGAAAAGTTGGGAACTGTATGAGACTTTTTTAGAACTGGTTTATGGGAGCTCTTTGAGACATTTTTTGGAACTGGTTTAAGGTGAGATTTTTAATGTAGGGGTTTAATTAGAATAGTAAGGATCATGAAGTATCAGTGTGAGACTGGCAATACAGCAAGATGAAGATTTCGAGATGAGGTGTTTGAGGGGAGTCTTAGCATATCAATAGTTGTTTGAAGCCCTCTACATATGCACCTTTGATTTTCCTGGGCAATTGTTTCCTGAAATAGCTGTCATGTTGATGAAAATATAGTGGTAAGTGAAGAGATGCTATATGAAGATGGTCAAGTAGTAAAGTCAAGCTGGGCATGGTGGCTCATGCCTGCAATCCCTGCACTTTGGGGGAGCCGAGGTGGGAGGACCACTTGAGGTCAGAAGTTTGAGAACTGCCCAACCCACATAGTAAGACCAGTCCCTGCAAAAAAGAATTTTTTAAAAAATAGCTGAGTATGGTGGCACGTGCCTGTAGTCCTAGCTACTTGGGAGGCTAATGGAGGAGGATAGTTTGAGCCCACGAGTTCAAGGCTGTGGTAAGCTATGATTGCTTCATTGCACTCCAGCTTGGATGACAGAATGAGACTCCGTCTCTAAATATGTATACATGTGCATATATGTGTATATGCATATATATATGACATATTTATATCATATAAATAATGACCAAAATATTGACATTTAAATTAATAGATTTTAAAGCTGATTATCCCCCATAATGTGGGTGGGCCTCATCCAATCAATTGAAAACCTCTAAGTTACAAAAAAAAAAAAAAAACCCTAAAAAACAAAGCTTACCTCCTCTAAGGAAAAAGAATTTTGCCAGCAGACTGCCTTTGGACTTGAACTGTGACTCTTCCCTGGATCTTCAGCCTACCAGCCTACTCTGCAGACTTTGGACTTGCCAGTCCCCATACTTGCATGAACAAATTCTTTAAAATCTCTCTCTCTCTCCCCCTCCAGATCTGTAGATAGATGGATAGATGCTATAGATATAGATATATCCTGAAAAATACAATTGGATAAAGGAATAAATAAGTTAGCCCACCTGGTCATTCAAGGTCTGAAGCACCTACTCTGATCTACTCTGACACAAAGTGCCTTGACATTAATTTAATCTCTAGGAGACCACACTTGTGTCATTGACTGCTGGGCCTCCAGCTCCTAGCACAGGGCATAGCACAAAATTCATTCCAATTAAACGATCATTTGTTTTCCCATGTGAGCCCTAATTCTGGGTCCATTCTGGAGACGTGGGCCTTGAGCTGGAACTGGAGTAGAACCAAGAGTGAAGCAAAAGATGGGATGCGATTTCCTTCAAGACCTGGGAAGGCAGGCATGGAGAGGGAGATTCAGAGAACTCTGAGCAGATGCTTAGAAAGGGGCACTGTATACCAAACATCTCACTTCATCTGCCCTTGTAGGCCTCAGAAAGCATCACTCATGGGTGAAGGAGGCCACTGCCCCAGAGTACGGAGCACAGCTAGCTGTCCCCCCATTATTGTTGGATCAATAGCCGCGCTTATCTGCAGGGCACCTCAGACTTCTTGCAGCATCAGCTAGCACGGATGTTAGCTCATAGAATCTTTGCAGATTTATTATAAAAGATTTATATTGTATACATATTTATTGTTATTTTTTCCATACATAACACAATTCCCACAAACATCACATATTCATTCCTTATAAACTCAAATTTGTTATGGATTCTACTTTTTTTTTTCTCTGCATGGGTTTTATCCCTTTCCTTTCTGTGCGTTTTCCTGACCTTAGAAAGTGCTTCCTTCAAAGGCCTCCATTTGTCCTTATGCTTCCTTCCCTTATACTGCCTAAGGGGATTGTTCAAATTTTTAAAAATTGAGTATGAAATTAACAGATGCCTACTGTCAAAAATTTGAAAAGTGAAACATAATAAAGAAGTAGGCAAAATAGTACCCACATTTCTGTTAATATTTTGGTCTATTTACTTTAACTTGTAGACTCTTTATCCAGTTTGTTATCATTTTGTATCCACCAATCTATTCTCAGCATTTTGATATAAAAAAAAATCAAGAGCCTTATTTTCAATGTCTGCCCATTTGGCGGTCTACCTTTGGGTATAATATCATTTGCTAAACAATTTCTGTAATGTTGGACATTTGGTTTGTGTCTGTTTTTCAAAAAATGATTATGCATAACACTTCAAAGAACATATTGTACGTAAATCTCAGTCTGCCTTTTGGGTTACATATTTAGGAAAGATACTCGATCGTAACACCGGCTCGCATCTCTCAGGCCCTCCCATGGGCCAGCCCCTGTGCTGAGAGCTGTGCCTGTGCTTGCCCAGGCGTTCCTAACAGTTGCCTTACAGAATTCATACCATGACCCCCTTTTTTCAGATGAGAACACCAAGGTACAGGAAGATAAGGTGGCTGGCCCTTGTCCACAATGGCCATCAGGTACAAAGCAGCAGAGCTCTTTGAGTCTAGGCAGTCTGCTTCTGACACGTGTCACCACTCACTGGGTTGAGGGCCTGGGCATCTTCCAAGGCTTCCTCTACAGATCACCAAGTTGCTTTCTAAAAGGTGTTCCTGAGAAGTCCCTGCCCGAGGGAACCTGTCTTGTCATCCTTGTTCATTCCTAGGGTTGTTGTGGGAGGATGAACAGGGTCACCCGTGTCAAGTCCCAACACAAAAGACACTGGCACTTGGTAGGTGCCCACAAAAGACAGCTGCTGTGATTTCTAGGATAAAGGCAGTCACCACACAGGTCTGAGGATGGGCTCATCTTCCTGGCCTTTAGGAAGGTTCTTTCCTACTCTCTCTATCTGTGCACCTTCCTGCCCTGTGGCCAGACGACAGGGAAGCAGGAAACACAGCAGTGTTTCCCAGGCTCTTTTCCACCTGGGGGCTTCCTCCACCACCCTCTGGTCTGGCCCAGAACTCTTCTCTGGTTTCTTCCATCTTAGCACTTATGGCCCACCTGTCAGACCACTTACAGCAGAAGAAGACTGTACCTTCCTGAGTCCAGGCTGCCAGCTTCCAAGTGAGCATGCACACCAGTGTGGAACATGGGGCTTTGCTCAGCAGATACAGAGCCTTTTGCCTGCAAAGCCCCCATAGGGCTGGTGGCTACCACTGTGCATGAAGAAGGTAAGGCTCCCTTTTGTGGAGTTCGTGCTCTGGGAACCTGCTCACCCTCCATGGCCTCCTATGCCTGCCAGGCTGCATCATGTCTCCATGTGCTGGACACACCCTTCTCCCCTTCAGGCAGAGCAGCTATGCCAGGATCTCCCGTGATACACCCTTCTCGGCAGGTGTTTGAACTCTCCAGAGCCTCTAGTAGGGCCTGTCAGGCAAAGCTGATGTGATGCTCTCTGTTTTACCCTTGAAGCAACAGATTCCCTGGAAGGCCAGCGCCGGGATGGAGACTCACTCAGGTGTGCTGACTGTGCCCTGGGGCACTTCTGAGCAAAGGCAGGCCCACAACCAGGTGAATAGCAACGTCAAATGCAGAACTGGGAGAAAGAAGTTAAATTCATCTCTCTATTCCACTGCAGTCTCATTAGATTTCCAATAGATTTCATGCTTCAAATGCATTTGCCACACAAAGCTGCTTGGGGTTTCTTGGAGCCCTTGCAGACAAGACAGGTGGGGAGGGAGGAGTGGCTGTGTAGTAGCAGGCTGGCCTCTGGGAGCAGGGACACTTGCAAGCAGAGCCTGAGGAGTAGGGGAGGCAGCCAGGAGGTGAGCCCCAAGGGCTGCCATGCTGGAAGAAGATTCCTACCCAAGTGCCTGTTACTCAGGGCACCTACCCCTCCCCAGCTCAGCTTGGCGCCCACCCATGTAGAGTGAGAGAAGGACATCTGTTGTGCAGAGTGGCAGGATGGGGAGTTCCCTCTGGGCCCCCTAATAAAGTGGCTGCTAGAGGCAGACCTTGAGGACAACACAGCCACATTCTTCCTGCTGCCTCTGCTCCCAGAATCTGGTGAAGAAGGGGCTGGGGAAGGAGCCTGGGCAGGCCAAGGCTTCACGGTTGCAAAGATGAGCTCCAGATGCCATGTGCAACCCAGGATATCTTTAGAGAGCGTCTTTCCCATCAGGAGTCCCTGGATGATGAGGCTTATAGGAGAAAGAGAAGAAGACACAGGCCAGGTGAAAGAAATGTAGAGGAGACTCCATGGGAGGGGACCTGTGAGTCCTCAGTGTCCACCCCTGAGGTCAGCTGGCTCGTTCCGTATTCTCTCTAAACAGCACTTGCCTCTCTTCTCTTCTTCTTCCTTTCCCTCTTTCTTTCCTCTCATTATTTCCTTCTCCTTTGAGGAGGTTCTGGCATGCCCTGACAATAAGTTTGGGTCATCAAGTCCCCCCAAGTCCCAGCTCCACATATTCCTTAAACCAATGCCAGCCCCAGTGGAAGGGCCAGGGTCTCTGCTGGGTCCTTCCCATCTGTGATGCTCACAGATGTCCACTTGTCCTGCCTTCTTCCCTCTCTACAGAGTCAGGCAGTCTGAGTTCTGGCTTCCTTGTCCCACTCTTCAGAGGGATTCTGTCCCTTTTATCACCAAGGCTTTGACTACTCTCTTTTTTGCAGTTTCTCTGAGTGTGGTGGCCGTATTTTCCAATCTCAAGGTCAAATTCCTTGACCTTTGTGCACATAGGTAATAAGTATGTATATGCATATCAGGTGTATATACATACAGATACATATATCTGTATGGATACTTGAAAGCATGTCCTATGTTTCATTTACTGAAAGTGTCAGAAAACCTAGCCTGCAGGATTGAGTCTCCACCTGCTCAGGCCATTGTGGGAAACCTTTGTCTTTTAGGTTGGCTTTATTTTAGCTCCCTTATTTTAAACGAGTTTATTTTTCTCTCTCAACTGGAAAATCACATTTGATCAGCTGTACACAGCAATCAGATACTGAAACATTGGGATTTTGCCCAGGAGGCAGCCCCTGCAAAGGTGGTGTGGGTTCTCTGAGGCAAGATGGGACTGACAGGGAGACAGATACAGACTGAGGGGGCTATGAGTCAGGAGGACTGCAGACAGATACAGATGGGGAGACAGAGGAATGAGACTGGAAAAAAGCCAGACTCTGATGAGCACTGGAGCCACAAGCTTCTGGGTTTGGGCTGTTACATTCTGTCTGCCTCACTGTCTCCCTCATTCCTCTGCTCTAATCACATTTCATGTATGTGGCAGAGGGTGAATGAAGTTCCCTCATCATAGCACTAATATTTGACCCCTCTGCTACTGGGGCGTGCTATGAATGGGAATGGTGGCCCACCTGGCAGGTGGTGAGCTCTGCCCACCTCTCCTCCCCAGTCCCTTCCCTGCTGCAAATGGGCCCCTGTACACCCTGGAGAAGAGGAGGGCCAGGCCACAATGGGGGCTGTGGATCTAGCTTGACTTTATCACCATCCCAGATCTCAAGGTCACCACTCTCCTGCTGCTGTATAAAAGGTCTCCCCAGTGTCTTTGGGTCTCTGTCCACATAAACCTCCTGGGTACACACATCAGTCCACAATCCTGAGGGTCCTCCCGTTCAACCTTCTCATCCTATCCTCATGGGTAAGTACAAAGTCTTTAAAAACACTTCCCTTGTTAACATCCCCAGCATTGGAAGCTTTACCTGCTTCTTCAACATTGACTGTCCCCCGCAGTACAGCTGGGACCCAGCCAGAGCATCCTCTGCTCCACAGAGCTCTTGTACCTTCAGCTACATGGGGATTCTGCAGAAAGGAACTCGTGTTCCTACAGATGAGGGGCTTGTAGGTGGGTTTCTTCCCTGCAGGCCTCCTCCAACATTTTCATACTACAGTGTGCTTTTAAAGTCTCCAATGGGGGGTTTAGTATGAACCTTTTCCTAACATTAATTTGCCATAAGATTTTCTTCTCAGAACACTCAATGACACCTCACAGAAGACAGTTTGGGGAAGGGGTTTGAGAAAAAGCAACTGGTTTTTAAACTATACTTCTCACTCAAGTTTATGAAAATCAAGTGTGACAGATATCATCAAATAAATCATACCAGCAAATATTTCTCATGTGTTTCCTCTGTTCAGCATATCAGGTTGATCCCCAATGTGTGGCAGATTCTTCTGTACAGATTCTATTCTGTGGGAAAACTGGGGAACTGATGTTCAGCTTCTCAAGAAGTTTACTCCTGAAACGAAAAAATTTTATTACAGAAGGAGCCCTCTCTGGGTTAAACACAATTATTTACTGCTTCACAGCTACTAAGCTGGCGTTTGGAATGCAGGTGTCACTGAGAGTGCCTGAGTACCATGTTATCTGGAATATTATGACATGGGTCACTTTTCTCCTGGAGGACTGGATCCTGGCAGCTCACCCCATTACAGGGAGGTCTTCCAATTTGCCATTACTTGAGGAGTGAGCTCCCACCTGCTTGAAACAACTCAAGAAAGGGTGAGAGAAAGTGGAGGGAGAGGGAGAGGCAGGAGAGTGATTAACTGGAGAGTAGAATGTGAGGCACAAGCAGGGCCTGGCACCCACTGGGAGCTTTGGGAAGCAATTGTTGTTGGGTCTTCCACCTTGATTGTTGGAGTCTGTTAATTGTGAGGGACACAAGGTTTTTACCTGTTTTAGGTATGGTGAATATTTGCTTAATAATTGGATTTGGTGCAGGTCATGATTATTTGGACACAACAAAGTAAATACTTCACTCCAAACAGCACCCTAGAGTCTTAAATTCCTAGGGAAGCTGAACAGGCCCTGAGACACCCAGAGGTGGAGATATGGGCTCTGCTCCAGTTTTGCCACCACTAACACGTGACCTTTGGCACATCCCCATGGCCTGCCTGTTTGGGCCTCAGCATGTAAGAGATGATGCAGAGCCTGCAGGAGCACAGCCAGTGCTGTGGATTAGCAAAGGGAGCCAGAGGATAGGCCAGGGGAGGGATGAGTGTATCAGTGTGTTCATCTTCTGTTTCTCTTTCAATATTTAAATATATTTAACATACTGTAAAATTCACTCTTTAAGGTGGTTTTTAGTATATCCATAAAACTGTGCAATTATTACCATGATCTTATTACAAAACATTTCATCAGCCCCAGAAGAAAGTCATAGTTGTTAACAATCACACAACATTTCTAACTACCCTCAGCTCTGGTGACCATTTATCCACTTTCTGTCTCTATGGATTTGCCTACTCTGGACATTTTCTATAAATGGAATTGCACAGTATGTGATCTTTTGTGACTGGCCTTGTTCTCTTAGCAGAATGAGCTTAAGACTGTCTATGTTGTAGCATGTGTCAGTACTTCATTCCTTTCTGTGAATAATATTTCATTGTATGGATAGATCACATTTTGTTTATCCATCAGTGGATGAACTTCTGGGTTATTTCTATTTTTGGCTATTACCAGTAACACTACTACAAGCGTTTATGTGTAACTTTTTGTGTGGACATATGTCTTTAATTTTGTTTAGTATATACCTAGGATTGGAATTTCTGGGTCACATGTGAACTCAATGTTTATTTGAAGAACTATCAAACAGGTTTTTTTTTTATGATGGCATTCTTCTTTAAACTTTTTAACTTTTGTGGGTACATAGTAGGTGTATTATTTATGGGATACATGAGATATTTGCTATAGGCACGCAGTTCATAATAAATACCACAGGGAGAATGGGATATTCATTCCCTCAAGCATTTCATTTATCCTTTGTGTTATAAACAATACAATTACACTGCTTTAGTTATTTTTAAATATACAGTTAAGTTGTTATTGACCATAGTCACTCTGTCTTGCTACCAAACAGTAGGTCTTATTCATTCTTTCTATTTCCTTTTGTACCCATTCACCATTCCTACCTCCTCCCAACACCCCCACTACCCTTCCCAGCCTCTGGTAACCATCTTTCTACTCTCTGTGTCCATGAGTTTAATTGTTTTGATTTTTAGATCCCCAAATAAATGAGAATATGTGATGTTTGTCTTTATGTTCCTGGCTTATTTCACTTAACACAATGATCTCCAGTTCCATCCATGTTGTTGCAAATGATTGAATCTCATTTTTAAGAAAAAATTTTCCATAGGTTATTGGAGTACAGGTGGTATTTGGTTACAGGAGTAAGTTCTTCAGTGGTGATTCGTGAGATTTTGGTGAACCTGTCACCCAAGCAGTGTACGCTGCACCCTCTTTGTAGCCTTTTATCTCTTGCCCCCGCCCACCTTTCCTCCAAGTTCCCAAAGTCCATTGTATCATTGTTATGCTTTCACATCCTCATAGCTTAGCTCCCACTTATGAATGAGCACCCCCCAAGTTCCCAAAGTCCATTGTATCATTGTTATGCTTTTGCATTCTCATGGCTTAGCTCCCACTTATGAATGAGCACCTCTCAACTTCCCAAAGTCCATTGTATCATTCTTATGCTTTTGCATCCTCATGGCTTAGCTCCCGCTTATGAGTGAGAACACACGATGTTTGGTTCTCCATTCCTGAGTTACTTCACCTAGAATAATAGTCTCCAAACATCCAGGTCACTGTGAATGCTGTTAATTCATTCCTTTTTATGGCTGAGTAGTATTCTACTAGACCTTCAGTTTCCCCAGTATGTGTGGGTGGGTGTGTTCAGGGTCAGAGGATATCCCTTTCCACTTCTGCAGTTTGGGTACTCACAGTATTTGGGGTGACTCCCAAGTCCTACAGGAGCAGTGCACTTTCTTCAGAGGGTCCGTAGGTTCTTGGGATTCCTGGTTTATTCCTGCAACCATTCTGGAACTAAAATTCATGATGCGAGCCTCTGCCCTCTGCTCTGTCCATCTGAGTCAGAGCTGCAATCTAGTCCTACCTCCCATATGCTATGATGATCAGGAATCAATCCAAACTGGTTTGCAAAGTAGCTATACCATTGTACATTCCCACCAGCAATGTATGAAGTTTTAACTCTCTACATTCTCGCCAATACTTGTTAATGTCTGCCCTTTTTATTATAGCCTTCCTAGTAGGTATGAAGTGATATTGTGGTTTCAATTTGCATTTCTCTAGTTATTAATGATGTTGAGCCTCTTTTCATGTGTTTACTGGGGCTGTTGGGATTATCTGTTCTATTTATCCATTTTTAAATTGGGTTGTCTTTTTATTGTTGTTACAAGCGTTCTTTATGAATTCTGGATACTATTGTATCCAGATTTACAAATACTTTCTACCATTTTGTGAGTTGTAGTTTCACTTTATTGGTAGTGGTTTTTGAGACACAAAAGTTTTTAATTTTTGGAAACCGAGTTCGCCTGCTATTCCTTTGTGTTGCTTGTGCTTTGGTGTCATATCTAAGAAGCTCATTACCTGACCCAAGGTCACCAAGATTTCTGCTTATGATTTTTTAAAATTTTTTATCGTTTTAGCTTTTTTCATTTAGCTCTTTTATCCATTTTGAGTTAACTTTTGTATTGCACTCTTAAGACAATCACTTCAATGAAAAACAGAACAAAACCTCTGAGTTGGGTCAAATCAAATACACATGGGTCACCAGTTTTGCAAGTTCTGAGCAGGGGATTTCTTAGTGCTCTTTGCTACTCTTCTGTCAGGCTCATGGTCTTTTTCAAGTTAGTAGGGAGCAACCCAGATCCCAAGGAAGGCAGTTTGGAACAAGACTTGCAACAGTGGGCACTGATGGGAGCTGTCCTGGGCAGGGCAGTGTGCTGGCTCCCCTGATGAGAAAGGCCATATGAACATGAATGTGCTTGCAAGCCTGCTCCAGAGCTGGGTGAGGCCTTACCAGGTGGAATTGAAACTGATCTCAGGTTCTGTGGGCTTCAGGCCTGGCATGCTCACCTATACGTGTCCTTCCAGAGCCCAGGTGCTAGCCTGGTTTCTGGAGATCAGAATCCCCTTGCTAGTTTACTATAACCAGCTGTGTGATCCCAGGCCACTCACTGAACTACTTTGAGCTATCAGTTCTTGCTCTAAAACATGACATCAATAACCTTGTGTTCAAGATTTTGATGATTGCTTGAGTCCCACCAACACATGATGTTAAAAAAAAAAAAAAAAAAAAAGCTAGAATGATTTGATTATGGCAGCATCAAGTAGTGTTTCCCCAAATGTTTGCCGTAGAAATGAGAGAAAAAGTACTTGTGTGGTCAAATGACTGACACTCACTAAATCAAATACAAACAGATCTCTTTACTGCAGAACTTTTCAGAGCCTTTCTGAGAACACATAGCCTGAATCTATAGAAGGGGGATGTGTGATGCAGCATCCATAGTGTCTGACATAGCAAATGAAAGCACCATCATGGATTGGAGCTGGACTTCCATCTGTGTGTGATGTTGTGTGGGTCACAAGCCACATTATCCAACCTGATACACAGATTTATGCCTCCCAGAGCTTCACACTCTGTTGCTGCCTGAAAAAGTCCATCAAGTTGGCCTAGGTTGTGGAGAGGGACTCTGATCCTGTGAGGCTTTCCAGTCTTCACTCCAGGTTGGTCTGACATTCAGGGCTGCCTGTATTCCTCTGTTGGGCAGCAATGACATCTACGAAACCCTAGAGTTTACTTGACCTGCTTTAGACCACTGGGGCTTGATCATGTCAGAGATAGAAAGCCACAAAGTCTCTGGACTTATGCACCAGCATTACTTGGCAGTACTGGCCACTGTGAACTGTCCAGGCCACTGTGAAACTGAGCCCTGATGTTTGGGAAAGAGTCCCAGGTTCGAGGAGGTAAGAAAGGGTCTTGCAAGGCCACTGTGCAAAATGACCTTTCTCTTTTCATCAGTCCATGACATTTGCTTATTATTATGAAGAGTGTGGGTTGGGGTAGGTGATAATGATAATAAGGGAAAAAATAATGCACAGTAACAATTTAATTTATTTATACTTCATTAGTAATTTTATATCATTTTTGCATTCTATTTAACTCCTTGGCTTTAGACAGTTTAAGACAAATGTTTGCATTGTTTTGCATTTCTAAAGTAAGTGTTGAGAGTTGTGTGTTGGATGGTAGGGTCAGAACGGGTATGGGACATAGGAGAGAAAGTTTTGTAACTGCGACAAGTAGATGAAAAGGGAGATCAGATCATAAGGTCTTATTCTGCACATAGTGAGAAATGATGTGCATAACCAAGTGTTCATTATACTACAGTGTCACTCTGGCCAGGGAGTGTCAGATGGGTGGTCTCTCTGGTCTGTACTCTTCCTCCTCCTTCTCCTCCTCAGTCTGGAAGCTTTTAGGGAATGAGCAAAGTATCCACATATGCTGTCCTCCTCAAGGACTAAGGAGATCCATCTAGCTGGTCTTCCTTTGCTGATCTGATTTGACTCTGCAATGGCATAGGCTTTTAAACCTTCAACAATGCGGAAGGCGTTGCTGGTAGAACTGCTAAGGAGATTCAGGTTCCATACACTGATTTCCTTTCTGCTGGGATGCAAAGGTGAAACCATACAATCTCTACTCCTGGGAATATCAGGAGTGACTGGATCCAGGTAGTTTTAGGTTTAGGCTGAGGGCAGTAAGATCTCAGAAAAAGAGGGGTATGGATTTGGGAGCTCAAAGGAGGCAAAGATCATTTCTAGCTAATCTGAGAGGTAGGAAGTCTTTGTAAGACAAAAACAAATGTAGGCATTGAATATGCTGCATTGGGGAAAGGATTTAGGTGGCTTCCTCTGGGAGCTTCTGGAGCCAAGCTGCAGTTATATGATGAGATAAAGTGCTGGACCAGAGTGTGTGGAATCTTACACTGTGGGGCCTGGGGATTAAAAATTTAAATTCGTTTGACACTCTTTCTCTTCCAGCACCATTTCCTTTGAAGTTCTGGGGGACGTCCGCTTTGTGTTTAATTTTGATAATGAGTGAAAAAAACTGATGACTCTAAATGCCTTCTGTACACTAATGACTTCAAAATTTACATCTCCATCCCAGATCTGAGCTCCAGACATACACTCACCTGCTGATCTCCCCCTGCATGTCTAATAGGCATTTCAAACTGAGTGCATCCCATACTGAACCCTTGATTTTCCTTTTCACTTTGGTTGCTCCCCACTTTTGACCATCTCAATAAATAACACCACCGCAGATCCAGTTGCTGAATGAAGAAAAGTTAGGCCATTCTTGATTCCTCTCCTCAATGTCTTTCCCAGCCCTGCCCCCAGTCCCCCAGCACATTGTGTCAGCTGTGTCTCCAGAATAAGTTCCAGCTGCCATTTCTGTTCTTCCTTCTACAGACCACTCCACACAGCAGACAGATGGATGGCTTAAAAAATTCAAATAGGGCCAGGTGCGATGGCTCACACCTGTAATCTCAGCCCTTTGGGAAGCCAAGGCAGGTGGGTCAGTTGAGGTCAGGAGTTCAAGACCAGCCTGGCCAATGTGGCGAAACCCCATCTCTACTAAAAATACAAAAAATTATCGGGGTGTGGCAGCATGTGCACCTGTAATCCCAGCTACTCAGGAGGCTGAGACAGGAGAATCACTTGAATCCTGGAGGCAGAGGCTGCAGTGAGCCAAGATTGCACCACTGCACTCCAGCCTGCGTAATGGAACAAAAACTCTGTCTTAAAAACAAACACTCAAGTAGATCAGCCACTTTCCCCTTTAAACCCTCCAGTGACTTCTTTCACTTATAAGGAAATCAAATTTTTTACCAGCTCTCTGGGGCCTGACTCTGTTCTGCCCTCCCACTGTGGCTCCTTCCACCCTGCCCAGTCTCTGAGCTACAGCCACACCACCGATCCCAACCACCAGGTTCACTTCTGCCTGGGGGCCTTTGCCCTTGTCACTGCCTCTGCCTCAAAAGCTATTTCCTGATCCTTTGTGTGGTAGACTCTGACCTTGCAGTCTAACAGACCTTCTCTTTCTCATCGTTACCACATTTTATCCTGTTTTACTTTCTTTAAACTGAATCCATATATAAAACCTTCTTGTCCAATTGTTTATTGTTTGTCTCATCTTTCTTCCTTTTCCTCTCTGGAATGGAAACTCCATGAGAGTATTGCTCTTTTTCCTTCTTGATCTGTTTTGCTTGATTTGGTTTTCAAAGTAATGAGTTGGTCCCTATATTCTCCGGCTGATCAGTGGGAGTGTTTATGCTAAGTCTCATCATGAGTTCATAGATTTAAACATACTTCATGCATTTCAATCAATAGATATTTGTTGATTGAATGGATCATTGAATAAATGCAAGTTAAGAACTTTCTATAGACTTTCACGTTTTTTGTTTTCAGGCTTTAGAGTCCCAAATTTTATATGAAAAATCATTGTATGATTTTGTTCTAGGTTTAATTCTACTCTTTGAGTATTTCCTTAGTACTCTGGGGTTTTATTGAATAAACAACATGGGCCCTGCTTTAATGGATACTTTTATCCATCTGCTACTGAACAGAATAGTTTTAATTAGATCTTGAATTATTTTATTATCGAAACCCACTGTTGCATCCTCTGCACCTGTCACCTAGTAGGAGTTCACAAAAGTGTTTTTAACATATTTACAATGGAAAATTTTGAGCACATGCAAAAGTAGAGAGAGCAGTATAATAAACTCACTCTTACCCGTCATTCAGCTTCAACAATTGTCAAACCAAGACCAATCCGTCTTTACCTAATTCCTTATGTTGCAGCAAATTCAAGTCATCATATTTTATCAGTAAATGTTTCAGAGCATATCTCTAAGAGATAAGAATTCTTTAGAGTAAACAACCACAATACCATTATCACATCTAAGCAAATTTATGATAATCCCTGAATATTATCAAATATGCAGGGAGTGTTCAAAATTTCCTGAATCAATCTCAATCTCCCCTCCCTCCCTCCCTCTCTCTCTTTCTCTCTCTCTCATCCATTTTGAGTTAACTTTTGTATTGCACTCTTAAGACAATTACAGGGCCCTCATTTCCCTGTCTGTTTCATCATGCGACCCAAGCACCCAGGGAGAAGGCCTGTTGACCTGATGCTCCCAGGGACCTGCCGAGGTATCTTAAGCTGATGGAATGTCTCTCTCTTCTGCCTCCTACGCTAGCTGCCAACAGCTAGGAGCTGATGGGCTTTGTGCTCCTTCAGGAATAAGGGCTTGGCTGATGATAAGGTGTGGTGGCTTATATGGGCACCATCCACAGCTCTTCTCAGTCCTTAGGTGGTAGAAAGAGAAGCAGCTGGCAGGAGGCTACTATCCTGCCTCCACTCCACCAAACTCACAGTTCTTCATCACCGCCATTGCTAATTCTTACTGAGTGTGGACAGTAGACAGGCCACTCTGTGAAGGAGGAGAGATGCTCTTTATCTGCAAGGGACTGACATGATGAAAAGCCCTAGAAAAGGTCTTGGCACCTGCAGGTAATGTTAGCCCTTCCTCCCATTTGAAGTTGTTGGGGATGGATGAATAGATGGTCAGTCACATCAGTGGTTGGAAACCATCCCAAGAGATGGTTTACCTTACACCATATGCAAATATTAACTCCAAATGGATCATAGACCTAAAAGGAAAAACAAAAGCTATAAAACTTCTAGGAAAATGTTTTGACCTTGGGGCAAATATTTTTAGATATATTTCCAAAAGCACAATCCATGAATGAAACACTGATAAATTGGATTTGGGAAAAATATTTGTACATCATATATCTGATAAGGGACTTATATTCAATCTATATATAAAGAACCCTTAAATGCAATAGTAAGAAGTCAAACAACTCAATTAAAAAAATGAACAAAAATTTGCAAGAGGATTTCAGCAAAGAAGATACACAAATGATTGTCATGCACATGAAAATATGCCCAACATCATTAGTCAGTAGGGAAATGCAAATTTAAAACACAATGATATACTATTTTACACTCACTAGAATGGATATAATTTAAAATTCAAAAATGGTAGTCTTATACAATACTGCTGGGAATGTAAAATTGTACAGCTGCTTTGGAAAACAGTTTGGCAGTTTCTTAAGTTAATTATAAATTTACCATATGACCCAGCAATTCCACTCCTAAATTTTTTACTCAAGAGAATGAAAACATATGTCCGTGAAATGACTTGCATGCAGATATTCACAGCAGCGCTATTCATATTAGCCAAAACGTGGACACCATCCAAATGTTTATCAACTGGTGAATGGATAAACAAAATGTGGTATATCCATACAATGGAATATTGTTCATTAATAAAAAGGAATGAAATACTGAGACACGTTACAACATGAATGAACCTCAAAACATTGTGCTAAGTTATTGAAGCCAGATGTAAAAAATGTTGAATGAGTCCTAGAAATGTCCAGAAATGACAAATCTACAGAAACAGAAAGTAGATTGGCGGTTGCCTGGGATTAGGGGTAGGAGCAGTTATGGGGCCTGAGGGACCTTTATGGGATGGTAGACATGCTCTAAAATTCGATTGTGGTGAGAACTCTACAATTTACCAACAATCATTGAACTTCATAAATTTACTCAAATTCATGGAATCATTTACCATGAATTTTATGATATGTTAATTATACCTCCATAAAACTGCCTAAGATAAAAAAGAAAGAAGAGAGGTAGCCTCCAGAATGCATTTTGCCAAAGGAACCATCTAGGACAGGGAGGGAAGGGGAGAGTGGGCTTAGGACCCGGTGGGACAAGGCTCAGCCTCCAGGGAAGGCTGCAGGCCACGAGTATGAGGGCCACTAGGCTGAGTGCCGAGGATCTGCCATTCCCCTCTGCAGCAGTGGCCGCCTTGGGCAGCATCAGCTTACAGCATCCTGCTCCCATGCATGTTCTCACTATCTCACCCACATACCTGGGACCATTCCCGCTCTCTGAACTCAAGAGCCACCATGCCTTGGACTTGCAGTCACAGACTTGCCCCTCTCTCTGCTCTGAGGTCAGCCATTCCTCTTGCCCTCTGCATTATTCTGAAGCCTAGGTCCTCTGATAAGCACAACTGGCTTTCTAGTGTACATCACTGGGCTGTACGCTAGATGGATGGCTGGGCTTAGAGTTGTTGGAAGATGGTCTCAAACCTAAGTAGGAGGAAGACATGGTCGAAGGAGCTTACTGGACAGAGAAGGGTGGGGTAGCAGGAGCTGAAGGAACAGCGTGTGGGACATGGGTGGACGGGAAAAAAGACCCTTAGATGCACACATGGCATATCCCGGTGCTACACGAGGGACTAGAGCAGACCCATGAAGGCCCATCCAAGGGCCGCAACCCAGTGACTGAAGTAGGAAGCTCAGGAGCTGCAAAGGCCTTTGCAGTTGACTTTGCTGGATTTTGAGAATCAAGATACACAACTCCCCTCACATCCCCCATACCGGAAGGTTGATCTTTGCCATTGGTTTAGCTATTTACTTCCGTGTATAAAGCAGCCTCAATTTTGGAGCCCATATTATGTGGCAGACTCTATAGAAAGCATGCGATAGCATCGATGTGTTGAATCTTCACAAAATCCTTTGAAGCAGGTGCTATTATTATCACTGCATTTTGCAGGTGATGGAACTGCGGCCTAGAGAGGCCCAGAGAGTAAAGTAAGTTATTTAAAGTTTGAAAATCAACCGCAGTTGTCTCAGTTCCTGCATTCCCCCAGGTTCCTGCTCAAGGGTAGATTTGATGGGGTAAGAGGCCAGACTCTTAAAGGACCAGTATGAGAAGGCTGCAAGCCTTCAGGCAAGTGTATTCACTGTGCCTGGCATGGGGAGGAGTATGGAAAGCAGTAAGAGAAGAAGCTGATGTCTCCTCCCTCAGAGGAGACAGATGGGTCTTTTCAGGGAGTTGTTGTGAGAGCCCAAGGGGTCTGAGGCTGCCTGTCTCCTGGAGGGAGAGGAACCATGCTGGGCAGGGCACTCCAAGCCGAAACCCAGCCTCAGATGGCACGAAAGACTAGCTGCATACCCAGCTCCTGCATTAGTAATATGCAAAGAGGTAGAAGCCTGGGCCAGCAGATCTGTCCACCCTCCTGAGCCCTCTGCCCTGAGCACTGCAAAACCACCACCTTCTCTGGCCACAGCCAAATGGGTGGGATCCTTTGAAAGAAGGGCCTGTAAGGCCAGTGTGTTGATGGACAAATGGACAGAGAAAGGCACTGCCAGCACCATCTGTGAAAGAGAGAGGAAGAGGGAGTTTGGGAGCTGGCACGTGCTGTGCCCAGAGAAACCTAGTCATGCTTCTTTCTTAGGGGCTCATAGCAAAGAGGGGCCTGGGCCTAAAAAATTCCAGTGACAAAGGAGTCTTAAAATTCTGAAGAAATTTTAACATCTCTCATGTGCCTTGAAATTCAACCTGCACTTTTTCTGCATATACTATGTGCTTAGCTTCCTGGACAGAGAACTTTGCATAGAACTTGGCAGGCTCACTCCCTTTGCTGGGTCCTCTTTCCTTTTCTCTGGTTTCTATATCTGGAGTAACCTCATTGGGAAGTCATTGGGATAAGAGTTCTTGTGAGCAGAGAGCTCAATGCTCCAATATCCAGCACCCAACATCACAGTGTTAAGCCCAAATAGTTCCTGGGTTAGGAGTATGTCGGAAATCACGGACATAAGTGAAAACAAGCAAAACAAAAACCCCAAACCAAAAAAAAAAACAATAAATAGTATCCTATCCACGATCACATCTTCTCAGCTGCTATCTCTTGGGCTTAGAGAGTGATAACTTAGAAGGCTAGAATGAGTTGATCATGGAGCATTGAGCCTACAGAGTGGTGGTGACATATTTCAGGACCCATGGCTACACCCAAATGGATACCCATGCCTACATTCAGTTGGTGCCACATGAGAAGACTTCTGCCTTCATTAAAAAAAAAATGCATGCCCCTTTATCCAGTTGAGACCCATACCCTTCCTCAGAAAGGGGCTCATGTCTCAATCCAAAAGGGGCCCATGCCTCCATACAGCTGGTGCATGTGGAGACTTCTGCCTGCTGTTGCTGCCACAGATTCCCTGACCCCACTAGTGCAAACACTCTGAAAGGCTCTGCTGTAAAACTTGGTTTGGGAGTAGGCCTTCATCAGCATTTCACCTCCCGGAGCCCAGCCATCGTCACATAGAGGGTGACAGTGGAGCCCTTGGCACTGCAGTCCTGCAGTCCTGCAGTCCTGCGCTCCCTCTCGGCAGCTCTCCTTCTCTTTCTCTTCAGCTTGATTGTTATTCCAAAGGCCTCGTTATGAAAATTACAAAATAATGGTTCTGCAATTTGTGAGTGTGTGGCTGTATGTACGCTAATTACCATTCCTGGGTACCCTCTCGCAGAGGCACTGCAGAGGAATCCAGAGATGTGGCTCACTTCCACTGTAGCTTTGCTGTTCTCCCGTTCCCTGCCTCCCTTCACCCCAGCTATCTCCGTTCTCTAAGGTGTTGGGGGGTGACTGGAGTGTTGAGGAGACATAATCATCCCAAGACCATCTTCTACATCCAGCGAGGTACCTGGAACTTAGGGGTGCCCCTGGCTGGACAGGGAGGTGTGACAGTGCATCTGTGTAGCAAGTGCACTGTTTTAACAGAGATCCTGTTTGAGGTGGCTTTAGGGGGCTACTGTAGATAATGAGGGATGAGCTCATGTTCTGCTGTGCTTCTTGGGATTATCACTGTGGCAATGCTGCCTCCCCGACCTGTGCTTTTCTCCCTAGCTGTTACTTGTAAGGTTGGGAAAGGGAGAAATGGGGAGAGAGGAGGCTCCTGGGGAAGCTAGGTATTCCTGCAAAGCCTGGTCCAGGTGTGATGCTCTCTGCAGGGCAAAATCATGGGCTCAATGGGAGGCTTCACAGGGGAGGTAGAGTATCCAAAGACAAGATTTCAGAAGGTCAGAAGGGGCCCAGAGAGAAGGGGGAGGGGTGCAGGAGGAGAAATTCTGCCCCAAACAAAAACTTCTATGACTAAGAGCAAGGTTAATCAAATTCTTTTGAAAGGAAATTGTTTCTGGGGTAAGTGAAGCCTTCTTAATAATAAAGGTTGAATTGCTCCAGTCAGATTACCCCTGGGGACACTGGGGCGTGGGGCAAAGGTAGCATCTTCAGAGGTCCAAGATTGAACGGTCTGAGGAGAGAGTGGTCTTGGAAAAGGGGAGGGACAGCAGGTGTGGGAGTGGTTTAGAGACTGGGGTGGTGGCAGTGGGGCAATTTGCATCTTTAGGATTTGAGTGCTGGTGAGAATGACTGGAAGTCATGGTCAGAAGCTTCAAACCACACCTTCCCTGTACTTTGGTCAGGCTTGGGCAAGCTACTTAACCTCTCTGTAGCTTGGTTCCTACGTCTGTGAAATGGTATAATAATAGCACCTACCTCATAGTTTAGTGGAATCCAAATGACATTATAGCTAAGCCCTAGCATCTAGCATAGTGCTTGGAACTTAACCACTGAATATTCACCATTGACTATTGCTTTTATATTTAGGCTCTTCCAATTCAGACAGGCATCCTCCATTCCAAATCTCCATCCTTTCTCCATCTAGAGACATGAGGAGAATCAGGTGGAGGAGGGGAGGTGAGAAGGAAGAAGGAGGAGGTAAGTTCAGGGCTCTGCCTTACCTTCTCCTCTGTCATCACCACAACATGTGGAGTCTGAGAGTTTTCATAGCTTTGGTACCTTGAATATGTTCCTTACAAGTTCTCAGATTGTGTGGCTTAAGTCTTTGGGGAGAATGATTTTAACCTATTTTAGAAAAAAAACTGTGTATTAACCATGTGTGTAGAGGGTGGAGGGGGTTTATATAAAAATCCCCCAGGGTTTTTGAGTAGAATCAGATTTGCTAAAGGGGCTTACAAAACTCTCACAAGGATGGAGAGGCAAAGGTCAGCATAGGCCACTGAGCACTTTCAGGTTGGCCATTAACTATTAGGGAGCCAGTAGCCAGAAGAGCCTGCCAGTGACAGTCACTGCTTCTAGCACTGAGGCAGGTGGTGCATAGAAAATACCTGGAGGTTACTGCAAAGTGTCATGTCCATCAAAACCCCTGGGCTGCTCTCCACCACTGCCCAAGGAGCTTCTGTTCTCTTTACCTCTGGTGTCTGGTAGGAGGACTTCTCATTGGTGGACTCTAACTCAGACCCCTAGAGGTTGGTGTTCTGGGAAATGTGGCCGTCATGTTTCCAGCCCCTCTGAGCTTGAAAGGAGTATAATGGGGGCTGATTTTCCAGCAGGCAATCCACTGATGGGGATGTGACCCTTTTAAGACCTAAATCGCAATGATTATAAATGCAGAGGCAGGGCCAACATCAGAACGACAAGAGGGCACAGAAGGCTCACTAATTTGCTGTGGGCAGAAAGCTCAGAGCTACAGAGCTTCTGCAGGGAAGGAGGAGAAGAGGAGGAGGCCTGTGTATGCGTCCCTGTCAGGCAGATGGAACAGCAGCAGGAGTGGGGAGATCCAAGCAGAAGGCCCAGGCTGGGAGGCATGAAATGCAGGCTCTTCCCAGCATGGGTGATTGGCAGGGTAGGCAGGACTCAGAGACTTACAGGAAATGTGCCTTGTCCCCAAAGGACCCCAAAACTGGGTCAGGACTGAGAGAAGAGACCGGGGAAGCCAGGTTCCATGGGAGAATTACAGGGGCACCACAGACAGACACGAGAGCCAAAGAACCACTGCAGATATACAGTCTTATAATTAACTCAATTCAACAAGTATTTGAAACAGCCACATGGGTTGGGCAGGATCCTGGGCTCAGAAGTGTGCAAGGGTAAACTGGATACAGGCTGTGCTCTCAGAAGAGTTTCCCAAGAGACAAAATGATGACCATGATGATGATGATGATCTAACTCTTCTGAGTGCTTGCCATGCAAATCACGGTACATGCATTATCACATTCCTAATTTACAGACTGGGATCCTGAGGCTTAGGGAAGTTAGTGACTTGCCTGTGGTCACCACATGGCTCTTGAGAGGATCTATACCTGAGCTCCCAGACTCCACATCCCACAGGGACAGTTCTAAGGGGATTCTGGAAGGAGACTGGAAAATGAGGGATACTTTTATGGGTAGTGTGGAACGTGAGCTAAGCTATAGAGAATAGGACACACTTCAGGTTTGGAGATGGGAGAGAAGGACACTCCAGATAGTGGGATTCATGTGAGCAAAATATTGGAAGAGCTTAAGTTACACAATAGAGAAAAGTAAAAAAGAGCTCTTAAAAGTCTCAATTGTCTATCCCCAATTTTCTGCTTCTTTAATACAAGTCCACAAGTGCTGTCTGGGTACTGGCAGTCTGATTCATAGGGTACTGGAGGCAGGGAGCAGCTTGGCAGGGGAGGCAAGCAGGTGAGCAGATAGTCATACCCAATGTGGGACGTTCTGTAGTTGAGGCATGTGGAAGTCAAGAGCTGGCACATGCTGGCACAAAGCAGGAGTGCTTCCACAAGAGGGCCCTGAGCAGTTCTGCAGGTGGGTGGGAGCTCCTCAGGCAGCCAGGCAGAGGAAGCAGAAAGCCATGTCCAGCCATGTTCGTAGGGGGCCAGTGTTCCATTTGCCTGCAATTCTAAATGGTATTTGGGAAGCAGGGGCAGAAAAAGAGAACAGGGCCAGATGATTCCATCGGAGCAGCTGTAGAAAGGTCATGTCAGGGCACTGGGCTCCATCGTCAAGGCTGGGGAGCCCTCAGGGTTTTAGACAGGAAAGGGCAGTGTCAGATCTGTGTTGTGGGATCTCTGGCAGGTGTACAGAGAAGAAAGCAGCAGGGGGGGAAATTAGGGAGCTAGTGACAAGAGGAACGCCTGGCCAAGGCAGGGATAGAAAGAGTGATATTTAACAATAGCTCAGAATGTAGAGATGACAGGACCTGGTGACAGTTGGATGTGGGAAAGGGAGAGGGTTAGGGAAGCAACAGGCTTTGAGACATTTGCCTCGGGCTGTCCACAGGAAAAGTCCAATAGACAGGTTGAAAATACAGAAGAGAGGATGAAGCCATTAGGGCAAGCCTCGGATCCCAGCTGAAATGGCATGAAATGAGACTGAGAGAGTAACTGGGGCGGGGCGTGGGAGGGATTAATTTCTGTCACTAGGAACACCTCCCAAGCTGAAGAGGTACAGGTGGGAGGGAGCGCTGATATTCCCACCTGCTGGTCTCCTATTTTTCTAACTGGAGCTTTTAGTTATGTGCATAGTGTGTATAAGTTTGTGCTACACATGTTAATTAAGGTCTGCATATTAAAAACAATAGAGGCCAAAGAGTCCATTGTGTGCTCTGTCCAGCTCACTCCCAAGGGTGCCCAGAAAACACAGACTAGTTCTTGAGCCCCTGGTCTACATGAAGCTCGGTCCCACCTTGGGGCCCCCTCCCTTCCCATGAGCAGGTGATGATGACAGTTTAGTAGGTGTGTTTGTGGTGGCAGGATGGTGAAGTCGCTACCGAGGCAGCGGGTAGAATCTTGGAGATAGTTCTCCCTCTGCCTGCCTTTTCAAGAATAGACTTTTTTTCTTTTCTTTAGTTTAGGGATATGCGAAGAAAAATGAAATAAAAGGAAAGGAAAGAAAGACCGAAGTGTGTTTGATTGGAATAGCTTTATGCCATGTGAAAAAAATGATAGTTTATTGCCAAATATTTATCTTTATTATGGTTGGTATCATTATTGATGGAGAAGCCCTGCAGACTAATGGGAAAATCTCTCCAGGAGGCCTTAATCCTGATGAGCTGTGTCTCCACCTTGCTTCTGACATGCTGGGTGAGCACGGCCTTTAATTTCTGGGTGCTTCAGCTCACACACCCGTATAGCCTAGAAAAGACAGTGTCCATGGTTAGATTAGCCTCCTGGAGCTGGAAGAAGCCTTGAGGTTGGGGCATGAGCAGCTCCTTGTGGTAAGGACTGCACCTTGCTGGCAGTTGTGTCATGTAGGACTCTTGCTTAATGAAGGTGTGTGCTGATTGGCTGCATGATGGATGACTGACAAAGAGTGAGCCTGTGTTAAAGGAATGGCAGATCGAGCCATCTGATCTAACCATTCATTTCACTGAGAAGGCAGCTGCAGTTCAGAGAGGGTGAGTCATACTCATTTGCTGCAGAGCTGGCTGAGGTTCTGCTCCCTCATTCCCCGGGGCCTCTCCTTGCTTCTACCCAGTGGCTCCATGGCCCTTCTATTGCGAGATATTGTAGACCATGAAGGAGAATGTACACTTGCAGTTATTTTTGCTATACACAAGAAGCTTACAAAAGTCAAAGTATCATTTATCAGAATGGATGTTTGATAGCCCCAGATAAGCAAACTTAGGAGCTGTAATGAACACTAAAATCAAGCCTTGTATGTGTTCACTGATAAACAGCAAAGGTGAGGGAATTACTCCTATTTACCCTCCTTATCCCCATTTTATGGACGAGTTCACTGTGACTCAGAGAGGCTACAACAGAACTTACCCACAATCTCACAGGTAGCAAGGGTTTAGGAACTGGTTCTGGAACCCAGGTATTCAGAGCCAATGTCCAGGGTGAATTTCACTGCCCCACTGCTTTCTTCTGAAACATTCTGAGCCACCGGCTTTAGTAATAATGATCCCATCCATATCTGTGCAGCCACAAGCAGACCTGGCCTAGGGCTCACCTGTGTTCTCCAATGGCTGAGTTAGCTGATTAACACAAAGAGACAATGAAACCAACCTTGATTTTAAGGAATTCCTGGAGGGACACTAAGTGTGTCTTCCCAAGTTCATTACCTGATCTCAGAACTGTATGGCCACACCTCATAAACTGGTACAGTGAGACATTTGGCTGTTCTCTTGGAAGAGATATCAAGAGTGATTTAGAACTCCTGCCTACAGGTTTCTGGTCGGTGTCAACACACAGAAAGCTACTGGAGGCTGAAGCCTTTACAAAGCGGTTGCTTCCTTGCCCCCACTGGAATCACCCACCTTGGAGCCCAGGTTTACTGCTCCAAGATTGTAAAGATACCAAGGAATGGAGACTGGGCCTGGTTTTTTATTGTGCCTGCCTAAGATGGAGTCTGCCTGTCTGGATGAAGATAGCATCACAAATGTTTGATGCAGGTATCTTGTCTTGTCCTGAGGACCCCGGGCCTCTCAGCATTGCCCAGTGCTCCACAGCACACACACATAGCTCACCACAACGAGGCATCTGGGCCTTGCCTTCCCTGCCTCTGTCTTCCCCAGGTGACTGGCATCCCCTGCCACGTGTCCATCTCAGCATATTATTAACACCTCCTTCTGTCTCAAACTGCTTCCCTTCCCCCAGGGAGTGCTGTGGGTTTGAAATGATGGTCTTTAATCATTTCTTAAGTGACCAGCCCTGAAATCATTTCTTAGTGCCATACACACAAATTAAATCATAAATCCACAGTGGGCCCTGGAAGAACTGAAGTGTAGCCCTGATTAAGAGCTGAGAGGAGGCCTCCCCAAGAGAAAGGCATCAGTGTGTGCGTAGAGGAAAGGCCAGGTCCCTGGAGAGAAGAAAGGAGCTTCCTACTAACTCCCTTTCCATAGAAGGGCCTCTGCATTTCTGTTGTTCTACTCTGCACAAAAGAGACACCAGAAAATGTAGACAGATATATTGGAGGCGGTGGGAGAGCATCTATGTCAGTGTTGGGAAGTCTGAGCAGCCCCTTCCAGGACTGAGCTGCCTACACTCAGCCATCCAGAATCAGCCAGGCCCAACAGGATCCTTAATGACCTCTGACTGTGGGGTGGAGGAGGACCAGAAGAGTAAGGAATTAGCAGGCATGCCTGAAGAGAAACTCAGTAGCTGGGGTGGGAGAGGGTGTTCCTGAAACATATCCATCCTCCCTACTTATTTCAAGACTCAGTTCGACATCGTGCCCTGCTTCAAGACTTCCCAGCTTGTTTGGAACACTCAGTCTCTCGTTCCACAAAGACAAAGTCTTCTGCTTGATTAGGTTGGTGATGGTTGTATATGACAGTGACATAGCAAGCTGCTAAACACCCTTGACTCTTTCCAACACCATGCCTTTGTGCATGACATTTTATCACCTTGGAATGCCTATCTTCACTTTACCTACATAGTAAACTCCTATTTATGCTTCAAAGCCCATCTTCCCTGGGAGCCTCCCTCTCCCAGCTAATATAGAGAGATTACCTGTTCTTTCCTCACCCCTCTATATGCTTCCCTTTTCATATCCACATGCTGTTTTACAATTTTTGTTAATATTTGGTTCTTCCACTGAGTTTTGTGTTTCTTGAGAATGGGGACTCTAGCTTCCTCTTCTCTATGAAGTCAGAGTGACCAGCCAGGGCTTGGATTCAAGGAGTGATGTCACTGAAGCTGTGTAGTCAAGTGGTTGGAGCTTCACTGTGAAAGAGCTGTTCTCTATTTTTTTTTTTTTTGTCTCCAGCATGCTTTGCTTATGTAAGTTACTAAACTTCTGAGTTGAGAACCTGAGTTTCTTCTGCAAAATGAGAAAAATAAAACCAGTACTTTACTATTGCAAAAGCCTACAAAGAAAATGAATCTGAGAGTGGGTTGTTGGGGAAACGTGTCAAAACCCTTTAGCTCCTGAAAAATTCCATTAGAAAGTCAAGGTGTTGGTACTGCAATTATTATTTGATTCCCAAATGGTGAGAGTGCTTCCAGAAATGTGCTTTGCTTGATGAACCAATACATTTTTAGCCCCCACTGATGAATTTGGGAATCGAATACCTGTCATCTTGAAATAATTGACACATCTTGGTGAAGCACTTAGATTCCTCTGATGAAAGTCTGGATTCTTATTGAGAATGAGAAGGAAGCTGTGTTACATGGGAGCAATATTGTTTTATGGACCTTTATCTTGGTTATTAACAAATGAGCATTACATGTGGAAATGGTAAAGGGGGAATTCAATAATGAAGTTTCATAGGATTATAATGATTATTAGCCTAATGATGATGAAATCCAGGCTTCAATGCATGTGGTTTCCTTGGCATTCACTGTTCTGTGCCCCTTCTGCTGATGGGCAGTAGCCTGGCTGCATCTGTCCCTAACATCCCATCCTGAAGTTATATGGGAAGTGGGCATAAACGTAGCCAGCTCTAGCAAATCTGGACTGGGTTGTCCATATACAGTAATAATTATAGGTGCCCATATATCATGCAAATAGCAAACAACTTATATTCTAGGGAGCTGACACCCACTGGAGGTTGGAGCAGTTAGTGTCAGTGAATGCTCACTGCCTGCCCTACTGCTGAGTTGCCCAAGGGTCCTCTGGAAAAAGCATCCTATCTCACCAGCATTTACCCTCTCTTTATTTCCCTCTGTGCACCAGAAGCCACTGTAAGGATGAATTTGCCTTCCAGAGCAGGCTTCTGTGGAATACTCAGCAGCCACATCCATGCATCATGTTTTTACATCTGGTCAGGAATTCAGGCAGGCAGGGACTCAGAGGGATTCAGAGCCAGCGTATGACATAGACCATAGTTATTTTTTTTTCTCTTTCTTTAGAGGCAGGAAAAGTAGGACAAGATCTCCTAAGTGAGCAGAGAAAAAAATTCATCTTGTCCCTTTCCTAAGCCTCTCATCTGAACTCATGTAGACTTGAACATGTGACTTTTTGAGCCTGAGTGCACATGCCCATGCATACAGAATGTTCCCCACCCCCATAGATAACCTGCCATAGTAAATAGCTGGGAAAGGCATCAGCCTTGAAGCCAGACAGTTCTGGCTGTGAATTATACCTCCATGACAGAGGAGCTGGGAAATATGGGGCAAATTGTTTTATCTCTGAGCCTCAGTATCACTGTCAGCGAAATGGAAATGCTACCCTTTCTCATACAGTTTCTTTGAAAAGAAATGTTAAGATTACATTTGTCTATAAAAACATAAAAATGAAAGAAAACTTTGCTTTTAAAAATACAGGGTTTTTTTTTTTTTTTTTCTCATGTAAAATAAATCCAGGCTGGATGGCACTCCATGGTGTGATGCTGGAAACCCAGGTGCATTCTACCTTGTTGCTCTGACATTCTTAGCACACAGTTTCCACCTCATAGTTCAAGATGGCTGCTTGAATTCCAACCATCATGTCTACTTTTCAGCCAGCAAAAATGAGGAAGGATGGAATAAGAGCTAGCTTTCTCTCAGAAGTCACATAGGATACTACTTCTGCTTGTATCCCTAGGTCTTAGTGATTCAAGCCAATACTCATGCATTATCAAACCTTGATGGGAATGTCCCATATAGTGGGGGGAAATGTTGATTTTGAAAAATAGAAAGTATTAGCAAGGTGATGACACATTGCCTATTCTGAACATATTATCACTTTATGATAGAAATAACAGCTACTAATACTTTCAATTGAGCAGTTATTTCATGCCAGATACTGCACCAAACATTTTATATTTTCTATCTCATTGAATCATCAAAGCAACTATGAGACAGGGACTAATTTTTACAGATGAGGAAACTGAGGCTCAAAAAGGTTATAGAACTTGCTTCCCATGGCTCTACGTAGTAGAGTCCATAAATGAAGCTAGTACTCCTTTCTCTAGGAAGTTATGTTGGTATAGTTGATGTTTAACATAAGTAGTTATACACATTAGTTTTTGTTTATTCCAAGTACATTTACTTAGTATAAAAATACTCCAACCAAATTGCTTGAACTGGGACCCAGGAGGTGGAGGTTGCATGAGCTGAGAATGCGTCACTGCACTCCAGCCTGGGCTACAGAGTGAGACTCCGTCTCAAAACAAAATAAATCCAACCAATGAGTTATCAAGTATCTGGAGTCATCAGCCTGCGTTCAATTCGTGGCTGTACCACCAGCTATGGGACCTTGAACAAGCTACTGAATTTATTGAGCCTCAGTGTTTTAATGTGCAAAATGGGAATAATTGCAGCGCTTGTCTCTTGAGGCTATTGTGAGTATAACATGGGATTATTTTGAGTAATATACCTGGATTATGACAAATGCTTAAGTTATTGTTGTTATTATTAATAAAACAATTGTTATTAATGCCAACAAAACTTTATAACCAATTTTAACATGTGGTGGGCAGCTTGGCACACGGACCTTGCCTTAGAAGGGTGAAGTGAGACACGTCAGGTGCTGAGAATGGGAGGGGCTGGCCATGCCTCTCATCCCAGTCTCTCATTTAATAAGAGGCCTTTGCTGACCTGACCCCAAAGGCTGAGAAGTGAGGGTGGGTAAGGGAGATCAGACCCCTTCCTGGGCAGGAGAGGGAGCAGTGTCATGCTCACCTCTCTAGTTAGGCTCCTGTCATTCCTCCAGCTCCAGGCTTGTGTCCTGCTGTTTGCTTTGGGGAAGTCCTTTCTCAAGTTGCTCAGCAGTGCCTGCTTCTCCCTTCCCCTCTCCCTGGGCCTTCACTCCTCCCTTTGGGCCTTACCTGCTGCTCCTTTTTTAGGTCCTTCCTGATGTGCTGAGCCTTCAGTTGAATGACTTCCCTAAGTGTGCATTGAGATCTAAGTGCTAAGTTTATCCTAAACACCTCTAGTCTCTGCTGTAAGCTTCTCCTCTAATCGTGTTTCACTGACAAACCTGAAGGCAGTTGGCAATGCTAATGTTCATCCAGGAAACTGTGAATAAGGAGGACACAAGGCCCTCTGGAAATTACCTCTCAGCACCTAGGAATAAGTGGTCACTGGAAAGAATGTGACTATCCAGCCCTTTGCTGCCTTTGTCCAAGTGTGAGGCCTCTCCCAGCTGATCTGATTCACAACCCCCGCTGGTCCATTCACATGATCTCCAGGGATCCAGAGCCTCGGGCCGGTTCTGCTCCAGTGCTCAAAAGGAGGGTATCCTCCCTATTCTAGAGAACTTGCAAGCCCCACTTGTCTTTTCAAAGGCTGCTTCAGAGCTGGTGAGGTCCTGAGCAAAAGCCACAGGTCAACCAAAATGGACTCTGCCAAATCTCTCTGCCTTCAGCCTTTGGATAAATCTCATGCATATGTTCTGCCTTGTCGTAATAACTCTCACTTGGAGAATCTTTTGGGATAAATATAACCTTATTTCAGTATGGATTATTACTCATGGTTATTTCACTTTTTAAGAATTGACCCTAGATTTGCACAAAGTGCTACATCCACATCACTACAATTTAGGAGCTGAGATCTGGCTGAACAAACCTCCCTGGCAAAGTTGTAGCAGAGCCAGTTAGACTTGACTTTGATTCTTGCATGACCTTGGACAGGCCACTTTCCGTGACATTCTGCTTAGGAAGGTCTAAGCTCCTGTCTGCAGTGCCACACTGTTTGGGCAGACAGTCAAGGACAGGGCAACGTTGGGGGAAGGGTTCTGTCCCTTATCTGTTGAGACAGCACTGATAATTCAGCTTGAGAATTTCAGCCTCAAAGCTTTTGCGCTGCCATTATAAAGAAGTAAAAATTATTTCTTTTGCTCACTTGTCCCACTTGAATGCTGTGTAATATCATTATAAATTTATGTGTTTATGACTTTGTGACCTGGGGAGAAGCTGGAAATTCCACTGAGCCCATTTCTACTCCTGGGTTTCTGTAAAGGTCACAGCAAAATTATTTTATCAAGTACACCACAGAAGGGGAAAATCTTAATCTTATATTATACATATGCAGCACTTGACCTTCTCTTGAGATGCAGCACCTCTTAACTACACTTACTTAAACAGAATGCAGCTCTTCCCTGATTCACACAGAGAGAATAATTAGATGCCCTGGCATCCCAGTTGGAGAAGAGGCCGTGCAGTGGGACTGACTTCAAAGATGAGAAGGATAAAGAGTTGAGGCAGTTGGGGTAAGGGCAGGGGTAACTCCACAGAGCGGCAGCATGCTTATACTGATGATGGGGCCATCTGGACAGGTGGAGCAGACACTGGCACTGTGACTTGTTCTGGTTCCCCTGCACCTTTGGCTAAGTCATTGCCTTTTCTAGGCCTCATTTTTGCCATAATAGGTCTGTTATGTGGCAATTCAATTGCAGGTATTGGCTGCTTGGAACATCCTGTTAAAGACTCAGCACTCTGCTGTGGGTTGAGTGGGAATGAGTGCTGGGATTGATTAGTAATGTCTGCCATGCAGGCATGGGGAGGTGGTGACAGTCCCTGTGCTGGGTATTGGTGACCCCTATTCTAAGATATTTCTAAGGTCTTTTCCAGCCCTGTCTGTCTGTGATTTGTGGACTCACCAAAAGCTCTGGGGTGAGGAAGCCTGGAAAGCGGGGAACAATAACAGCCTTCCCTAAGAGAAGAGTTCTATTTACCTTGTCAGAGTTTTGGAGAGTACATGAGATTTGTGTGATACATCTAAACACTGCTGCTTGTGTGTGTGTGTTTCCTATTCACTCTGTGAAAAGCAGAGAGAGCAAGTGAAAGCAGTGACTGTCCTGGGTGTGACCGCTCAGCAGATCTGGGTGACCTGTGTGTGGCCTGGTGCCAGCCTGTGCCTCTGGGGCTCTGGAAAAGGTGAGAAACCCTGGGTGGCTTTTTGCCGTTGTCCAGCCTTTAGATAGAAACACAATAAGCAGTCACCTTCATTTGTCTTAAGAACTTGGTTATAAATTATTTTTTAAAGGAATCCATCAAGGTCTTTATCAGGGAAAGTGCTTAAAAAATAAGGTTTTTCTCAAAAGGAAAACACTTTGGTTTGAAAATGGGAAGCAGCCTGACTGCCAGCATATGTCCTGCTCATCCCCTGCCCGGAGCTACCAGATTGATGGTGTTTTTAGAACACTGGCAGCCGGGTACTGACGCGGGTGGAGACTGGGCCTTGGGACGGGACAGCTGGGGATTCCCCTGTTCTTGCTGATACAGTGGAGACCTAGGCCTAGCACCCGTTGGTGGCCCAGAGGGCCCAAGGACAGTTAACCCGGGGCCCTCAGAGTGACCAAAGTGATCTGACCGTCCACTCTGTTGCGTCTCAGGGGCCCTGTGAAGCATCTCCCTGGTGGTTGAGAGCGAAGTGGGGAGGGAATACCTCCCTTTAAAGAGTCCATACTGGCTGCTGGCAGGGTGCTTCTGTTCTCTTCTAAAGCACAGGTTCCTCTCCCCTGCCTCGTCCCCACCCCCGCAGCATGGGCTTACCACCTCCTTTACCTCTGAGAACTCCCTGTCTCCTGCTTAGCTGTGACATCAGACATTCCCAAGGAGGCCATGGTCCTGCCTCTGGAGTCCAACATCTTTATTGATTTATCTTTTTTGAGACAGAGTCTCACTCTGTTGCCCAGACTGGAATGCAGTGGTGCGATCTCAGCTCACTGCAACCTCTGCCTCCTGGGTTCAAGCAGTTCTCACTGGGGAGAGGCCTTGTGGACTTCAGATTGGGCACTCCTTCCTCACTTCTTGCCATTGGTTGGTCATTGGGACTACAGGCATGTGCCACTGCTCCCAGCTAATTTTTGTATTTTTAGTAGAAATGGGGTTTCATCATGTTGACCAGGCTGATCTCAAATTCCTGGGCTCAGGTAATCCACCTGCCTCAGCCTCCCAAAGTGCTGGGATTACAGGCGTGAGCCACCGCGCCCAGCCTGGAGTCCAGCATCTTAAGAATTCCTCCCCATTTAACTGCTTGCTGCCTCTGCACTGGGCGCTCCTCCAGACCCCCTTACACTTCTGATTCCTGACTATCTGATATCTATCTCAAGGCACACAAAAAGTGCTCCCCAGATGTGTGTGGAATGAACGAGACAATGTCTATAAAAGGAAAAGAACTCATCCTTAAAAAAAAAAGTGCATAATCTCATCACTATAAAAAAGTGATGTCTCTGAGAATAATATTTGTTCCCACTATTTGCCAATAGTTTTAGATGTCACTAAGCACAGGTTTTCACCATCTTCCTTGATGGGGTCATGGTTTTCCATTTAGGGATGCACTATAATTTATTGCTCTGACCCCCTATTTTAGGGCTTTTAAGCTGTTATTAATTTTTTCTTGCTATAAACAATTTGTCACGAATACCCTCATAGTTAAAGCTTTGAGCTACAGTTGATTAGTTCATTAGTATAAATTCCATAGAAAGAGGAGCTTGTGCACAGTTAGGCCATTTGCCTCTCTGGGTCCTACTTCTCCACCAAGCCCGGGGAAAGAGGGCAGGCCGGCACACAGAGACAGCAGCCTTGCACTGGTGTCTGGCTGCTCTGACCCTGCTGTGTCCCGCTCCCCTCCATGCTGGTCATTTCAAGGTTGTAAGAGCCTAGGTGAGTGAAGGACCTGCCCCTTCCCAGTCTCTGCCCTGTGGTCCCTTACTTCCCTGTTAGCTGTGTTTTTGCCTCCTGCACCAGGTTCCCGCATGTCTGATGTGTAGGGTCCAGGATGTCAGGTGTCTATGGGTGCAGACTGAGATATTTATGCTGTTTCTCCTGGGACTGGGCTGTGGACAAAAGGGGCCTACCGGCTGCTTCCTCCACAACTCCTCCCATGTCCTTCCCTTTCCCTTCTACTCTGAGGCAGGCAGGACCAAGTATAAGTTCAGTTGAGTCCCTACTTCCTGGGCGACCTTTAAGAAAGGCAAGCGCCTTCTCTGGCCTCAGTTTCCCTGTGTGTAAGAAAGCACAGTTGTTCCCAGCTAAACCTTCTCCCTCCTGCTTTCCCTCTTGCCTGCTGTGTGTGTCTGTCTTCCTCAGTGTTGCAGCATCGTACCCCTTCCTGGCCCCTCTGTTGGCCTAAAGCTAAGGAGCCAGCCCATGGGGTGCTCAGCAGCTTCTGGCTATCCAATTGGCCTGCTGTGGAGGAGGTGCAGGTAATGGGGCACCTGCAAGCTGCAGCTTCAGGGGCAGGAATCTCTGATCAGAGGTCTGTTCCCTGTACCATTCCAAAGTCCAGAAGGCTCTTCTGGCCACTTCGCAGATTCCTGAATCTGAAGATTGGTTTCTCTCCCACATAGACACACACATTGTTCCTCTAGCTTTGTCTGCTGGCCAGTGCTCAGGGGGCATACTTGGGGCACAGACGCAGCAGCTGCAGGAAGAGCCAAATCAGTCCTAGTCTCTGATTTGGGCCTCGGGAAGGGACAGGCCCAAATCAGACTCTCACCTTCTCTGCTCTGGATCTTTCATACTGCCACCCCTAATATTCCCCCCAAAGTTATGGGAACATTGAGCCCACTGCTAGAGCATTGGGTTTCTAAAAGAGGACTCCAGGAAGAGGAAAATGCCTAACCCTAGAGGATATAGTGTGGAAGGGAGGCTTTCTGGCGTGAGCAGGATAGCAGGGACACAGGCAGACAACAGGTTGTAGTCTTTGACTCCTCACACCGAGCCCAGTGCCTGGCACCTAGTAGGGGCTCAGTGTCCATCTGTTGAATAAATGAACAATCTGCAATCAATCAAGAGAAGGGGCAGGAAGACCCTTCTCTTCTAGAGAGCTCTTGATTCCATCTACTTCTCTCTGTTCCCACTACCCTTGTCCATTGTCACTTTTTTCGTGCTACTAAACCTTCCTGTAACTGTCTCCACTCTTCCAGTCCATTCTTTTCCCAGCAGCCTTTGTGATCCTTCAAAAACAAAATCTGATTATGTTTCTTCCCAATTCCAAGCCCATCAGTGGCTTCCATGGACCTCATGGTAAAGCTAGGGGCCGAGTGGGTGACATGAGCTCAGGCTACTCCTCCAAGCACTCAGCCGCCTCACTTGCCGATGGATCCCACCCACTCCACACTGGCTCTCTGCCTGAGCCTCAGTGCTTAGGGAGCCTGTGTGGAAGCACTGTGCTCAGTTCCTTGACTGAGTCATTTACTTCCTCCAGGGCCTTTTCACGGGCCGATCTCTCCACCTGGAAGCTTCTCTTTCTCCTCTCACTAACCTACCTTATCTCTGTCACATCTTCTTTATGCCTTAACTTAGATGTCACTTTCCCAAGACCCTCACAGACTGGGTTAGGTCCCTGCTGTGGCCCTTCTATGCTGCAATAATCCCATCCATTGGAATTTCCAGCTTACAGTGTGTCTTCCTCCACCAGGATGTCAGCTCCATATGGGAAAAAACTTTGTATTTTTCCTCCTTTGATATATCACAATGCCTAGCACACCTCCAAGTATATTACAGGTGGTCAATACATACTTTCAAATGAATTGTTGATGAAAACATTCAGCCTGGCTCCTTGTGGAAAAAGTATTTATTGAGGGGATACTATGTCCCAGGAATTTTATATATATTACACTGATATTCACAATAGCTATGGGAAGGAAGTCATCTTAGCACCCCTTTCTACAGATGAGGGGGCTAAGGGTCAAAGTTTAAATAACTCACTTAGGATCACACAGTCAGCACGTGGAAGTTTTTGAGACCCCATGTTTTCACTCTTCCAGGTGGCCTAGAGCAGTGGTCCTCAAACTAGAGCTACATCAGAATCACCTGGTGGGCTTAATCAAATTAAGATTGCTGTGTCACACCTCCAGATTTTCTGGTTTAGTAGGCCTAGGGGAGGATCTGAGAGTCTGCATTTCTGTATGTTTCCAGGTGACACTGATGCTGCTAGTCTTAGCTCAAGTTGCTGTGACAGATACTGGGTCGCTTAAACAACAAATGTTTATTTCTCACAGTTCTGAATACTAGGAAGTCCAAGATCAAGGTGCCAGAAGATACAGTGTCTGGTGAGAGCCCACTCTCTGGTTTGCAGATGACCATCTGCCCATTATATCCCTACATGGCAGAGAGGAAGCAAGCTTCTCTCATATTTCTTCTTATTAGGCTATTAATCCCATTTATGAGGGCTCCATTCTCATGACTTAATACTCCCCAGAGCTCTCACCTCAGAATAATATCACATTCCAGCCCCAGCATGGTGGCTCATGCCTGTAATCCCAGCACTTTGGGAGGCCGAGGTGGGCGAATCACGAAGTCAGGAGATCGAGACCGTCCTGCCTAACATGGTGAAACCCCATCTCTACTAAAAACACAAAAAATCAGCCAGGTGTGGTGGCACATGCCTGTAGTTCCAGCTACTCAGGAGGCTGAAGCAAGAGAATCACTTGAACCTGGGAGGCAGAGGTTGCAGTGAGCCAAGATCGTGCCGCTGGACTCCAGCCTGGGTGACAGAGCAAGACTCTGTTAAAAAAAAGAAAAAAATTACATTCGGAATTAGGCTTCAATGTATGATTTTTTGGAGGGGCGACTTTCAGTCCATAACATTGCTCATCTGGAAACCAGTTTGAGAACCACTGGCCTAGATCATTACAAAATGCCTGGCTTGCTTTATGGCTATTCCCACTCCCTAATCATTGACCTTAGACCAGGATTGTAGGATCCAGCCCTGGACTCACTTCTGAGAGAAACTGATGCCCAGCACAGCCTCCTACAACTGGAGAGGACCCTGGCTTTGATGGCCCTGGCTGCACTCTGGGAACAGGCTGCCATCAGAACCTGAGTATCTGTCCCTCTTCCCTTGAGACACTGCTCTTCTGTTTGTCACCCTTCAGTCCTGACCAGTGATCTCCCTGTTTTATCAAGGCAAAGCACCGCCACCCTGGCCCACCTCTTTATAACAACATCCATGTGGATGCATTCCAGGCTTGCTATGGCTACTGCTACTGCTGTCTGAACAGCTTATAGCACAGTAAGTTATAGTCTCTTCCATGTCATGGTGCCTGTAGCATTCATCAATTTCAGCAAGTGTCACCATGAGTGATACAAGTGTATGACACAGCTAAGTGTCCCTCTGCACAGGCCATTACAGCTGGCAGCAGGCCCAGGGAGGTGAGAACTGGAGACCCATTTGGCTCCAAGTGCCCAGGTTGATGTAGAAGTAAATGTGCTCCAGCTGCCCCCCCTCAACGGCCCCCATTAATGCTTTGTATTCTTGGCAACTTCTACAACTACCCTCAAAGTTTCCCCAGGTAAGCTAGGGCTCCTGCTCTCTCTGAGTCTTGGTGCAATCTTTTCCCTTTCCCTCATCCTTCCATCCTCTCTGCCAACTTTTACCCATCCTTTGAGGTCCTGTGCACGAACGAACTCCACTAGGCAGGCTTCCAATGGCAACCCGCTCTCCCCTTCCTCTGAAGACCTCTGGCACAGAGCATCTCCACCTCTGCTGTAAAAATTTTATTCATAAACGCTTCACCCTGATCTGTTCTGCTCAGCTCAGCCCCTTAGAATTGGAAGTTGTCCTCTGCAAGATTTTAAAATGTACTGAATGAGAAATTATTTGATTACTAAAAGTCATGTATCTGCAATGCAAAACATTGAGAAAGTATAGAAACATAATAGTAATTATTAATGTCACCATTCCCAGATTTTATTTTCCATTTTGCTGAGTATGATAGGTTTGTATGTGTGTGTATGTAAAATGCAGTTCATAGTGTCATACTCTATCGTTTTAGATCACACTTTTAAAATATTTTTCCAAGTCACAATTTTAATGGTTGTGCAGTATTCCATTATATGAATGTTGCATAACTTAGTCAATACCTTATTATTGGACTTTTAAGTTCTTCCCTCCCCCTTTCTCTCTTCTTTCTTCCCTATTATAAATAATACTGTGATGAACATCAATGAATATAAATTGTTTCTACCCCTGCTTGCTTTTTTTATAAGTTTTTAGAAATAAAATTGTTGAATCAAAGCTTTCAACATGTTGAAGCTCTTAATACATGTCAAATAACTCTCCTAGGAAACTATAAGAATCCATACTTTGGCTGGGCGCAGTGGCTCACACCAGTAATCCCAGCACTTTGGGAAGCCAAGGCATTTGGATCACTTGAGGCCAGGAGTTCAAGACCAGCCTGGCCAACATGGTGAAACCCCATCTTTACTAAAAATATAAAAATTAGCCAGGCAGTAGTGGTACATGCCTGTAATCCCAGCTACTTGGGAGGCTGAGGGAGGAGAATTGCTTGAGCCTGGAAGGCAGACATTGTGGTGAGCCAAGATCACACCATTGCACTCCAGTCTGGGCAACAGAGCAAGACCCTGTCTCAAAAAAAAAAAAAAAAAAAAAAAAAAAAAGAAAAAGAAAAATCCAAACTTTGTAGAAAATCCACATTTTCTAATATTAAGGTCATATTTGTTGTTGTTATTACTATTATCATCACAGCTTTTTATCTTTTGGTCTTATCACAGCTGTCCTTCAGTGAACATCTATTTGACTAGCCATAGAATATGTATGCCTATGTGTAAGGTTTGTGCTAAGTGCTGGGGAAAGGGAAGTACAAAGTTGACAACACCTAGTGTCAGCCGTCAGAGAGCTTTCAAACTAGTACATTCGATGAATAGATGGTTGGATGGATGGATGGAAGAATGGATGGATGGATGGATGGACGGATGGATGGATGGATGCATGCATGCTTGGGAAATATTTCTTTGCCATCGGTTTTCTCAACACATTGCCATGAATATAAGGGGAAATGGGAGCTCCCATAGGCTTTAAGTCCCAATGGAATGTCCTGGGGCTGTTCAGGAAAACTCATTCTGGGAAAGCAAAGACTGCTTTTGAGAACAGACAGAGAAATCCCAGTGCAGAGGCCTCATGCCACTCCTTCCAGGGAGTCTCACCAGGCCTGAAATTTCAGAGCCAGTAACCTGTGGGGTCAGCCACCAGTAATATGAAGGTGATATAGGCATTTGGCCATAGAACTGACTTCAAGTAGTGGCCCAGTGTGGGGCCACAAGACCTATGGAAGCAGCTATGCAGAGCTGTTTGCATGACCCACAGGAGTTTCTTGCCCGCTGACACCACACCTATCGCACAGTTCTTAGCCGCTGCTGAGAGAGGCTCTTCTGCCTCTCTTACAGAGCGAGACCAAAGTGTAAGATAAAGGAAGGGGAGGTTTTAGAAGCAATGAGCTCTGGGCTGTGAGCCTCTTTCTTCCTAGCCAGAAGCATGTGCCTTGCCCCTCTCCCTGTTGCCCCATGAGGCAGGCTGGCTTCCCTGAGCCAGCTGCTGAGCTGCACCTGCCTTGAAAAAAAGGCCCCCGGTTCTTAAGCAGGGGATGAATATTCATTGGCATGAACCTTTGCAAACTCATTTGGGGAAAAAAATAGATCAGAAGAAGTAATCAGATTATTAAAAAGAAAGAGCAAGGACAGAAGGTGGCGGTGGAGGGAAGAATCACATTTAAAATGCAAGGAGAGACTTCCTCCCTGTGGTGTAGCTCTGACCCCCTCAACCATGCACTGAGAATAGCTAAGCTCTCCCACATTTATGCTGCATAAAAATGTTGTCTTTGAGGCCTCATTTGAGAGGGGGAGGGGCAGAGGTAATATGCACCTTCCATATCTGAAAATTATAAAATAATGTTTTGAGGTTTTCATTTTATCTTCCTTCGATATCAAGAAAAATTCTGAGCGCTAAAGAGGCTCTGGTGAGTGCTGAGTGACAGGTTAAAGGGCTCCAATAAAGATTAGATGGTCCACTATCTCCTGAGGAAATTGCATAAAAGTGGTTATTCCCTCTTGCTTCTATTAATTTCCTCTTCCTGGCTCCTTGGAAATGCTTCATAACCTGATGCTGCAGATGGGGATGAGAAGCGCTTTCCATTATCTCAATCACTGCACTGTTTATGAGACACTTAATCTGTTTCTTTATAAAGTAATAGTACTGTAGGTGATGAACTCAGTGTCACTGGAAGTCCACATGCAGGGATGGGAGGAGAGGGGTGTCTCAAGAGCATTGTAAGAAGCAGGTAATTTGCTACGTCGTTGAGGTGCTGAGAAGTTGGGTGGGTGTTTCAAGGTGACCTTCTGGATACCAGCCAGAGATGATGTGTACCCATCCCTTGAACAGGGAGACAAATGTGTTTTGTCTGTTGAATGGAAAATATACATACCATACGTTTAGGCATGGGGTGCTCAGATCTTGTCTCCTCCCCTTTTCTGAAGTTGGGGGTGGTGAAAGAGATATGTAGGGGGATGGGGAGAGGGGTGCCATCCAAAAGCCTTGGCTATGCAGGTTTCTAGGCCTTGTGTCTGAACTTTAGTCACTTACAATGGAGGAAACCAAACCCCCTTCTCTTAAGGAAACAAGGCAATTATTGTAGGCTTCACTGGTGTTAAAAACGTCCAGCCCTCCAAGTTACAGTGTCCCACTGACAAAGGTCTTAATGCAAATGCACAGTAAGGTGCAGGTGGTTCTTCTCTTTCTGCCCACCTCCTGGAATAGAATGAAACCCCCTCCTGAAATCCAATGCTGGGCAGTTTCTGATCTAATTTCCCTTCCTACTTCTCCTATTCCTCCACCTCTTTTCTTCTCCCTTTATCTTTTCCTCTCCTTCTGAATTTTGCCTCCTAGTGATCACAAGAAACTGTTTAATCATTGCCAAGTACCAAGAAATGGGACTTTTTTTTTTTTTTTTTTTTTGAGATGGAGTCTCGCTCTGTTGCCCAGGCTGGAGTGCAATGGTCTAATCTCTGCTCACTGCAACCTCTGCCTCCTGGGTTCAAACGATTCTCCTACCTCAGCCTCCCAAGCAGGTGGGATTACAGGCATGTGCCACCACTCCCAGCTATTTTTTTTTTTGTATTTTTGTATTTTTAGTAGAGGCAGGGTTTCACCATCTTGGCCAAACTGGTCTCAAACTTCTGACCTCAGGTGATTCACTCGCCTCAGCCTCCCAGTGTTGGGATTACAATTGTGAGCCACCTGAAATAGCACTTTTAACCATTATTTAAAGCATGAATTCTATGAGAAAATATAGCACAAATGTGGTTACAAATTATAATCTAAAAGGTTAATAAATGAACTTAAGGAATATTGCTTCTTTTATAAAGTAACAAAATGTTTCTCGTGAGTCTCATGAGGAGAGTCCACGAAAGGTGTACATCCAGTCACCTGGTCCCCTGTGCCCACACAAGCATGGCACAGATCCTGCTGTGTCAGAAGCAGCATTACATCATCCACCTCCCTCACCAGGAAGGGAGCTTCCTAAAGTCAGCTACCCCATCGGTGCCCTGTTCTATTCCTCCAGCCTGGCGCCTGGCTAGGAGTCGATCCTCAATAAATATTTGTTGAATGAGGAGATCCCAACTGTAGCAATAGTGCTGACCATAAATCTGTAAAGGAACTCCTGAGTTTTGAAATGATATGAAAGCAGAGAACTCCGTTATTTACCTCAAATTGCCTGAAAGTGCTGAGATGTGTTTGGTTAGGCTACCACCACATTTAATTACTATTGTTTGAAATTGTAGAGTCTTTACGCAGGTGAGCCGTCTCCAGGCTGCCAGGGTCCCCACCACTCTGCACTGTGTGACTCCCGGCTGCTTTACATTGTTAAGTGACAGACCTGGCTCCAAAGGCCATTTGCTTTTGCTTCTCTTGGCCCGAATATTCTTCATCAGAATCCACCCAGAAGCTTTATTTATCACCCCAAATTAAAGCTGCTTTTTCTCAAGGCAGCATAGTTTTCTTATTTCTTTTTCTCTGTTAAATTTCTAGTAAAACAACAATATTGTTAACTTCTGTTTCTTATTAGTGGCACCTAATACAAGATAAGTTAAAAAGGTTTTGTGGATTATCCTGGCACTTTAACCCTTGTTTAAAGCATGAATTCTATGAGAAAGTATAGCTCAAGTGTGTCTACACACAGAAATCTAAAGTTAATAAATTACTGGGCATATGCCCAAAGGATTATAAACCATTCTACTATAAAGACACATGCACATGTATGCTTATTGCAGCACTATTTACAGTAGCAAAGACTTGGAACCAACCCAAACGCCCATCGATGATAGACTGGATAAAGAAAATGTGGCATATATACACTGCGGAATACTATGCAGTCATAAAAAGGATGAGTTCATGTCCTTTGCATGAATGAAACTGGAAACCATCATTCTTAGCAAATTAACACAGTAACAGAAAACCAAACACCGCATGTTCTCACTCATAAATGGGAGTTGAACAATGAGAACACATGGACACAGAGAGGGGAACATCACACACTGGGGACTGTCGAGGGATGGAGGACAAGGGAAGGGAGGGCATTAGGACCAATACCTAATGCATTGAGGGCTTAAAACCTAGATGACAGGTTGATAGGTGCAGCGAACCACCAAGGCACATGTGTACCTTTGTAACAAACCTGCAAGTTCTGCACACATATCCCAGAATTTAAAGTAAAAATAAAAAAATAAGTTTAATAAATGAATTTAGGAATAGTACTTCTTTTATAGATTAAGGAATACCTAGACAGATTTTATTAAAGTATTAAGTTATAAAATCTGAATATTAAAGAGATTCATACATTTTGTAATTCTATGTAAAATATATTTTGTAGATATGATTCACCCATCATACAAAACAGAGATAATATATGTAGAAACACATTCTTTCATCAGGTTTCAGGATTTATTTGCCCACTTTGGGACTCCAAACTTGCATTCTGACCCTGAGTTCCAAAAGTCCCTGCAGAGAAACCTTGTTTTTTTAAAAGGGAGTGGGTAAGTTGGGATGAAGAGGAGTTAGCATTATTTAGCACACACTGATGCTAGCAACATTTCATATTTGAGTTTATTAATTACTAATGATTTGTGGGAGTTATTGTGAGAAGTTTGTGGTTCTTTTTTATAGACCTTTCATACAGATGAGAAAATTGAGGCTCTGAGGGATGATATAATTTATCAGTGGTCACCCAGCTAGGAGCTAGCAGAGCCAAGAATTGAACACAGGACTGCCTGACCACTGCCAAGTGCTTGTTTCTCCAGGGAGGATGGAATCAGACCTCCTCCTGGAACCTCTCTCCTTAACCAGACTTCACTCCTTAATGTTCAGCTTGGACCTCCTCCCCTCCACTTCCTCCTCTCGTGGAAACCTTGGAGCTCAGAGACTCAGTCACCCAGAGCTAGTGTTGTCCATCAGAAACCTCAGAGGGGACCTTTCCACATCCCCCACCCCCGCCACTGGTGGATATTAGAACAATTGTTTATGCTGTTAACTTATTAAATGTAAAGTGAGAAGGCTTTTAAATGCTGGAAAGAAAGGAAAAACACCTTGTTCTTCCTGGACTGGCACATTAAGAAAATTACAGCATGGCAGGGGCCAACCATGAATGCTTCAGTTGTCACCACTACCCCTCCCCCACTTTCTGGCGACAGAGCTCCTGCTGGGTCCAGGCAGCACAGGCCTGGGATTTGTCTGTATTCACTGGCTGCAGAAACCAACAGGGCCAGGAAGGCTGGGGATTGATTAGGAAAAGAGCCAAGTGTTTCTCGCAGGAGATGAAGAAGAGATATGGAAAGAAGAAAAGAACAGAAGAAAAATAGAGGGAGGGACTACATTGAGTGGGCTTGGAAAGACAGATTAGTAAGCCGAAGTCTCGGACACATTGGGTTTGTCATTAGTGCCTTTCCCTTGCACGTTTTATTTATTGGGTCTTTAGTAAAGACCCAAACAGTACTTTTTTTCTAAGTTTCTTTACAATGTGCTGAGATGGGTCAGTAAGTGGCCCCTTTTTACACGGGTCGCAACTGGCATTTTTTCCCCCAAACTGGGAAACAACATTCACTCCCGTGTCTTCCATAATCCCAGGGGATGCTCTGCAAAGTAAGATTTATTGGTGAAAAAAACGTAGCATTTGTAAAAGTTCTGAGAAATCCTCAACAGAGAATGAGATGAACTTTTGAAATCCCCATTTCAAAATATCTGGCCACAGTACCCTTTTGTCATAGGTGTTAACAATCCAAAGAACGTGACCCCATGGAACACATTTGGCTGTGTCATTCCAGAACATTACGTTTTGGAGATTCCTTTCTGTCCAATATGGGCCCCCACCCAGCAACTGTCTGGAGAAACTGAAACCTTTTCCTCACCTTAAGTGAGCAATGGAGTGAGATAACTTTCACAGCATAGGAAACAGTTCTTTCTTCTTGTCTTAGCAGAAAAGCAGTGGATATTTTTCAAATAGCTTTTGTGTATGTCATCGCTATCATTTTTCCCACTGTGTGATCCTTGGTAACTTATTTAACCTCTCCATGTCCCAGTTTCCTCATTAGCAAAATGGAGATAATAATAGCTACCCCATAGAGTAATGCATGTAAAGCACTTAACAAGACAACTTAACAGATGGTGGCTACTGCTATTATTAGAGAATACTCTGCACTTTCCAGGAGAGAACAATACATTTGAGAAGATGAGCTTTCTCTAAGTAGAAACCATTATAATGGCACTTCCATTATACAACTTTCACGTTGTATTAGATTTATATGACTTCATTGGATCAAGGGCTCCTTGAAGGCAGGCTCTATTCTTGAATTCCCCGGGACAGGTTTTCAGCAGGGGCACAGTAAGTGTTTGTTGAGTGAAGTCATGAGCTGTGTAAGAAAGCCAAACAAGTTGACCAGTCAGTAAGTTTTACCCAGTCTCAAAGAAGGATGAGCCAGAGTAGGTTTCATAGGACAGGAAGAGTAGGGGCTGAGATGATGGGGAAGGGACTTAGGGGAGAAGGGTGGGCAGGATCAATCTTACGAGGGATCAGCAAGGAAGAGACCAGATTCTGGGCCCAAAAGTCTATAGATAAGACAAAGTTAAAGCTCAGGGGACAGCTTGGAGCCAGACTTTTCAGGACATGACTCATTACAGGCTGATCCCACAGAAAATTAAGGGTATGTGTTGCACATATGAGGGCCCCTCCAGTGGAGATCAGGCTGTATCCATTGTTACCAACCTTCACCACTGCCATGTGCATGATAGATGACACCAAGTGAATGACACACTCCCTGATACACTGTCTGCAAAGTCATCCTTTCCTTGCCCCACCCCCTAAAGCATATCAAAATGCAATTAAGGGAGAATGATGATGTTAAGGCAGTAACCTTGAAATCACTTTAATTTAGTTTTAAAGAATCACTCATGAATTTCAGCCCTTTACCATCATTCATAACAAGAGCTTGTTGATACATCTCATAGTATTTCCACACATACTTCCTCATGTGTGCTGCAACATGGCACTGAAAAACCATAGGTCCAGTCTTTTGTCACCTAAGACCCCTCTCTATCTAAATCATAAGATGAGATGCCTTTAGTGAGTGGCTCAGGGAAAGGCCCTGGATGTTAACCAGGTAGATACAGGGGAGGGAATAACCATTTACAGAGCACTTATGTCCCAGGAACAGAGCTACACATTGAGCTACATTAGATTTGTTTTCTCAAATCTCTTGACACACCTGGAAGTGAAGAATTATCCATTTTTTCAAGTGAGAGAGGCCATTGGTACCAAGAAGTATATTTTACAAAGGATATTTGAAGAATAGGAAGTGTTAAATAGGGGTTTCCTCAACCTTAGATGCTCACTTGGTACAAGAGGGGGATCTTGATGTTCTTTTTAGAGACAAAGACACTCGTGTTCCGGTTGTAGGAAAGAATTTCTGGCTACCACACTTCCATTAATTATCACATGGTCTCTTTGTGTTCTAGCCTGCCCTGCAGGGATGTTCAAGGCCAGCCAGGAAGCTGAAGGCTGCTCCCACTGCCCCTCCAACAGCCGCTCCCCTGCAGAGGCATCTCCCATCTGCACCTGCCGGACTGGTTATTACCGAGCGGACTTTGACCCTCCAGAAGTGGCATGCACTAGTAAGTGTCTAGTAAGGGCGTTGGGCTGGGGAGTTTGGTTCCCTGACAATGCAAGTGGTGGGTCTGGGGCAGGGAAGAGAAGACATCAGCCTTTGATCGCAGAGCAAAGCAGAATTGCTGGCCATGGTGCTGAAACATGCAACTCCTGTGCTGGGAGTTCAGGGCCCTTTTCCCTACTTAGCACTGGGTGAGGATTACGTTTTTTTCTTCCCCCTTACTCTCACCCCAGCAAAATAACTTCTGTTCATCAGATGCCAGACTATAGAGTTCTTCGGATGCAAAATCATGATCTATTATCACTTCTTCTAGGAAGTCCTTCCTGGTGCCTATAGCTGAGAATCTCCTATCTCTTTGCTGGGTTTCCTGTATATTTGTAACCAGACTCCCCTCAGAGCTCTCATCATTTTATTAATTTTCCAGTTATTCTATACTTATCTGAGTTACCAAATTAAGACTTTTGTGTGCCAGGACCATATATTCATCTTCTTGTGTCCCTTCCAATGCCCAGTCTGATGTAGCACTTGTGCTCCTGTCAAATAACAAGACCAGTGGCCTGACCACAGAATGCATCTCCAAGGCATAAATTCTAAGGACTGGAGCTAATGCATCAGCTACATCCACTCTCTCATTATCTACTGTAGAGGTAACAGCAGTCTCCCTGCCAAAAATGGGGGAAAGCAGCTACACTCCCTGGATAGGGATGGGAGGGGTGTGCTTTTCTCCAAATATTCTCCCCAATAATTGTAGGAGGAGACAATCACTACTGTCCTTGCACAGTACTTTAGACAACTTGCTCCTACTCCTGTGAGCACTGCAGCCTGGAAATTGGATGACCTCTCTTTTCAGTATTCCCATTGTATTTGGGAGTCAGTGCTCCAGGTTAGCCTCAAATATTTTAGAACTTTCTTCTGCATTGGATAACACTGCCTGGCTCCTTGTGAGCAGGACCTTTCCTTAAACCTCCTTGGATCAAATCCCTTCCATCCATACCCAGCACAGAAGGCCACAGAGGGATATTTCATACTTTCAGTTTGTTGAGCAGAAAAAGCGACTGGACTCTGAGTGGAAGAATTTCTTAATTCTAGCCTTGTAGTGTATGTAACCTTTGCTGAGTAAAGAGGAGGAATGAAAGCATCTTCTAGATCAAGTTCCTGAGTTCAATCAATGTGTATAGATTTCAACTGGGGAAAAGATCATCCTCTTGTAAAGTGATTTTCTACAGACCTCTCTCTGGTGGGTTAATATTAACAAAAATGATTGTTTCTGCTGACCAGAGGTCCTGTTTTTCTGTTGTTCTGTCTCCTCCACTGATTTCTGAAGTTGCTTTGGGGGTCTTCCATGAGCCAGAAAAGCATACTTCTTTAGATGCCACTTAAGGATGCTGAATCACTGCTGCCTGGATGTTCAGACCAAAGACCAGCCTCCATGAATGTCAAAGTATATGCCCAGGGTCTCACAGTGTTCCTCCTCAAAACATTCCTTTACACTCCTGCTCATGAACCCCTCTCACTGGCCAATCTCCCTCTACAGATCAACCATGCAAATAGGAGACTCAGCCTCCCAGCTTCCACTTCAGCAGACACACCCTGTAAATTCACCCTGTTCCTGGATATGGTCACCTAGAGGAAAGGTAGACAGATGACTAAATGCTCATAATGTTGATGTGGTGCTGTCCTCCTTGCTATAGCACCTCTTTCTTCTCTCTCTCAAGGCCTGTCTTCTAGCCATCTGATCTGATGTACTTGAACCAGAAGGACTAATACCTGGTGGGGAGGGGAACCAGAAATTTCCCAAAGCTTCCAGTATGTACATTCTGGGTACCTACAGTGCCAGGTCAGGTTGTGTTTGTCTCCTGATGGAGACAAACTTAATTTGGAGATAAATTTAATAATAATAATAATAATAAATAATAAATTATACCTTACAGGCTTCTTCCCCCTGAATCTGGTCCAGTTAGCTCAGGGGTTACATATACCCCCTATGGTCCCACCACAGTGTCCCCAATCTTACCCAGAGTGGAGCTGATTACTAGACATGCCTATGTGTGTGACCACAGATGCCACACCCTTCATATGTCCCTACTCTGCAGATATAGCAGGCTTTAGCATGCCTGGATCAGACCAGAAAACACTGAATCAAAGCCACATGTGGCTGTGGTGGCCAGACCTGACAGAAGCTCATAGATGCATTGTCCAGCTCTCTGCCTTGGTCTGCAGGGGCAAGCACTTGGCGAGGGGACCCACAGGGTGGGACTGAGGTGCAACACCATGCTAGGAAAAACAACTATCAATAAATCTATTATTTTATTGAACGTCATTATATATTTGATTTATTGTGTGCCAGGAAAGTACTGTATGAAAAAGTCAATTTGTTGGCTTTTATAATCTCATTAGGGTTTCCTTTTAAGGCATTCTAATTGGAGGTGCCATCTGTTCTCTTAAAAAGGCATTGCACATCACCACAGTAAATAATTTTTCAGATACAAGGAGCATATCTGGAGTTGTTGAGACAAGGCATAGCCCTGTACTACAGCCTTGGGGCTCCTGCTGGTTCAGCAGGTTGAGCAGGGCAGGCATGCAAGGGACCAGCTCAGCCTGAGACACACTGGTTGGGGTGGAGAAGGCACAGGTGCTGGTTCACTTTGCACATTCAGTCTTCCATCCATTCCATCAGGAGACAAGCACAACCTGATGCTTGTGGGCACTGTGGGTACCCATGTAAAGGAGAGCTTTGTCTTTCTGAAATGTACAGGGCAGTGGACATCTACAGTGTTCAGGTCCTGTGGGCACAAGGGAGGGAGGCAATACCAGGAGAGATCAAAAGCCAAGCCTGGGAAGTCTGGTGGGGCCTCAGGTTTAGCGTGTGACTGTTGTCTTTAAATGGATTATATCAGTAGTCACACTCATTCACTGGCAGTATTGGGAAGTTTATAAAGAGTTTCAGAACTTTAAAATGTGCCATTTAACAAGGCTATAAAACCTATAGTGCACTAAGAATTAATATTTTTAATGAATCCTGTTAATCTCTTGAGGCTGGCACATATATATTCATTGTATTTTTGTAGTTTTATGGGTATTAATTTATTTCATCTAAATATTTGGAATGCATGATACCTTTTGAAGCCCTGTTTAGGCATTTATTTCTTTTCTTTTTAATCTACTGGGAGACCCAGGGACCACCGCTCCCCCAATCCTTGACCTCTGAGATATCTCTGTGTGTCCAGCCTTGTCCTTGAATTTTGTCAGTGGACTCTGCAGGGAGCAGGTTCACCTTAAGGCAGTGTCAAAGGGGCTGGTGTGGGCTCCAGGTAACGTCAGAGAAGGGTGGCTTAGAGAGCTCTGTGTTCTGAGTCTGCAGTCACATCACTGCTGCTGGTCTCTTGATGCCTAGCTCCCTTCTTCCTTCTTCTCTCTTCTCCCTTCACCTCTACCCAGACCTGCAGCTTTAGATCTTTCCAGTACTTGCTCGTATCCAAGAGGATGCCTCTTCAAACCTAGGCCATGTATGGAATGAGGTGGGAGCTTAGGGGATAGCTAGAGGCAGGTGACAAGCGACTCCTCACCACTCCCTGCTCACGAAACTCCCTGAATAAAGACAGCCTACCTGGACAGTGGGGACCACCTTCAGTGAGGAGTTATGGCAGGGAAGGGCTACTGACAGCAAGGGGAGGGGCTCAGATGAGAAGACAATGGGAGGGGACAAGGGGAAGGTGCAGCCCCACCAGCAGGGAGGGGTTGCGAAGGTTATGGACAGGAACCAGCTCTGAGCTTTGGGCTTACTGTGCTTCTGCTAAAAAAAGCCACTGCCTTCCTCCCTGTACTGCTTCCTGAGGCACTGCCCAGAGGCCCTGAGTTTCCCTGGTGAATCCTGGCATCCCCAAACGACCTCAGTCTTGAGTGGGTTCTGGGAAAGCTCATAGAATCAGTGATTTCATGTAGTGGGTGGAAGAGGGGCTTTGGCACTTCACAGACAAAAGTTTGAATCTTGATTCTGTTTCTTACCTTCTCTGTGACCTTGTTATAATTCTTAGCTTTCTTACATTCTGTCATTTTATTCTCACAGCTTCATAATAATGTATGCTTTTCTGAGTTATTATGAAGATTCAGCCAAATAGTATTGTAGAGTCCTTGGCACAGTGCCTGGTTCATAGTAAACTCTCAATTGATGTTAAAACTTGCTTTGGTTACATCCCTGGAAAGTGTGAAGACTGCAGCAGATATTGAAGCTTCCAGCATGAGAGGATGTTGGATATCTGAAAATAAAAGTGATGTTGTTGGGGGAGCCCAGGCCTGACGCCATCACTGAGCATCACAGCAGAATCCATGGGATGGTCCCAAACCACACAGTTGCCTTGGCCTTCAAGATTCTGCAGAAAACAAATGAGAAGGTGACTGCCCTGCCCTGCGGCCTGACGTGTAGTGGGAGGCAGAAGGAGGCACAGGCAGAGCTTCTGAAAAGCTGCTGAGCCCGCTCCCCCTGGATGCGAGAGGTGCCGAGAAGCTGGGCAGGAGCAGTGGCCCACAATACTGGCTTTCCATTCCCAGGCAGCAAAGGTCTAGCAACGCCTCACACTGAGACAGGCTTCCTTCCACAGGAGGGCCAGATGGCAAGGGAGACATGGTGAGGGCAGCCAGGCAGAGGGGCAGCCAGGAATGCACACAGAGGTGCACGGCACTGTGAAACCCAGCACTGCAATGGAGGGCTTGGCTTCTGTTTTAAATAATTTCTAGTTTACTGGGGGACGAAATGGAAAGGAGGAATTTATGAAGCAGGTGAAAATAGATAATTATGCCTTATAAAATTGCTGTCTGTGAAAAACTATACAGAAAGACTGGTCTGAAAATAATTACCTTGTTACATTGCTGACCACAAAAGACCCTTTTCTGTCACTCACATGGAAGACATTTTGATGGATCACGGAGGCAAGCTAGTGCTTGCCTCGTTTCTTTTATTTCTTCTTCAAATGCAATGGACTTCCCTCTGCAGTTTTGATCATAGAAATAGAATGAAAACGGGGCTCCAGAGATCACTGTGTCCCCTGAGCCCACCTGCCGACCCCTCAGATGAGGGGCACAGTGCCTGTCGGGCTGTTGGGGTTCCCCTGGAGGCCATCCCTGTTCTCCTTCCTGGCTGACACCGAGAGGCAGGGAAGCTGAATGGTAGGGGCAGGGGCTTTGAGTTTGGCTCCTGACAGCGAGACCTGGGGCAAGTTACTTAGCCTTTTGGAACACAAGCTTCCTCCTGGTTAAAATTGGGTATGCCGGAACTCAAATTAGGAGGTTGTGAGAATTAAATGATGGAAAGCAAGTGAAACTCTGGGATGAAAACTCAGGTTTGTCTGACTCCAATGCCATGACCTCAGTGACAGCTAAAATTTGGGAGCTCTGAGAATGATGTTGCAAACCCTCGTGGCAATGATGGCGATTGGCTGTTACTCTCACTTTTGAATCCACTTTGAATAGAGAAGGGTAAGAATCTGCTTTTCCCTCTTCCATTCCTGCATAGTATGATTTCTCTCCTTTAAACTCATGTTTCATTTTTTAAGAGCTGGCAGTTGTTTCCCTCTTTTATCCCAACCATCACAGGGCAGTGGTGGGGTGGGGGTGGCAGTGTCCCTGTGGGACAAGGATCATATCCCTTGGATGGACTGCCCAAGAGTGGGACATTTCCAGGGATGAAACCCTGGTCTTACTAAGGAAGCTGTGTGGATCGAGAAGAGTGCACAGGGCTTAGAGGGTGGAAATGGCTTTGGGATGACAGGAACAGAAGAATGTCCTCTGCAGGTGGCTTCTGCAGCCAGGTCTGGTGGCCATCAAAGCATTGTGGGTCTGTAAGGACATCAGCTCATAAGCTTTCTGGTCTCAGACCCAGGATCTGCTGGGTCATGCTCAACAAGATCCCCACTGATGGTTTCCTTTAGGTCAGTGGTTTTAACATGCAGTCCCTGGACAAGCAGCCTCCATGTCACCTAGGAACTTACTAAAAATAAAAATTCTCAGCCCCACCCCGGAGCCACTAAATGAGAAACTCTGGAGGTGGAGCCAAGTTATCATAGTTTAAAAAGCCCTCCAATAACTCTGACAGCTGTGAGAGTCTGAGAACATTGCTTTAGAGTTAGGTCATGTTCCTCTGTCCTCTGTTTTATGACTTCTGGGGAGAAAGGCTATTGGGTGAATTCTCATAGACTGGAACCACAGGGCCTTCCCCTCCCCATCAATGTCCTATGTGCCAGGCTAGAAGGCTGCAGGGAGGGGGGTTGTGAATATATATGTGTGTGTGTGTGTGTGTGTGTGTGTGTGTGTGTGTGTGTGTGTGTG
>NW_022436944.1:31035920-31331375 GCF_009761245.1 Sapajus apella | reverse complement strand
GTGTGTGTGTGTGTGTGTGTGTGTGTGTGTGTGTGTGTGTGTGTGTGAGAGAGAGAGAGAGAGAGAGAGAAGAGGGGTGGGGTGTGAAGTGAGTGTGAATGTGTGAGCAGTGCCTCTGTGTTTATTTGAGTGGTTCAAGGGAGGGTCTCACTACTTTCCCACCTGCTCTGGCTCAGTTTCTATTTCATTTTCACTCGTGAGTTGTCAGAGCAGTGTGAAGACCTGCAAAGGACATCATTAGCTGGGGCTGGGAGCAGTGATGGGGGTGAGAAGTGAATGGAAACCAGGAAGCACGATGTGGCCGGAGTAAGCTCAGGGAAGGCTGAAAGAGAAACCGAAACAGAAGGAAAGTGACTAGTGGTCACCATTTGCCGGAGTTTAGATAGAGGATCCAGAGGGTAGCCAGTGTAAATGGGTAATGGGCTTGATCTCCTAGCTGGTGTCCCCAGCTCAGTTGGGAGGAAATAAGGCTGAGAGGAAACCTCTGAAGCTGCTGCTGCAGGGAGGAGCTTTTCAGACCAATAGGGCAACAAGCTCTCCACATGGGACAGGAAGCTATGTCATAAATTGGGGACTGCTTGCTTGTCTGCATGTCTACACAATGAGAGTGATTTTAAATACATTTCAAAAATCCACCCTTTTACAAGTGTTTACTTGGGTTAATCTAGGGCTTGCAAAATAGTAAAAGAAGGCTGCTTTGCTCCAGCTGAGCTTCAGCCATCGCTGACCAGGGCTTTACTGTAAATTGCCCTGTGTATTCTGTTCTATAGGTGAAGAGACTGCTTGATAGTACCTGATATGCAATCCGTGTTGCCCATAAAAAATGCATTTCTATTTTTGAAGGGGAGGTAGTCTGTATTTTTTTTGTGTGTGTGTGTTTTTCTGTATTGTGTTTTTTTGGTGTATTTTGTGTGTGTGTATGTGTTTTTCTTATTGATCTTTGACAAAGGTCAATACGAATCAAAGGGAAAGCTTAGATTTGCCCCCCTCCCCCATGCTGGCTGGTAGGTGGTCTATATACATCTGGATGTAAAAGGAGGGAGTGTGACTGCAAGCTGGAAGCTATTTATAACTGTCACTGCCACATCAGGAAGGGTCAGCATTGCCTGTGTAAATGTGCTTTCATACTTCTGTATCTACAATTTCTTTTCACACTTGTTTGACCCACGTGAGTAAAACATTTTTAAGGAGTCATATAGCTCTAAGTTTTAAGCTAAAAACCAGGCACACAAGCTAACATGTCCGTTTCAGCATTTCATAAGCGCATTTGGAGTCACAGATTGTTGACACTCTGAGCACTGCCACCCCAAATCCTCCGTTAGCCTTCTCCCTCCAATAACACAAAGAGGCAGAGGTGGTCACGCCTCTTTTATTTTTCTGAGCATTTGTGATGACAGCTCATGTCTCGTGCAGGGCAGCGTGGCTCCATTGCCAGCAGCAGTAACCCAACGCTGGGGAGAGGCCTCTGGACTTCAGATTGGGCACTCCTTCCTCACTCCTTGCCATTGGTTGGTCATTGAGGACCAGTGCTCAGCAGGCCAGTAATTTTAATGCTTGAGAACAATGTTCTCATCTTTCCTTAATCATCTCCTTGAGGCTAAGCACTTGTTGCTTTATCTATTCCTCAAATGTATTGACCCACGCCCCTGCCCCTCTGCCAGTTGTCCTGGCTCCTGGCTGGCCCTTTCTGAATCTCTTACATGTATTGATAAAATTCTCAAAATATGGCAGCCGGAATGAAACTTGTGATCCTCACCCCAGAGCAAGGTTCAGTAGAAAGTTAACGGATTTTCCTTGTGATTGGGATACTGTTGATGGCTCACTTTGGTTGCAGTCACTGAAACTCTGAGCTCTCCCCAGACGCGGCAGCCACCACACAGCCAGTGCTTTTGGGTTTGTCCCCTCAGGAAGTGCTGTCTCTTTGGGTCCCCCCTATTGTGCACTTCTCATTATGATTTCAGACACCTTGCCTTGAGGATTTAGGCACAGGGCGCTTACATGTACAGGTCATTTTAAATACTGGCTTTCCTCATGTTTCCAATGAGCAGTGTTAGTATAATTGCTAAGAATGTGGGCTCTGGAGCCTGTGCCCAGGTTCAAGTCCTGCTCTACTACCTAACAGCGACGTGGGACAAGTGGCAAAGCTTTACTGTCTCCATTTCCTAATCCGTAAAATGGGGATAATATTGGAGTCTGCCTCACTGTACTGTTATAGGAATTAAATGCAATATACCATTTAGAACAATATTTGACATACGGGAAGCATTCAATAAAAGAAAGTTATTTGATTTTATTACTATTATCAGAGTTGCCTACCCTACTTTGATATTGTTTTCAAACCAGCTAAAATGTAAGCACTGGCACTATTATTTAGTTAAAAATTTCTTGCTTCAATGTACAAGTATTTGTATACTTTTAGAAGTTGCTATGGTGGAAATCTAGGTTTACTCTATATTCTACACTTTTCTTCTTTGAAGGCTAATACATTTGTAGAGAAAGAAGGAATGTTGACTGGCCTGACTTACACGTAGGGAGCACACACAAGTTCTTGTTAGTCTTTCCTTGAAGCTCACAAAGCACGATCTATTTGTGAATGAAGTTCCAGAAGGAGAGGATGAAGGAGGGGATGAAGGTGGAATGCATCCGTGTAATCTACTCTCTTCTCTGTTTTAAAAATCAAAACAAACTGTCCTCTCCACAACTTTAGGGTCCTCTGTTGCCATGAATAATCCTTTTTGGTCTCAGACAATGGTCCTGATGTCAAACTTACAGGTTCTGGTCTGAAGCAGAACTGGCCTGGAATGGATGCTGGAACTTAATGGTTGCCACGGCTCAGGTTCTTAAATACTCTCTGCTCCAACTGTCCACCTCAAAGGCGAAGACAGTCAGGAGTGAGTGGCTCTGCATCCTCCATCCTCTACCACCCTCTCACCTCCTCTCCAGGCAGGAGGAGGCCTTGCTTTGCACACCCTGAATATTCTCTGCTATTCAGAACTGTTCTGGTACCAGAATCTTACCTTTCACTAGAATGGAAGCTCTTTGACATCTGATTTGATTTTTTTTTAAATATGCTTCATGACCTTACAGAGCAGGTGTGTCCAATGCAGTCAACTGGTAAAAGCCCTACTATGGAATCAGGTAAACCAGGGTTGACTCTCAGCTCCACTCCTTCCTCACAGTGTAGTCTTGGGTAGGCTACCTAACTTCTCTGAATCTCTATCGTATGTCCCCTAAAATGATGATATTGTTTATTATTGTGTTCATTGTGAATTTCATGTAAAATACCTAACTCAGTGTTAGACACATGCACAGTGCTCAATGTCTTTGTTTGGGTTTTTATGAATAATGTTTAAGAAGTGGGTTTTTAGTCTCTAAGTTATGCAATTAAAAATAAGAAAACATTGAAAGTATAATGAAAAGTCTTTTAGATCAACTTCTCCTGGAGAGCCATCCTAGGTTGGCTAAATTCTGACTCCATCACTCCTCTGTCTCAACCCCATCTCAATGTGATTACAAATCTGTGTACAACCTGTGCTACCATCTTGGTCCCTAGCTTCTCACAGGTGGTCCCCAGATGGCCTTTTGGCCCCCCCTGTCTTCCCTCTCCCATTCATGCTAATGGCACCAGGTCCTGATTTAATTTGACCAGAGACCAAGCCCAAATTTCACAGTGGGATCTGAGCTGTAGCTCACTCCTTGATCTCTTGCCAGTGTCCTCTTGGTGGTCACTTTTCAGGGTCACCACTGCCAGTCAGTCCTGGAACCTATATTGATCCACTGCACCCCCCATTGCTGACCAATGACCCTGTCTCAAAGCCAGTTTCAGAATCTACCCTGAATCCCATTGCACTGGGTGGGGCCCTGGCTGTACACCCACCTTTCATCAGTATGCTTCTTAAAGTCTGTCCCCACATCTGAGCTTGCAGCCTTCTACCCTCTCCACAGACCAGTATATTTCCTGACATTTCTTGGAGACCATCTGTACTCTTCTTCATTCTCCAAGTCTCCAGCTACCATATTGGAAATCTGGTACCAACCAATTTTTCTCAAACCAGTACTGTGACTTTTCAGATTCCCTGGTTTGGTAATACATGTGGATGTTGCATGGATGCTAGAGCCAGAAACCTCCACACCTCACTGATAGCTTCACTTGGGTTTGATAAAGACCAGGGATCCAAGTGTCTTTGACTCTGATCAGAGATTTAGAGGGAAGCTACTTTCCACTTGGCATAAAGGCAGATTCTGAATGATATCCAGAAAGAACAGAGGCTGCCTGGCTAATTAGTGATCTCTCTCTAACTGAAAGTGTACAAAAAGGTGCTGGTGATACCTGCCAAGACAGTTTCTGAATAATGTAGGAAGTACGCAAAGTGGACAGCAATGGGTCTTATAGTCAGTTTGAGTAAGTCCGTGCTTTCTGGATTGTGTTTGCCATAGGACGTGAAAGCCAGCATTTTGTAGTGATTTATTTTGAAACTGTGTATCTGTTTTTTCTGAGATGCTTTCCCCACAATTGGCTGGAAAATGCCAAGTCTAAGCCAGACACCTGAGAACTGCTATGATATGGGATTGGCTGTGGGCTTAAAATGTGGACTTTCCAATGTAAAAATAATCATGATGATTTTGAAGACACAGAGCAGACTGCAGTCTGAAGTCAAACTATAGAAGGCTTATGATTCCCTCCACCCTGTGCCCGAGATTACCTCCACCCATTTCAATAGTGCTCTGGCTCTGAAGCCACATCAAGAAGGGTGGCTTGTCTCCAAAAGAGTGAAGGATAGAGAACTAGAGGCCAGTTGAACACAAAGGTCAATCTGTCCCTGCTCCCCATTCTGGAGACTAGTAGGTTGTGGTAATGGTAGTAATAGGAATGGTGTTCTGGCCCCTCCTTGGCTGTGGCTTAGATTTGCAGGTGATGCCCAAGGTAGCCTTTAAAGCAGCTTTTCTGAGTCATCTTAGAGCTCTTCTTACCTTGGAAATGGCGACAAAGGATGCTTAGTGGTACAGGTTGGAGTGAACCTGCATGGCAGCTGTGTAGTGAGATAAAGCCGGGTGTAGGCTGGTTCTTCTGGGCCAGATGTGCCCAGAAGGTGGGGGCCGAGATGGGTTAGGGGCAATAGTCAGTGGGAAGCCATGGTCACTGCCATGCCCCACCAGTACTCAGTGAGCAATGGTGGAGAGCCACTCAATTCTCACAAAGAGATTGTCATCTACCAGCCAGAAAAGAGGAACTGAGCACCAGGTGAGAACTGGCTCTCACTGTAAGTGAAAGGCAGGCTTTGTGCCCACACCCAGGGACAGGGTCTACATGAGGCTCTGTGATGTTAGCCATGCCTATCCCCACACCCCTCTGCACAGGTCGGGCTGTGAAGCACCAAGGCTTCAGAGACAGAGACCGGACACCATTACCATGCTATGTGCCATGGCGCTCCACTATGCCATGATAGCTGATTGAAGCAGGAACACACATGCATAACCCTAACACTGGTAACTGGCATTTATTAAAGTGTTGCTACAGTTTAGGTCCTGTGCTAAGCCTCGGATATGGTTTTTCTCAATTAAACTCGCAGAGTATAAGACAAGGACTACAACTAGTTCTAATTTATAGATGAGGGAATTGAGGCCCAGAAAGGCTAAATGACTTGCCCAAGTTCACACTTTAGTGAGCAGCAAAGCCCATATTTCCTCCCAGGCCTGACTGGGTTCAGGTCTCCAGCTCTTCACCCTCAATGCTAGTCTATTTCCCTCAGGAAGAAGGAGGATTATTGCTTCTCATGTGACCTGACACAAAATTAATGGTAGAACCCCAGGTAAGATGGGGAAGGATCACATTTTGTTGATTAGAACTAGTTGTGTGCTCTCCATGTAAGGTGGCTGGAAAAGGTGTCCTCTGTGCGACCTGAGAAGAGAACAGAATTGGACAGGGAGGCCCTAGCAACCTCTATGGAGTATACAGTTCCCCATGGGTGGGCATTCAGGCCCATTCAGTTTCATTAATATAAACAAAAGTACTGCCACAAAAATGCGTATCCCCATATTTGTGGAGGAAATTAACCCAGAAATAGAATTGCTGGGCTACTGGGTGCATGCACTTAGAACCAATCGATATTACAAAGTGCTTTCCCAGAGGCCTTGGCCAGTGTACACTCCTCACAGCAGTGTACACCAGGCTTCTCCACACACTGGCCCGATGATGTTATCAAGGCTTATTTTTTGCCAATTTGGCTGACCTCCCAGTCATTTTGATTAGTATTTCTCTTATTATATATGAGTGTATATTTTTCATATGTTTATCGACCAATTTATTTTGTCTTCTGGGAATTGTCTGTTTATAACGCTTGCCCTTTTCAATACTTAAAAATTGATTTCTAGATGCCAATTAATTATATGTGACATCCTGCCCTCCACTGATTTTTAACTCTATGGGTACTTGTTTTTATCATATTGAGGTTTTAAAATTTTCGAACTCAAATCTGACCATCTTTTTCCTTCTGGTTTGGAGATTGGTGTCTTGAGCTTTTGACTACATTTTATATATGCCTTTCCCACTCTAAGGCATGAAAACACTCTCTTATACTTTCTTTTTTTTTTTTGAGATGGAGTCTCGCTCTGTCACCCAGGCTGGAGTGCAGTTGTGTAATCTAGGCTCACTACAACCTCTGCCTCTGGGTTTCAAGCAATTCTCCCACATCAGCCTCCTGAGTAGCTGGGACTACAGGTACATACCACCATGGCTGGCCAATTTTTGTATTTTTAGTAGAGGTGGGGTTTCAACATGTTGGCCAGGTTGGTCTCAAACTCCTGGATTCAAGTGGTCTGCCTGTCTGGGCCTCCCAAAGTGCTGGTGTTACAGGTGTGAGACACCATGTCTGGTCTTTTATACTTTCTTTTAATTTCCTGTATAGTGTTTATGTTTAATTCCTTCTTCCATCTGGAACTTTATTTTGTATAGGATGTGATATCAGTATTCTTTTTTATCTTATTAAAAATAACATCAGAAGATCAAACACTGCATGTTCTCACTCATAGGCGGGTGTTGAACAATAAGAACACATGGACACAGGGAGGGGAGCACTACACACTAGGGTCAGTTGGGGGGAAATAGGGGAGGGACGGCGAGGGGTGGGGAGCTGGGGAGAGATAGCAAGGGGAGAGATGCCAGATATAGGTGAAGGGGAGGAAGGCAGCAAATCACACTGCCACGTGTGTACCTATGCAGCAATTTTGCATGTTCTTCACATGTACCCCAAAACCTAAAATGCAATAAAATAAATAAATGGGAAAAAAAATTGAAAAAAAAAAAAAAAACCCATGAGTTCCACCTGAATTGTCCACATTTTAGTGAGATGTTTCTTTTATCATATACTAAATGTTTATGTATGTTTGTCTTTATTCTTTCCCATTGGTTGTTCTGTCTGTTCTTGTGCCCACTCTAAACTGTTCTAAAGATGGTAGCTTTCTGGTATGCCTCAATGACTGGTGAACTAAGTCTCCGTATATTACTCATTTTCAAAAATGGCTAGCCCATTCTTAAACATTTTTTTCTTCAGGATGAATCTTGCAACCATTTTGACGAATTTTATTAAGCAATCCTGTTTAATCGGGGTTGTAATTGCATTGAATATATTGATCACTTTGGGGATGGTTCTCTTATTTATGATATTATTTATTCCATGCAGGCACGTGGTATTCTTCTAAGTTCTTCAGTAAAGTTTTGCAGTCATCTTCATAGAGGTCTTCTGAGATTTAAACCTAGGTATTTTATGGTTTTGTGGCTGTTGTGAATACTTTTTCATTATATTTTCAAACAGGTTATGATTATTAATATATGACACTCTAATGATGGGAGTAGTGAGCTTTCTTCTGCTGCAAGCATTTAATGGGTGCTGGCCAACAGGGAGGGAGGGTGTTTGTCACCAGAGACACACTCACCACTAGGGTTTCTTTGCATGCCATGAATTAGTGTGTCTATGAAATGTCAGAAACAGGACTTGCTCTTGGGTGACCTCTAACACCCTGGAGAGTATACTTACCTTTTTCAATTTATTTTTTGTTCTCTTGACCTTGAATTGTTGTCTTAGGAACCAGGGCCTTTTCTGGATACCTGGAGAGAGGTAGCACATGTCTCTTTTACCGCTGCATAAGCCAGTGCCTGGAAGAGTCTTCTGTGTATTTCCAAGGAAAATGGAATGAATAATCCATGAATATTTAGCCCATAGTCACCTCCCAGCTGTTATCTTGATGTCAGTCTGATCTGCAGTCTCTAGAAAAAGATGGAGAATTATGACAACTAGAAAAAAAATTCCGTCATCTAGGAAGGGGGCTCTTAGTCAACTTTGATGGACTTTGGAGATGCAGGACTCCTACACTGGCATCTCCATCTCTTGGGAATGGTGGTGGGAAGAGAGGACTTCTGATCATGCAGGAGCCCAGAGGTCCCGTCCTACCTGCATGCAGCAGGGACTCTTCCAGTCTGGTCCAGATGGTGGTCTTCTTGTATAAGGCACCTTGCAAGCCCTATACCCTTCCCTCGTCAGTGCCTAGTATCCAAAAGTTCAGTAGGCTGTGTGTTGTGTGGAACTAGCCAGGTTCTGCACTCCTGAGAGTGGCTTGTGGGGAGCTGAGATGCTTCACCTGCAAGGATTCCAGCATATGTGACTTCCATGCCTGATGGACTCTGGCTCAGTGGCTACCAACCAGATCTCCAGGTGCATGCAAATTCCTGTCCAGATCTGAGTCTCCACACTTGCATCTGCATGGAGAGAATTACTGAGTTCTGGGCTGCATCAGGATATGCTAAATCACATGAGCAGTTTTGGGTGGTTCAGGGCCTGAGTGCTTCAATTAGAAATAATGTCCGTAACAAGGAACTCTGTAGAAGTTCTGTCCGGTAAGACCTATTCCTCTGTTGTGCCAAAGACTGAAGTGGGTCCCAATGTCTTTTCACTTCAGGAAGACTCTAACCGGCTTGCTTGAACTGTTGCCTCCAGTGACAGCAAATGCCTTGGAGCCTGTCCTGGCGGGATGTGGCCTAGTATGGTGATCTCACAGCAGGAAGTGCTCTGGGGATTCTTCCTCTGAGACTGACTAGGTCAGAGGTACTGTGAGCAAGGCCTGGGGCAAGGACCCTACCTGAAGTCCTGGGAGAACCTATATAGGAGGTGTGCTTGGGGTCTCAGGGGCTCTAGGCAGAGAGATGTTTTTCCTCCTTCAGAGGGCCTTCAGATCAAGTGTTCTGCACAAAGTCTGTTTTTCTTTTCATTGTACAGATATGCACTTGGTCCCTCTTTCCCTTCTAGAAGATGAAGAGATGGAAAGAGACTCTCGGGTAACTATACCAGGCAGTCCCTTATGCATACAAAGCAGTCTAAGGATCACTGAATGCTTTAACCTATGTTCTGCCACTTGATCCTCCCATAAAGAGGGCAGTGTTCCTTCCAAGCTCCCATAGCACAATGCCTGGCTATCTCCAGGCTCTGGGGATAGATCTTCACAAGCTTGGTCAGCCAGTGGTTTGTGTGGCTGTTGTGCAGATTCCTGTCTCCCTTGCTGACCTTTAGCTTCTTGGGGTAGACGTCAGTCAACTTTTCATAACACCACATAACACAGCACAGCACAAAGGAAGGTCTCACTAAACACAGATGGATTGATCTGTCAAGATCAGTGAATTATTAGGCTTAGAGAAGGCAAGAGACTGCTTGAGGTCACACTTTGGAAAGGCTAAGACTCAGCTCCGGTTTTCTCTTTGAGTCCAGTGCATCTTTCCTCACTTTGGAAGGCTTCTGAAGCTGCATTTCAGGGGTCAAAAGGGGTCTTGAGGGCCATGTCTTTAAGATGACATGACCTATAATTCTTGACTTAGAGTGTTTCCAGGAGACCTTTAGGGGTAGGGTATATTGTATCATTCCTCTCTTTGGCCTCACCTCGGGCCACAATAGAAAATTCAACCTTCTATCCCTTCCCCACACAGACAGTGACCTGAGACTGGTCATAAATAGCTCCCTACTGAGGTGCACTGCCTCCGAGGATGCAGGGTCCTAGTCATCCTTTAAGGAAACCTTAGCCCCAAGGAAACCTCAACTTTCAGACTTGAGCCCAGGCTAGGTAGAGGGCTGTCTCTTTTCCCATAATGTATAATCTTCCTTTCTCCCAGACAATTGGCTCCACTGAAGCAGGAGAAACAAGAAATGCTTTCTACAAACACTGGTTTTGGTAAAATGTATAATGCTAGGCTCTTTGATGCTCCTGAAATCCCTCTCAGCAGGGTCCCTCCTTGTTTTGACTCATCATTTCTTCTTATTACCAACTGTTATGATTAGGAGAATTGCCTGAGTGCAGGCCCAATGTTTCTAAGACCCTAATGAGTAACACGTGCAGACTCGCTTAGCAAGTCCTGGAATCATGGTTTTTCTGTTTCCTCAGGGAAGCTGATGAGATGGCTCGGGGACAGGAGCTTCTTCCTGCCTCAATGCAATCTCCCCCTAACCCCCAGAAAATGCTTTGCATTACAGCTGTGCTGTATGCTGTTAGGTGCCTCTACTCCAGGTGGAAGAGTTTTTAAGGAGGAGATTTGGAACCTGCCAGCCCTGCACTAAAGTCTCAGTTCCACCACTCACGAGGGCATGAGTTGGGCAAGTTTCTTTACACTCTGACCTAGAATTTTCTCATAGATAAACTGCAGACAATAGTATCTACTTCAAAGAATGTTGGAAAGATAGGATTCCATTAAGTAATCCACAAAAATACCTGAGACGGTACTTTGCATACAGGATTTACTAATAAAAGAAAATACAAATTTCCATTGTGACCTCCACTGCTCTTTCAGATGCACCTAGTATCCAAAAGTTCAATTTCTCTTTTATTGGTCCCAAAGACAATTCAAGGTCAAATAGAAATCTGCTCCAAGGAAAGGACCCAAAGCTGGTCACTTAGGCAGTGACATGAACAAGTTCCATCAAGTCAGAGCCATGTCCACAGGAAGGCAATGGGACAGGGAGCCCTTTTGGTCACCTAGAAGGCAAGGACACTGGTGGTGCTGGGCGTGCACAGCTGAGTGGCAAGTGCGCCTCAGCGAGTGACTGTGTGACCACAGACAAGACATTCTACCACTCTGGGCCTTAGTTTTCCTGTTGTTAAGATGGGGCTAATAATGCCTCACAGAGTTGTGGAGAGAGAATAGTGACATAATGTCTGTAAAAAGACTGTTCTGTTCAGAGAAGTTAAAAAGTATTCAGAATCTGCCTCTTCTCATCTCCTCTGCTGATGTCACTCTGGCCCAAGCCTCCATCACCTCTCCCCTAGATGACTGCTGTGGCCTCCTGTTGGTCTGCCTTCTTCCACCTTTATCCTCTTCTGGCCTGCCCTCCACAAGACAGCGTAAGTCTAAGCATGCCATTTCTCTGCTCAGGGCCTCCTTACAGTAAGACCTCATTTACAGTAAAATTCCTGGCAGGCTGAAACCAGGACTTATGAGTCTGCCTCCCCCACTACTTTTATAATCTTTATTATGACCCCTCTCCATATTAATTATTATATGGCAACCATGCTGCTTCCTTGATCTTCCTCAAAGAAGGAGCCAAGTACATTCCCAACTCAGGGCCTTTGCACATGCCAGTTCTTTGGGCTGGGGAACACTCCCTCCAGATATTTGCATGGCTTCTGTCTCATCACATTCAGGTCTCTGTCCAGATGGTCTCTGCTCTGAGAGAGCTCCTCTCACCATTCCAGCACACTGTCTCCCCTCCTCCTTCTGTGTGTGTCATCAGGGCCCTATTACTGCTGATATTATGCCTTTATCTACTTATTGAAGTGTTATCTGACTCATCCACTAGAAAATAAGTTTGGCTGGGTGCAGTAGCTCATGCCTGTAATCCAAGTACTTTGGGAGACCAAGGCAGGTGGATCATGAGGTCAAGAGATCAAGACCATCCTGGCTAACATGGTGAAACGCTGTTTCTATTAAAAATACAACAAAAAATAGCTAGGTGTGGTGGTGGGTGCCTGTAGTCCCAGATACTCGGGAGGCTGAGACAGGAGAATTGCTTGAACCCAGAAGGTGGAGGTTGCAGTGAGCCAAGCTCATGCCACTGCACTCAAGCCTGGTGACAGAGCGAGACTCTGTCAAAAAAGAAGAAACAAAAAGAAAAGAATCTCCACAAGGGCAGTGCCTGTGTCATTGCCTTCACATTCATCATTATCACATAACAATGAGTTAAAAATTACATCTGCCAGTAGAGAAACCATTCTCCTAAAGACTTCTCTATTGGCAGATGTGACAGGCACTGTTCTGACGCTTTACTTACATTGCTCAATTGGTAATCCACTACAGCACTTCTATGGGTTTCTGTCATCATTATGCAGATTTTACCATTGAGTATGCTGAGGCTTTGATAGGTTCTGCCAATATCCAGGATTCAATTCAGTTTGGTCTGTATCTGAAGATCTGTGACCTCCCATCCTTAGTAATTTGCTACTGGGGTTCATTTAAAACTGATTTCAAAGATGGTATAAAATTTTCTCTGATAAGGTTGTGCTCACATGGCTGTTAGAAAAAGTAAATGAACATGATTTCCCTGAGCTTTAATACCCTCTCCTCCTTGCCCCAGAGAGATACCCTACACTTAGAGGAGAGGAGCCTCAAAGGATGCCCGAGCTGGTGGTGGGACAGACATCAACCAGCCTTCTAGCCCCTGCTGCTTTGGACCTACAGCACATACCCTCTCTCAAAGGGACGCCTCAGAATTTCAGACATCACTTATTCCATATTGAGCAAAATAATGTCCCATATGTCTGGTATTCTTTGTTGGCAGATTGCAGACAATTCTTGGTCTATTTTTTTTCTAAAGATCCCGAATCCTTCCAAGCGTCTGCTATTGAGAGGTGGATGTCTTTGGCATTCTTTAAATGACTTACCAGTCTGTCCATTTTGGTGCCACTACTTTCCACAGATGCCTGGTAACTTATTCCTGGTTTCCCATGTTGCCTCAATAACCTCCCTCATTTATGGTAAAACAGGGCAATCCTTGCACCACTGACCTCTGTTATCGTGGACTTATTACTGTGCTTGACACAGAATCTTTAGAAGCACCTCCGCTGTTGGCAAGAGAACTCAGTGAAAGGGACAGGGAACCCACAGGCGGATGCCACTCTCCAAGGTCCTGAACCAACGTGACGTGACCACACCACAGCCCTTTCTTCTAGGACTCTCGTCATTCTTGTCTAATGTCCTCTTGTTGGGGGAATGTTGGAAGAGGAATTACTGTCATGCTTAGGAGGGGTGAGAGAAGAAGAGGAAGAGAACTGAACTTAGGCTGGAGAGTGCCATGGCCACAAATGGCACTTAGAAAGAATAAAGGTTTAGTGGTGTTTTGCTTTGGCATTGTTTTCAAATAGCCAGTTATCAAGTAGAAGCCACCACGGCACAAGAAGCTGAATTCATGTTTATTTGATAATGGTACTACATCCCTGACAGTTGAAACTTTCCCTCTTTTGCTTATGTTATCCTCCAACCCATCCTGCTTTCAGCCTTGTGTTCCATACTTCAGGCAAGGTATAATAACCAGCCTGACTTGGTTCCCTGCAGATTTTGTCCCATAGAAGACCTCTTCAAACTTCTACAGCCCCCATTTCCCTGTCTGCCTCTACTTCTTAATTCTTCTTCCCCATAAAATCTCAAAGATCCTTTTACTTTCTACGGGAAGTCTTCCAATCACTCAGATACGGTTCCTTTAAGTAGCTGTTGTGACAATAATCAATGGAGAAATAAATGCTCTGGCAGAATCCTTATTTTGCAAGTGAATTCTGGACCATGCTGCCTTCCCAGGCACTCGCACCATGCACTCTCCCACCATCCCTCTGTTTGATATCATTTTCTGGTCGCCCTCTCTACCACCTCTTCACCTTCATTCCATATTGAAGAGTGCTGAAGTCGATACTGAAGTACATATTCAATATTGAAGTTGATATTGAAGTCATTTTTCCAAACTATAATCTTGACTCTTCTCAGCCACAGAGAACATTACATTTGTTGCTCTCCTGACTGATAATACCTAGGAGTTTTGAGTATCAAGTGTCCTTTCTGGCTCATTCCCAGACCCCATTGCAATTCTTTCACCTAAAGGGAGAATGAAAAGAGGGCGCGGTTTGCTGTGGGAGTAAAGGAAAGGTTTTCTTTCCCATGGATCAGGGGAAGACAATGAATACCAGATACCATGTTGAGTCAGGCTACCTCTAGGGAGGCCAGAAAGCAGATACAGGTCCAGACAGAAGTCACAAGCCCAGTACCTAATAAGAACTGGACCCATTCTGGAAACACAGGCCTGTGCTCAAGGCTAAGGTTCTACCCCTTGGTAGATGTGCTTGCTGGGACTAGGTGGCCTGGAAGGTGCAGATCAGTCAGGCAGACTTCAAGGTGTTTCTGTGGACAGAGGCCAGAGAGCATCTCTAAATCTATTGATCTTCACTGGTCATGTCTTTTCCCAAGCATCTGTAACCCTTTGCATCTGTATCACTTTGATCCTTTACTGTATGTGTTCGCGGTTTCCAGTACTCCTCAGGTATGGGCTCTTACATCAGGTTTCCCCAGCGTAGTTTCCATGACCCCATGGCTTTCACAGTCTTCAGCTGAATTCCAAATGAGGGGTCTCTGCTCAAGAAAGGGTATCTGAATTGGGTCAGTCTTAATTACATGAGCAGGTGAAGATTCCAGATAATCCAATAATGACAATACAAATACTACTACTAATAATGGCCTGTGATGTTACTCAGTTCGCTGGATGCCAGCTACGGCTAAACTCTTTAGGCACCTTATCTCATTAAATTATCAGACCCACCATCTTTCAGATAAGGAAACAGAGACTTAGAAGTTCATTTTCTCAAGGTCAACCAACTAGAGATTATGTTTTAACTTGGTCACTGTGAAAACTTAGGAGGTTCATCGGTTGGTTTCAGGGGACTAAGAACTCACTCAGGGTCTGAAAAATCATGTGTTCCAACACATGTTCACTTTTTCTGGGGGGAAAGCTTTGTTGCTTTTATCATATTTCCAAGTGGTCATGAACAGTAGGGGGGACCCCTTCTTTGGCCTGATGCAGAGGAGCATCGTCCCAGCCTGAATGTGGGGTTTTCCAGGGGAGTGTTTCTCCTCAGGTATAGCACCAACCTTGTAGACAACCACCATGGTTGCCACCTTCACCAGCTTCCAATGGGGAGGGATCCCAGGATGCAGATCCTGGCTGCAGCAATGCACAGCGAGCTAAACCCTACCTGCTTGGCACCTTGTACCAGCCTGAAATTTACTACTAAATTCTGAGACCAGAAGGTTAGCCTTATTAAGATTCCTGATAAAGGAATTGGCTTTGGAGGTTTACCTGTCTTCAGCAGATTTTCCCTTTGATTACTCAGGAGTGCTCTTATTTCCAGCTTAATGCCTACAAATAAACTCACCTGCTCTCTCCCACACACCCTGTCTCACCATTCTTTAAAAAATCATCTGGCCCAAATCACATTAAGAAGCAAGAGATTCTATCTTGATAGGGCAACACTTGGGCTGGCCCTGTGGGTCTAGAAGGATCCTGTTTAACTCTTTCTGATCCCAATGACAACCATGCTCAATGCAGGCTGAGCCAACCTCTCAGGCACATCCTGAAGGACACTGGAGACCCATCTACATAACTTATGACCCACCATGCCCCCTTCTCACCCAAACAGAAAATCACAGCTCAACACTTCTCCCATCCTTTAAACAGACTGAATTTCCTTACCCCTTTAAACAGAATGCATTCATCAGAAGTAACCGTGGCAACAGATCAGAGAGGCTTCAAAAAGCCTGTCTGTATGTAATTAAGAAAAATGAGGAAGAGCAGGGAGCTCAGACAGGGAGACCATAGTACTGAGCCTTGCCACCGCATTCACTAAGGGCTTTTGCTGACGGAGATGGTAAATTTTCTGTCTCTGTTCTGCCTTCCCTCTCTGCTCCCCCTTGTAATGTTTTTGTTTAGTGGTCTCAACTGGCCTCCTTCCTGGAGATGTTGCTGGGGGCCCAGATTCTAGATGAATACTCCCTGCAAGGTTGGGCTCCAGGCCAAGGAAGCAATGCCTGGATGGGTAGGGAAGTGGCTTAGCACCTTCCTCCAGGGAGATTTATGCAGAGGCCAAATCTACCCTGGCCAGACTTTCATTTAGGCATGAGGGAGACCGAGGAGTCTACCTGCAGGAATACGCCCATCTCATCAGAATGCTACAGCATGGACACCTGGGGCCATCATCATTTTAACCAGACAGACATGAGGCCCTGGCTTGCTAGCCCTGTAGTGGACCTCATGGGAATAAGGGACAGAGCCCAACATTGTTAGGAGACCATCTGAGCCCTGGTGCTGTTTTTAAAATAATTTCATTTGTTTCTCTGTTTCCTTCTGTTCTATTAATTTTCTTTCCCTGGGATATAAACTCCGTAAGAGCAGAAGCTTGCCCATCTTGGTTTTTCTGCGTCTCAAATGCCTAAAAGAATGCAGGAAGTATTTGTTAAGGGAATAAATGAGTGAATGAATAAATAACAAATGGTCATTTTTTGTGGCCCAGACTCTGGTCACCTGCACAAATATGCACTGGCAGTTGCTCTGTGGGAGGAATAAGACATGCCCCTGCCCTCGAGGAGGCAGTGGAATGATACACTGCAGGGCGTGTGGCCTCTGCTAGCTCTCATCCATTCTCCAGGAAAGGCCCTTAATGTCTATTTCTGCTCCTTGGAAGGAAAAGATTCAGGTTTATGTACTTCTGCACTCCACAACCATGACCCTCACAAGCCCCCATTTATGCTCCACAGAGGCATTTGCTCTGAAAAGTAGACATGAATGGGAAGGGGACAGTGGCTGCTTTATATAAAGACTTTTACTCAATTAATATGGAAGAAAACCCTCCCCTTGGAATGTGAGTGGCAGGGGGAACACTGCATTTCCTCTGAGCACCTGGGAGCAAATGAACAGACATGGAGCAGCATCGACCAGGATGGGTCTCCCCAGCTGTCAGGGAGGCCAATAGATCAGACACTGGGCAAGATTCTCCATCCAGCTCTTCATTTGCCACTGTTGCCTCACCAAAGCCTCTGCCACTCAGAGTAACAAGTAGTGGGTCATCACTGTTTACTGCTGCTGCTTCAAGGCCTCTCCAAGGCCCCTCCATCCACCTATAGCAGAGTATCCTGTCTCATGCTGGAGAGGGGCACATATGTGGGACCTTTTTCCATGCGCACTGAACAAATGTAGAAAACCAGGTGGAAGGGCAAAGTATTGTCTGAGGACAGGAATCACAGAAACACACCAGACACCTGCTTCCGCCCACCAGGAGGCTACAGTGTAGTGAAGATGACAAAGAGGAAGAGACTGTCACAATGCAGTGATGGAATCTGACTTGGGCGCCTGGAAATGGGCTGTGAAAGCCCAGATGGGGAGAGCATGAGTGCTGGGCCTCAGGGAAGGCTCCTAGTGGAATGGGCACTGGACCTTGAAGAGTGAGCAGGAGTTCATCAAGTTGATACAGAGGGAAAAGAACTCAATACAGAGGGAAAGAACTCAAGACAGAAGGAAGAGCATTGTGTATAGGCTCGGGGATAAGAAGGGAGTTTAGTGTGCATGGGCAATTTCAGGAACGTTTTCTGCCAGCCACGGTATGAGGGATGAAGGTCAGTTTCCAGGGATGAGATCAAGAACAGCAAGATCCCACAGGGATGTGAATGACATGGAAATGAGGGCAACCATTCTGGGTAATCAGGAAGAGGCAGGGAACTTGTACACAGGAACACTGTGACTCCATGTGCAATTTAGAACTCACACTCTGGCAGGAGAGACTATATCAGAGATGCAGAAGCAATGTTGGAGAATTAATTAGAAGGCTTTTGCAATAGGGTAGGAAAAATGATGAGGCCCAGTATTATGAGGCCATGGGGATAGAGAGGAAGGGAAATGTCTAAGGAAAAGTAGAGAAGACAGGTTGTGCTAATGGTTCATGTGTTAGGGGATACAGAAGATGTGGCTTCCGGGGCCTGGCTGGTGACTACACAGGTGTCAAGGAAGGTAAGATTGCAATGTGTTCCCTGATCTGTCACATAGAAAACCAAAGGAAAAGCAGTCATGGCAGAGAAGTAGGGAAGTAACCAGGTTGGCTGAGCAGGTAGAGAGGAGAGACAGTAAGTGTACGCTCTTGTTTGGAAGAGCTTGGTTGAGCCAAGAGTAAAGAAGAGAGGATGTGCAATGTAGAGAGATGCCAGGTGATGATGTTTTGGTTTGAAAATGGCAAAGACTTCTATGAGTTTATGTTGAAAAGCTGGAGTCAGTGGGAAGAGTGTAGTTGAAGCTCAAGGGAGAAAGGAGATAATTGAAGGAGGAAAGTCTCAATGGGTGAGAGGGATGGATAGCCACTCTCTTGGTCAGCTCCTGCCTCTACCCCTTTACCCTAGGCTGCTTTCTGAGTGATAGACTCAGGATGTCCCAAGGATGTAGTAAGATAACATTTTTAAAAGATTCACCCCACTTCTAGTATAAGCAAGCACTCAGTGAATGCCTTTATTCTGAGATGAGAAACAGGGGCCCATAGATGAGTCTAGGCTGTCGGCTATAAACGTAAGATACACTAGAGTGGCATTGACTGCTGGGAGCTTGTGGTCTGAGTACCATCAGTGAGAAGCAAACAGACGTGTCCAAGACAGGCAGTGACCAATATAGATGGTAATGAATTGTGCAGTGCAGGGCAACGTTGGCCCAGCCAGGTAAGAGCCTACCTGGGACAGTACCAAGTGCCCTCCCAGCACTAGCTGTGTGATGATTTGAAGAGAGATGGGTTGTTTATTCCTGGGCAGATGGGTGGGGAATTCTTGAATGCTGTTTGCAAGACTTCAGTAAAAATGCTTCATGAATTCTGCCCTGTCACAAGCGTGCATGAGCGCTGTGCTTTAGCTCAGGCCTAATGGGCTTTATATAGTACAGTACTGATTTTCTTTCATGTTTTAATAGAACCCGATTTAATATTTGCTTTCTGCTCTAGCTGCTTGCTGTTGACTGATTCAACACAGAATCCTTCCCTGGTGCCCCCCGACCTTGTTGTTATTCCCTCGTTTTGTGTTGGCATTTGATTCCTGTCTCCAGCATGAACCACTTTACACATGTCTTCGTTCAGCTGGTGACAGTCACGTGCATGGATTCTGAATGCATTACTATCTGAAGCGGCTGCTCCAGCAGACCTGCCATTCGAAAGGGGGGCTTCCGGGCAGGATTCATTTTTTATCAGTTAGACACTGAGGAGATGCAAGGCCCGGGCTTGGGAACCTGAGGCTATGATCTGTTCTGGTTTTGGGCAGCAGATTCTCTGACTTAATCTCAAAATGCCTAGTATTGTGGCCATTAATTCAGCAATATTTTGTTCTTCTATGAAGCACCAGGATTTTCATAGTTTTGCAACAAGGCATTTCAATTTTTGCCAGATTGTGTAAAGTAGCCATAACCAGAGCTTTCCTGAAGAAAGAGGCTGCCCTCTGTGAGTCCCAGTGAGCCTGGTTGGTTTGCAAGAGAAAGTCTGTTCAGAGCAGGGCAGTAGTTGAGAACGTGAGCTTTGGAAGCAGGCAGGTATTGGGTTTTTACGTGGGCTTCATTTCTTACAGACCTATGTGATCTATAGCCAGCCTCTTCTCTAAGCTTTACTTTCCCTTTCTGTTAAATTGAGATAATTATTGTATCTTCCTGGTAGGGATCTTTGGGGGGATAAATGAGGTAATGCATATAAAGCAGCTAGCAGAATGTCTAAACACACTCCTATGCTTTCTTATGTCATCGAGCGCAAAGTGGCTGCATGAACCTCTCCCATCCAACTCTGCTTCTTGTCTCCTGTGCCAAAGCTGGTGCAATGTAAACATGCATCTATTCAGGTGCTCTGGAAGCCTGTCCTACAGAGATACATTCCTGCCACCGCACGTATACCATATAGATCTCAAATTGTGTGAGATTTTGTGCAAGATTTCAGAATCTGTTAGGGCTTTTGGAAGAGCCACTCGTATCCCTCGACCCTTGAGTTCTACACCAATTAAGATTAAAGAATCCAGTAAATGTTCAATATATATATATTTTATTAACCCTCAACCTGGCAGGACAATGTGGCTTGATCCCGAGAACAAACAGCCTTAAACCCAGGTCCTGAAACCTTCTTTTCCCTGGCACACATGATCCAAAGAAGAAAAGCCTCAGTGAAGATGATTAAAATGGGAGCTAGGGACAAGTTGTCATCTCTGTTCACCTATTTTCTCAAAATGGATTGGCGCATACACATTTGGGGTTGGGGAAGGAGCGGGGGATCAGAGCATTGATGTGGATGGGAATGCACCAGAGGCAGACAAGAGAAATGCTAAATGAGGAAGTTTATGTCTAGCCTCACTGGACCTTTCTTTGTCTCCCTGCAGGCGTCCCATCAGGTCCCCGAAATGTTATCTCCATCGTCAATGAGACCTCCATTATTCTGGAGTGGCACCCTCCAAGGGAGACGGGCGGACGGGATGATGTCACCTACAACATCATCTGCAAAAAGTGCCGGGCAGACCGCCGGAGCTGCTCCCGCTGTGACGACAATGTGGAGTTTGTGCCCAGACAGCTGGGCTTGACCGAGTGTCGCGTCTCCATCAGCAGCCTGTGGGCTCACACCCCCTACACCTTTGACATCCAGGCCATCAACGGAGTCTCCAGCAAGAGTCCCTTCCCCCCACAGCACGTCTCTGTGAACATCACCACAAACCAAGCCGGTAAGTCTGGAGGCTTCTGTGCTCCTGTCTGATGTGTGGTTGGCTGTTTGTGTCCGGGCAGGGACACAGCTACAGCCACATCCATCCTGCCAGTGTGCTGTCAGGCCTCTGCCCAGGTGCGAAGGTGTCAGGTGATAGGCATTTGTGATCACATGGAGAAGGCAGATGTAGTGTTGCACTTCTGAGAATGAGCTGCAGACTAAGGGATTTTTTGTGCCCAGCACAAAAGCAAAGAGGTATAGCCAAGCCAGAATAGGACCTAGTGCTCTTCATTCAGCCTGAGCTCAACAAATGCTGTTGGAAAGATGGATGAAGAGATGGATAGACAGGAGTGTGAGTGGGCAAACAAGGGAGTGGGTAAGTGGATGGACAGATGGACAGAGGGGTGGGTAGGTGGACAGATGGATGGACAGACAGATGGTGAGTGAGTGGAAGCACTGAACGACTTTGAGAACAGGACCACCAACTATGCTTTATGGAAACCCAATGACAGAAACTTTTCAGAAATCATATGATAAAATCAATATTGCCTTTATTTTCCAATTAAACCTATGTAATTCAAAAGTGTATATGCTCCTTGATAGCTTGCTCTGATGAATGATACGCTGCTATAGAGACCTCAGATAGAGGGCATAGATTAATCCTGATAGCCAGCACATCCTGTGGCATGCACAGCTCAGAACACACTTTCTCCTCTTTATTTCTGTATCTCGCACTCTTCTGATCTTTTCTCTTTCATACTCTTCACAGCTCCTGCAATAATCTGTTTATTTTTATATCAATTTAGCCAGTTCATTCATGTACTCATTCACTCATTTATTTATTCATTCATCATAAGAGACAGTCATTTAGCATGTACTGTGTGCCAAGCTGTGGATTAGACACAGTGAGAGATGCAGTGATACTTGGACACTATTGTTCCTCCCATGAAACTCATTAACTGAAGCATTTACAGGATATAGATACGAAGCACAAAGCTGCAAGGTAAAATGCTGTATGCATGCAGTAAATACCAAGGGAGTTAGAGAAAAATGAGCAATCTCTCTCCTGGGGTTACTGTGCAAGGCTGCAGAGGGGAAGTGAATATCACAGGCACAGGCAATGGGGGTCACAGGCAGTGGACCATGATGTTATTTGGAATTATAGATTTTTCTCAATTAACAAATTCTAAGAGGACAGCTTGTTAGTAGAATAGCGGGAGCCAAGCATCTATCTCTGCTCTCTCTTCCTCCGTGTATCTCCCCCTCCCTGACCTTCTCTTTTCTACTCCATCCTTTTCTACTCACCTCCCCACCCTCAGACTCATTCTGCCTCTTTTAAAACCAGGCATCTTTGATGGCAGATGAATCTTGAGTTTAAGCTGTCAGAACTGAGAAGAAAAAAAGGTGTTGTAGGAGAGCATGTCTGTCCAGATGGCTGCGTGGTTGCTGTGTGTGTGTGTGCGTGTGTGTTCATGTGGTGTGTTTGTATGTATGTGTATGATCACGTGTTTACATGCATACGCGTGTAGTGAGAAAATAAGAGTGGAAGTGTAGAAGCCTCCAGCTGGTGACCACAGTCCTGGTGCCGTGGAGACAAAGGTTGTGGCATTTCGTCTCACCCAAAGAAAGGAGAATGGTAATTTCTGCATTATGTTAAACATGTAGCATGGGCAGCCTTTGTTAGCAGTATTTCCCTTGAGGAGTTTAGGCAGAAAACTGGCTGAAATATTTTAGTGTCCCAGCTTCTGGGAATGACAATCCTGCCAGGCTGTCATGTTACACTGGGCTTGGCTGTCTTTTCTCTCTCTCTAAGCATGTGCGAACAAACCTGCCACTTATATGGGTTTGCTTTTATTTCTGCCCTCCCTTCTCTTACCCTGCTATTCCCGAACCTGCCCATCTGCTTATCTTGCCATCTGCACCTTCCCAGACTGCAATGGAGCTGGGGGACCAAGGCCCTTGCAAGGAGCCCTGCATTACCAACTTGCAAAATATTCATTTTAATCCTCACCCTTTTGCTCCTCCATGAGCACACTTCTCATGTGCTTTGTTCCCCTCTAGCAGGCCCTTTAATCTTAATCATCCCTGATTTTGTAGTCCTAGTCTCCGTTATCACCTTCCAATCTGTGATTCCTCTTTGATAACTCTGGAATTTTGGTGTCAGAGAATTTACACTCACTGAGAGAAGGCTGCAGTTGCTTCTTGGTATCACATGCTTATTGTAAAACAAATATCAACTTGACCAGTGGTTCCTAATCTGTGGGCTGTGGACTGAGAAACAGGATGCCATCATACTGGCTTGATGAATCTATGTACAAATATAAATTATTTTCAACCAACAGATAGTATTTTTTATAGATGAGAACCTTCAAAGTAAAAAGGCTGAACTTCTGTGAGAACAGTTTAGAACCATGAACAGAAGCTATGCATTTTATCAGAGATGGAAGAGAGACTAAATAGTAAGCATCTTAAAAACTCTAATGACTCAGATCCATTAAGGGATGAGGCAGGTTGACCCATGTGTTAGCAATAGGTCATGACATGTCTAACCCCTTCCCAGAATACCCGAGCTGCTCCTCTGTGGGTTAGATCAAGCTCAGCCTTCCTCCCCTGGCTTCATGGTATGGTATGACCCCCCTCTGTGCCTGTGGCCACCTGTCCTACTGTTTTGGTCATACATAGGTAGATGGCAGGCAAGGAATTTGACCAGGAGAGTCCTGGAATCAGTCATTAAGTCAACCTCTGTTTATTGAATGCCTACTCTATGCCTGGAACTGCCCAAACTGTGAAGTGACTGGGGACTACTGAGTGGGTCCTGACTGAGAAATAGATGAGTAATAATTATTATAGTTAACACTCATGTTTATGTTTCCTTTGAGTTTACAAAGAATTTTGGAATTATGTGGACTCATCCTCATAATTACACAGTGACTTGGGGATTATTGTTCCTATTTTTCTGATAAGAAAGCAGAGCCTTAAAGGGATTTGGAGACTCTAGAATTAGAAGGTGATCAGCAAGATGTCCCCTGTCTGTGTCTGCGTTATGGTGTCCTGTCCTAAAAGTGGACAGTCCCTCTGGGCTCCCCATTTCATAGTCTACAACAATAGGCTTTTCTTGATTCCAAGAGCTGTGATCTAAGAAGAGACCTTGGAGATTTTTGCTATCATTTTTTAATGTCATCGGGCACATGGTAGATACAGTTCTTCACTCAAAGACAAGCTTGTCTGTTGAGTCCTGAGATTCAGAGAGCTTTCAACTTCTCCCATCCATGACCCCAATTATGTATATAGGCACAACTCTTCAAGGACCACGTATCACTTGGAGAGTTTCAGGACAGGATCCTTAACCAGTCCAAAGGCAGTGGCAGAGAACTGACATTTGTGAGCACCTCCAGTGTGCCAACCCCCACCATGTTTTTTGTTTTATTTTTTTGTTTGTTTGTTTTACAGAGGAGGTGGGTCAGATGCCAATACTTAGATCAGAGCACTTTCAAATTTGCTCAGCATCTCATAGCCAACAAATGATTCTGAGAAACATCATTTGCACCTCCCTAGGCTGCAGATATTTCTGAGAAACATCATTTCTTGACCGTGAGATGGTTTGTGGCCATTTTATCCTCGGACTGATGAAAAATCACATTCTAGGGGACTGTGTGAGTCATAAGCTGTCTCTACACTGTTGCCACATTGCTAGGCCACTTTAGCTGTCAAAAAAATGTCCATCATCTTTGGTCAGGATTGGTCATGAATTATGCAAGCTCAAATTTACGTGAGGTCTTCAGGGATGCATCCTTGCACTGAATACAGCTGCCATGAGTTTAAAATAGACCAGATCAGGTGCAACTCTCTCTATTCCAGTGGCCAAGTGATCTGCAGAGAGATTGTTATCACCACTAACTCCTGCAGTCACTCTCTGGCATCTGGCCCCAGATTTAGACTGATGGCCAGATCATCTGGCTGTCAGAGAGAATTAAGTGAATGAGAAACTTTACTTCTCTCTTCTGCCAAATAGACTCGGAGTGTCAAGGCTGGAAAAGAAGACCTCAGAGGAAATCTTGGGGGGATAAAAGATGAATCAGACCAGCATATGAACTTGGGGCTATCTAAGCCAAAGAGAACAAACTCAAAGACCCCTAAGGCCAGGCAGGTAATGGAGAGGAGCAAAGCAGGGCCAGGTACAAGGCAATAGGGAGTGGTGGGGACTACAGGGAACTGAAGAGAACAGACGCAGCCACTGCTCAGCTCCAGCAAGGGTTGCCATGCCCAGCACTGCCTGATTTTATAAGCTGAAAATCCAGATTTAAAATGTTGACAACTGATTAGGAAATTTTAAAGCACTTGGAAGCCAAACAAATCCAATTCTGGATTTAGCCTATTGGCTATGGTTTGTAACCTCTGACTCAGAGGGTGAATCTGATTAACCCAAGCCTTACTGCTGAGCATGCTCTGTTTTCCATTCTCATTCCACCATGGGGCAGTCATATTCCTCACCTCTGGGCTCATGGTGGCTGAGTGCAATGGGGTATTCCTGGGGTCCCTTCCCCTCTCTGCTCCTCACATGACTCATTCAAGTTCATTTAACTGCCAAGATCCTTCATTTCTCACCTATAAAATAGGAGTCATGATACCTGCTTCCAAGTACTATAGTACAAGCAAATGAGTCTGCAGATAGAAAATCACTCTGTAAACTACGCTATGGACTGAGAGATTAGCATCATTTCTGGGACTATGTCTTGAACTGGAGAGCAACTTGCTGTACTTTTTCCCCCTAGACTGTTTCCTTCCAAGGCATCTCAGTTTCTTTGTTTGGGATTGATGGTATCTGTGTCAGATACATAAGAGATACTGGTTTCTCCATTCTATGCTGGGAGGAGTAGGCACCAGAAAGGAGAGTGGCAAAGTCTGTATCCCAGTGAGCTAATGAGGAGGGAGGAACTGGAGCCCAGAACCTGGGTAGCCACCACTGGATGATTCTGACCCTCAGAGGAGCCCACCTATGTTTTCTCACTGTGTATTTGAAGAAGCAACAATTTCCCCCTTACTTGCATGATCCCATCAGCACAATTTATATCTGACACTTATATTACATGCAGTTCATGTATGGCCTGTGTGCCACTTGCATGTGGAATACTATTCATCATGCCCACAACACAGACACACCCATTACTTATTTTTCTTTAAAAACTGCTGTACTATTTCTATTAATAGTTACAACCTCCTATAGTTTGTCCATTGTAAGACACTTTTGAAGTTCTTAGACAATTAAAGTCACTCAGATACACTACTTTTCTTACAAAAGAATTACCTAGCCCATCAATTCCTCTGAATACATCATCTAATTTGCATTATTCCTTGGTTAAATATAGTATTTGCATGCATAAAGAATAATCTTTGAATATGAAAAGGCATTTTATGATATTGCAATATATTGAGCTCTTTGGAGGAAAGATATTATGTAAATCTCAAAATTAAATATTAAAACAATATTACACTGCTGTCTGTAAAAATGTAGAGTGTTAAGATCCATATGCTGAAGCCAGTTCATTTGTAAGGGCTGTTCTCATTGGAAATTAGCAGGCAAAATTTGCTCCAAAGCAGAGAAAAGATTGAATGAGAACTTTAAAGACTGAAATGACTTTAAAGAAAACTTTCACTGAAGTTAATAAAGAATTCTTAAAAAAACTTAAGCATATAAAATTTTCACTGTTCTTAATTCAATCTCATAGTTGTTTCATTGCTTTCTTCTCATTGCTGATTCTAGAAAAGGTTGTTTTTATTGTTTCTTAGACCCTGGTATTGAGAAGGAACTTCCAAGTGGCCTCAGAAAGCCCCTGGCCATTTGCAAACAATGATGTGTTCTCTATTGAGCTCAGAGGGTCTGCAGATGGCAGTGGCTTCTACCCTTGGCAACCTTCGATCCACTGACTAACGTCCTGGCTTCTATCCTTGGCAACCCTGTGGTCCTCCACCAGATAATGAGCTGTGTGGAGAATCACACTTTCTCACCTAACACCAGTTTCCTGAGGTAGCAGCCGCAAAATGCCAGGCACAGAGAGCCTTGATAAATATTTGCCAGATGGCTTCCGTCCCCACAAATGAGCATTAGTATGAAATGTTTGTCTGGGGAGTGGTGATGAGAATGTGTCATGGTGACCCGCCAGTAACATCTGAAGATCCCTCTCAGATCATTCAGATAATCTGGAGTCTTCCTCCACTGTGGCTCCTTGCAGGAACTTCGGGAATGCTGCTTAGGATGATGCTATAAGCCCTGATCCACTCAGAGGAACACAGAAAGACTCAGCCACTCTCAAAGGGATTGCTTTGTCTGTGCCCTTTAACTTTGGAAATGTATTCATTCACTTAACACATGCTTTATGACTGCTTACGAAGTACTGCTTTCAAGTACTGGCTCAAGGGTACTGCTTCTTAGGGGATCCCATTCACTCACCGACTTGACAAATATTTTTCAAGGCCTTTCTGCATGCCATCTACTGCTCTAGACACCAGGAACACGACAGCAAACATAACAGACAAAAAAAGTTAGGATGGAACCATGTGTTGTCGCCAGAGAGCATTTCAGTCTGTGGTGGATGTTGCTTCGAGTGACAGTATGTTGGATGGGCTATTTTATTGTTCAACAGACCAGTAGGAACTTCTTGTGGATCACATGCCGGGCCACACAGTGGTTGGGTATGGGACTTCTCCTTTCCAGGTCATGAGCAGTGGCTAGTGATGCTGCTAACAGCTCCAGAGCAGCCAAGAATGCCTTCACTCTGCTGGGATTACCAGAGGGCCCACAGGACTCAGGAACTTATTTGCTCATTTACTCTATTGCTACTGGCAATGAGACTGGAGGAAATTTCTTCCCCTATAGGATTTCACATCCACATGAGATTGTTATAACCCTTATTGCAGAGGGAACACTAGTTGGATTATGAGATAGTTGCTGTTCACTTTGTGAACTATCTCATGAAGAGATGTCTCATAAAGAGGCAAAGAGGATGGGAGGGAGGAGGGTCCAGGTGATCCATCTACTCCATGCTCCTGTGGCAAGTCAACTCCATGAGCTATCATCCCCAGGAGAGAGCGCCCTGTATTCATCCTGTTGACTATTGTGTCCAGATAGGTGTCTAGTTGGGTGCCTGAAATATAGAAAGCAATCAACAAATGTTCATTGAATGAACTAATAACGTGTTAAATAAATAGATGAATGAATGCTTCAGTCTTTCATAGGTAATCTCAGGCATCAGCAAATGGTGCAGCTTTAGCTGTCATTGTGATCCTTCCTTTATCAGGCATCTTTGGGTGGGGAGCTGTGATTGCAGTTACCCCCTACATTCTCCCAGATGTTGGTAAGACCCAAGGCTTCCTGTGTGCACTGCACCCCCAAACCATAACCATGGCTCTGTGGGAGCCAGTCTTCTATGACCTGGCCTGTCCTACCTCCCCCACTGGCAGGGTCCCAGCTGCTTGAACAAGCACAGGGAAGGTGTTTGGGATGGCATCCCAGCCCTGTTGTCATCCCCCGGCACGCCAGCCCCACGCCTGTCATTTTCACAGTACCATCCATGTTAAACAGGCAGGAGCACCAGGGGTTTCTGAATGCAGCAATTAACAAAACAGTAATCAAGCTAAGTGTTTAATTTCAGAAAATTAACATCTTCTCTGAGCGGATGTGAAAGATGGAGGAAAAAGGCACATTGAATGTTCTGGGTAAATAAAGGCAAGCTGGACCACAAAAATTTTTAAGGGAGACTCTATGCCAATCCCTCAGGCCTCAGGATTGGTTTCCTTCTGACAGCCAAACTGCAGGAAAACCTTAGCTGTAGAATTGAGCCCTAGGATTTTAAAGTATGCGATTCTTTCCTTTTTGCTTCCCCTTTTTTTGATGGTAGAGCAAATGCTTTCACCATTCAGAAGAGCTTGGGAGAAAAAGAGTCCAGTCATGCACCCTAGGAGTACATCTGCCCTGTGGAAACTCCCAATGTGATGTATGTTGCCCTTCTCTGAATTGTACCAGTTAAAGGCACAATACAGTGATTTCTTGGATGTGCATTAGTTGTTTATGTGCTTAGGCTGTATTTCTCCTGGCAGACTGAGGACTCCTGAGGGAAAAGGCCATGTCTTAATCCTCCCAGCCCTGCCCCGCAGCAATGTGTCCTATGCTATAGGATGTCCTGGCTGACCTTACACCATGTCACACTCTGGTGCTGCGTCCTAAACTAGTGGGCTGGTCTTTGTTTGCAGGAAGGGGCTTGCATATGGGGAAGGAAGCTTGCTAGGAGGTGGGTGTGCAGGGAACTGGATCCCTAGAAGGACAGTGAGGTCCTGCTACCATCTGTTTCCTCATCTGATGGCCTGGATGGGAGTGAGTGCCTGGGATAGAGAACTGGGAGGGCAAGGAAAGTGGCTTTGCATGCTGTGAAATCTGAGGCACAGTCAGGCAGTCTTGAGACTGTGTGACAAGGTACCACCAGTAGCCAGGGAGGCAGGGCTCTCAGAGTGGCATTGAGCCTGGTGCTGCCTGAGGAGCACTGAAAACGGTACTCTTACAGGGCTGCAGGCCCTCAGGGAGGACCTGGCCATCTGGCTTAATAAGCAGTGTTCCTTGAGTGGTCTTGCAGGCAGCTGACATGGAGAACAAAGACAGGAAAGCAGGAGAATGAGAGTATCTTTTGCCAGTATCCCAGGGGCTCCCAGAAGCATTCAGGGACTGTATCAATGGAAGACAGGTTCGGTTCTGCACGTGCACAATTTGTGGAGAGTTTAAGTACTCAAATCAGGATATTACTTATGCAGTTGGATATTCAGGCTTCTATTTTCTCTGGAAGGTGGGAAATAAGACTGGTTGCTGAGAGTGAAGTGGGAAGTATTGGGGTTGAAAGTTGAGAATGGAAAGGCTTGGCAGTGCTATTGAAGAGAATGGGAAATGGAACTACCCAGATAAATTTAATATCTGGAAAGTATTGAGAGCTCATTTGAAGTTGGTGATCACATGTTCAGAAAGCCACCTCTTTTGCCTCTTATGTGGCTTTCTCAGCATTATGTGGCTCCTGTACAGCAGGCCCTACAGGAAACGGATCACAAATATATCTTTGATTGAGTTTTGACAGCCATATGCTCTGAAAAGATAAAGGCAACATATGCCTAAGGGTTTGGGGAGTATTGCGAATTATGTTATGGTAAGGATGGAACCTAAGATCGATAATAATGGATATGAATAAAGGAGAAGGCTAATGCACTGGCTGGAAGTAAAGGCCAGGAGGGCCAGATGAGGCCAAAAAGAGTTGCAGTGGGCTTATCCGAAGTTGTGGTGAGGAAGCAGAATATTTAGACTTGTGATTTTGGAAAATCCAGGAACTTTAGGTGAAGCAGAGTCTAAATGTGCCGCGGGAATTGGCAGACATGGAAGAGTTGTGGAGGCCAGGGAACTGAGGGATTATTTTGTTCAAGTGGACATTGAAGTCAGACACAGGAGGGCAAGGCTGAGGGTAGAGGGGAAGACAAAGATAGAAGCTCATGCCTCCAGCAAACAGGGTTGTGGTGCTGGGAGGGAGTATATGGTGGTCACCAGACCTGGAGTGGTCTAGCCAAATGCCATTTTTGCAAAGGATGCAGGAGATGGCAAGTGATGGTGTGAAAGAGACAGTGGGGAGCAAGGATGACACACCCCACTTCCTGACCCTGAGATGTGCTGGATACAAAGTCAGACTGTCACCACGTGAGAGGGCTACAAGGCAAAGGTGTCCTCAAAGGACAGCTGCTCTTGATGCAGGCATGGAGTGAAGGTTCTGAGGGAAGCTGGTGGGTACAGGGGAGTTTCCTGATTTGTAAGCAGAGGGCCTGGGGTGGGGATGTGCTGAGTAGTCAAAGGGAAAGTTAGAATTAAGGAAAAAAGGCACAGAACTCCATGGGTCTGGTGATGTCCAGAAAGGGGCTCAAGAGTGGCCATAGCAGGATGGAAGCCCACTTGTGAGGCCTGGTGGGCTGCTCTGTGGAGGAGGGGCTCTGGACCTTCAGGCCAGAAGACTCAGACCTCCAGGCCTAGAGGAGGATGGTCACAGTGACTGCAGGTGCAGCTCCTCTGCCCAGTGTTGGTGGCAGTGATGTCAGCCTCAGGGTGATGGTGGTGGGTCCTCCAGCTACATTAGGGGTTGGGCTGAATGTGTGAAGGTGAGAGCCAGGTGTAACAGGGGCATACAACCTGTGGTGGAGTATCTCCTGTGGCCTCTCCACTGCTAGTGTTTGGAGTGGATTGTCTTTCACGATCAGTCATTAAACAGACCAAAGCTGCCAGTGCTCTGCTCTCGCCCCACACTTGGGAAAGGCTGGCTGCCCTGAGAAGAGGCAGAGCCCAGTGACATGCCCCAGCTGACCTGTGAGTACCGCTGGTTGTATCCTCAGCAGCCATCACAGTGCTTAAATTCCTGTGTGAAGAGTATCCTGCTCCACACACCTCCACAGCCTCCCATGGTTGCAGGGTCACAGAGGACAAGTTTGCTGTAGTTTTCACATAAATGGCACCTTCTAAGGCACCTTCTAATTCCCCCAGCAGGGAGGAGGAGCTATGGGAAAATGCCAGGTTGTAGTGACCCAGGAGGCAGAGGTGCCCCCAGGAATACATCACAGTCTGCTTCTTCCTCCAGGAACAGGGCTCTGCACACTTCCACCACAGGTGGGGACCCCTGATCTCCTTGAGGGCACAAGGGGTCCCAGAAGGCAGTGCCTATCCATTAGTGATGCTGATGCAACTAAAGGCCCTGCACCTCCATGCCTGACATCCTCAAGGCTCTGGAAATGCAGAGTGCATGAGTGGTGGGGAGAGGGCCCCACGCTGGTGACAGGTAAAGGAGGCTCCACTGTTTCTGACTCTGCACTAACCTTTGGGGACTTAGAGAAGTCATTTTCCCCTCTCTTACCTTCATTGCTCTAATCTATAAATTGTAAGAATTGACCAAAACTGAATGGCCTCAGATGCCCTGTCAAAGTTTAATATTCTGACTTCTAGGTTTCTAAACAAGCAGTTCTCAAACTTGAGCATGCATCTTACTCCTGTGAAGGACCTGTTAAAACACAGATTGCTGAGCCCACATCCAGAGTTTCTGATTCACTGAGGCTAGATTGTGCCCTAGAGTCTGCCTTTCTTACCAGTTCCCAGGTGAGGCTGATCTGGGACTACATTTTGAGAACTTACACGGTCAGATGTATGATCCCAATAAAGAATGCTACCCCACCCCCAAACACATACACGTCAAAGGTAAAATCAGAAATGAGGGTCTCTGCTATAAACCCACATTCCCAGATCCACCAACCCTCAGCCTTCTCCTGTCACCCCATGTCCCTTTGACATGGAATTGAAAAACTCTTAGTGGATGGATCAGTGAAGGAGGAGCCTGTGGCTGCCTGCCTTGGTGTGTGAGACTGAAAGCCAGGCCCGAAGCCCTCACTTTTTATCCCATTAACATCTCAAATTAAGCCAGAATTCCACAACAGCACAAAACAGGGCTGCACACCCAAGGAAGTCCTCTGTCCCCAGGTGACTCCCAGGATAGGGAGGAAGATAGGAAGGGAATGTCAGAAAGCCCAGAGTAAAAGCAAATAAGAAACTAATGTCCACAATAGAGGAAAACAATGAGAAGAAAAATTAATCCTGCTTTTGTTTTTTATACCCAGTCTCCAAACTAATTGCTTATTTGTTTAATCTGCTTTGACCAGAAGTGTTACTGCACTAAAAATATTCAATGAGTCAGGCCTCCTAATGTAAAATTCAAGCCTATTTGTTCAATGAAATGAGTTTTCATCTACAGTGGGAGAACCAGTTATCTAAGCAGGACCTTCTCAGCAAAGTTACCTCCTAGAATAGAAACGTCAGACGAAACACAGTTTATCTGTGTTGAAAATTTTTCTTCTTTTGTCAGGAGTAGTAGTGGGCTGGAAGTCTTTAGTTGACATTTAAGTAATTAAACTTTGGTTTTTTGATATGGATGTGTTTCATATATTTTTTAAAAAGATGGCCAGGGAGCTCAATCCTTGGTTCCCAACCCCATCACTCATAGCCTCTAGGATCTCACATAGTTTAACCTGAAGCTTTGAGGGTATTTCTGGAGACTGCTCAGCACTGTTTGGGTCTGTCTATAAACCTTTCAGCGTCTGGGTTGGGGCGATAGAAAATGGACTGGTTTCAAGGCGCTAGCAGCCCCTGCTCCTGATTCACCCAGAGCAGATCTGAATTGTTCTCTTTCATGCTTCAGGGAAAACTTTGTTTGGAGAAAGGTTTTCATAGCTTTAAAAAAAATTAGAAAATGACCAATGTTAGTGTAACATTACAGCTGAACAATCCCAGTGAGATGGGGATGGACCCCACATCCTAGATTTCTTCATGTACACCGTAGAGAAGCACTCCCATCTCTACTCTCTTGGGACTACCATATTCAGGCCTATTCCATGTTCTTCATGAGGTGCAGGCTGCCAAATCACAACCCTTGCTCCCTCCTTCCACCTCACACCCCTTCAAAGGCCAATATTCATGTTTGGTAGAACTAAGGGATTTTCTGACTTTTTTTTTTTTTTTTAACCTCTGAGGTCTTTAGAGAAGAGCCTGAAATCACTACAGTAAGAGCAAATTTTTGTTGAACATCTATTATGTGCTAGCACAGTGTGAAGAGGCTAAAAACTTGGTCCTTCCCTAAAGACTTTAGCCTAGTGATGGGGAGCAGAGGTTAGCACCTCGGAAGTTAGATCACAGTGCACTGTGTCCCAACGTGGAGATCACAACCCCAAAGGGCTTTGATTTGGGAGGCAGGAAAGGGCACTCTGGTGGGCGTGGCAGGCAAGGATAAGGAGTGTGGGGCAGTGTGTGGCTCCCTCTGTGCCTTCAGAGGCCAGGAGAGTCATGAAGACAGGTGCCCACAGGGGATGGGCTTCTTGGCAGAGACTCCAAAAGATGAGCTCTTTTTGGATATGGTGAATAGAGCAGTTAGATAAGAGTGGCAAGTTCCTGAGAGGGAGCAGTGGGAAGGAGTCTGGAATGGTCAGTGGCTGTCTCATTGCTGTATGTTAAAGAGGGGATTAGGGCTTTTTCCAGTGGCGAGCCATTGAAGGTTTTGAGCATCAGCGCAACAAAGGTAAAACTGAATTTAGAAAGATTAATGTGGCCACGGAGGAGTTTGAAGTGAAGAAGTTGGAGGTGGACAAGAGAGTTAGGACAGTAAGTGCACGACATACGATGAGATACAGGTGACGAGACCTGTGGCGGGGCAGTGGCAGTGTCACAGGAGCATCGGGGGCTCCTGGGCCTGAGCCACACCATTGGATGGGTAGGCCATGCTTGTCCTCTCTACAGAGTCACCAGGTCTCCTTATCTTTAGGGACAGGGCACCCCATTACTTACTTTCTAGGCTGCTTCAGGTTATCTCAAAATGTTCAAGGCAAACCAGCCGTCTTCTGGGGCATTTATCACTCTCGCCTCTGGGGAACCCAGCTGTTTGCTAGCTTTTCCTTTCTCCAAGCGTATTTGTATCTATCACATCCACCCTGACTTAGTCGACATATTTATATATCCCCTCGAAGATATTTATCAAATAAATACCTGAGGCTGTCACTGGATCCCACTTTTTACATTTACCTTGGGGAATGATGCCCAGTGATTGATTTGCATATGTAAACCGCAGTGGACCCAGAAGGAGAGTTTGGGGTGGTTGCCAAGTCCCCAGCCTGGCAGGTGGGATCTGGTTGAAAGGACCAAGAGACCACACAGAGCACATCTTCAGAACATTTGGGAAATAAATAACATAAGAATTAATATTCCTATTGCACAGCTGAAGAACTTGAGGCCCAAAGAAGACAAGGCATTGGGTTAACCTTAGGCCAAGATCACACAGTAAGCAAACGGCAGAGCCAGAATAGCACACGTCTCTCTGCAGCACCTGGAGGGCCCTGACAATAGCCCTTCTTTATTTCCGCTAACTCCTGCTGCTCTGGGCTGGGCCCTAGGATCCTTACTATTTCTTACCTTACCCGTTTTCTTCACAGCTCTGGTCTGTGCTATAGATCACAGGTAGTTAGTCCAGGGATAATTTGGCTGGGAAATGCTGTTCTAGAGAGAACAGAGGTTAGTATTACCCTGTGATCCAGCAGTTCCAATCCTGGGTTGATTCCCAAGAAATATGCAAACATATGTCTACCCAGAAACTTGTGTATGAATGTTCATAGAAGCATTACTCTTCAACCCAAATATTCCTTGACTGATGAGCATTTGTTCCAGACAAAGCAATGCCCATGAGGGTATAAAAGTGATTACCAAGCCATGGGTGCACACTGTGCAGGTTGGGGCAGCAGCATCTCTCTGGGGGAGGGGTCCCCTGGGAGGACATCCCCCCGCAACACACACTGTATGGAAGAGCCAAGAAAAACTACTCCACCCTGCCCACCCATGAGTTATTGTGCGGGGGAGGCAGATGGCCTCCTCTTTGTATGGGTCTCCTTGGGAATTTTAGATGTGAAAGTCTCTCTCACTGGAGACAGCATTTGCCTTACAGAAGAGTTGCTACAGCGTTTGCCTGAGCTAAAGCAGAGGCAGCTCAGCTGTGACCTGCACCTTCCTGGAGCTGGCCGGCGAGCGATGGCCTCAAACAAGGCTGTCCCTGTCACAATTTCCTCCTACACACACTGTTTTCCCTTTTAGATAAGATTTGGTCAACTCTGAAATTCCAGTTTCATAATTTTTTAACCTCATATATATATATATATATATATATATATATATATATATATATAAAAGTATAATATTGTTTTTGCTGTTCTGGTGTAGATGTGCAGAACCTGCAGGATTATTGCATAGGTACATATATGGCAATGTGGTTTGCTGCCTTCATCCCCCCGTCACCTATACCTGGCATTTCTCCCCATGTTATCCCTCCCCAACCTTCCTACCCACCTCTGTCCCTCCCCTAGTTCCCCCGCCAAGAGATCCCAGTGTGCGATGCTCCCCTCCCTTTGTCCATGTGTTCTCATTGTTCAACACCCACCTATGAGTGGGAACAGGCGGTGTTTGATTTTCTGTTCTTGTGTCAGTTTGCTGACAATGATGGTTTCCAGATTCATCCATGTCCTTACAAAGGACACAAACTCATCATTTTTATGGCTGCATAGTATTCCATGGTGTATATGTGCCACATTTTCCTTGTGCAGTCTATCATTGATGGGAATTTTATAACCTCTTTAAACATTTTGCTCCAATAGATCAACTGAAGTCTGAGTGTATGTGCATTAATTTTAACACAGTGAAGTGTTATATCATTTGTTGGGTCCCAACATGGATTATGGTTAAAACTGTTGAAGAAATTATTTTGGTGCAAAAATCAACTAAAAGATTGTGAAGTATTTTTAATAAGCATTGTAATGTGTTAAAACTTAGTAATTGTCCCAGAAGAAAGCATCAAGTAAATCTCATATTTTTGGAATCTGAGATGCTTAATTGTTGGAGGAGGTTGCCCCTATCAAATAAGAAAAACAAAATGAGTAAGAAGAAACTTTTGAACACAGCCAACTCAATAACTAAATTAAAGGGGTAAGGAATGTCATGAACATAAAATACGTAGCCCAGGTGAACCTGTGATGTGACAGGAAAACTTCTGCACATCAGAACTCTAGAGTCCAGAGTATGGGTTATTAACTGTTGAGATGGATTCCTGCCACCAACTCAGATCCAGCCTGAGTCTCCTGGGACTCATGGTTCCCTTTGGAGCCCTTCATACAAATGGAGGGCTGTCTGGTGGTCTGCCAGGACCCATCTTCAATACTATTGGCAGTGTCCAGTGGTCATGACCAGTTTGGGCCAACATTTGTTTCATGTCATCTGTGAGCTCTTTCATATCTTGCAGCTACGGCCATACTGTCCCTTCAGTTTATTCATATCTCCTTTGTCAGTTCGGGCTAGAACATTCTGTGCTCTTCCTCTGCTGTGTGTGATATACTATCCTGGATCAGTCTGCTTTAGAAGCAATTTGGGAGTAAGTTTTCCCCCAAAGTCTTTGTTGGCAAAAACAGAGACAAAGGACTCACTCACTCAGCCTGCCTTTGTTTTTTCTCCATCCCTGAGCCCCTTGACCAATGATGTTTTAAGTCTCGTTCTGCTTTTGACACATTTACAAGGACTTTTATTGTTGACTATAACTCTGTTCTTCAACACTCTCGTTCTGATTCTGTTTGAACCCTAGTTGATTTTTCCTTGGAGCCTGACATGACACTTGTCTTTGCTCCTTGCTCTCTTTTTTGGGGCCCAGTTCTCTAATGGGTCAGCCTATTCATTTTGCTAAGAAAGAGTGCGGGGCACCTTTGATTCTGTTTGGATTTATTGGGCACCACCTCTGTAGACCTAACACATCTTTCTTGAACCTTCATCAACTTCAAATAACCCCTAAACGAATTCTTTGTCCTTACCTTTTTGAAAGAAGGGTCCATATTTGTTTCTTTGCTAAATTTGAATAATTTTGTGAACTCTTTATTTTCAATTCTTTCTCTCAGTAGAATGTTTAATTTATTTAAAAGCTTTGTATGTGTTTTCAAAAAAGAGACTCTTTCAGGTGTTCAATCAAACTATCCCTTCATCTGAGGAGTACAGAGAAAAGACAACTAGTCAGGACTTACTGCGAGAACCATTGTACTTGGGGGCAAAAGGGGATGCTGCTTTGAATTAATCTCCTCATCCCTCTTTAATATACTTTAGTTTTGCTAGAAGAAGTTGTTGTTTGAGTGAGTACCAGAGCTCATTCTTATTATTTTCTGTTTTATCTGAAAGTTTCATAGCACATAAAACAACAGCTCAAGAGGTGGCATTTACCCTTGGAGGGGGAAAAACCAAATTTATCACTGTAGGTGATTGTTGATGGCAGAGCACTAAACGTTAGCTGCCCCTGATTTTCAGGGAGGATAAGAAATGTTTTCTTGCTTTCTCCCATGTGCTAAATACCATCGCAATAAAATGTAAACCATTTAATGTGACCTGTGTGAGAACACACAGTCTTCCACAGGACCTGTGACCCTCATGTCATTGCCATAAATCTGCGAAATGCAGACAGGATGGTCATCATCCTCTGGCAGCTCCCCCTAGACCTGTATACCAGCTGACTGCTGGGGAGATCTGTATCGTGTGTGGTGACAGGAGCATTTCTCTCCATGGATTTCGGCTGTCGGTTGCCTCTGTATCACTGCCCTGTGACTGCCTCTTTACTATCTATCCCAACTAGACTCCAAGAACCCGAAGTACAGGGCTGTAACTTTCTTACTTGTTCTTCTGTCCCCAGTGATTAGAACAGGACTGGCACAGTGTTTGGCAAATATCTTGAGTTTCTAATGATGGCTTTCCAGAGACAAGGAGAACCAAGCCCAGCAAAATCATCAATCCGTTAGCATTGATCTTTCCACTTTTAAATACATGATGTTTCAGCTCTCAAGACAGAGGAACCATGAAATCCTGTGTGAAACTGACATGATTCACAACATGTAAGTTGTGCCTCCACAGAGGTCTGCAAGGGCAGCCTGAGAGACACAGCCTGCAGTGGAAGGAAAGAGCTCTCAGGAGCTTTTTGTTCACCCTGCCTTTGTGGACCCATTGGGATCCCCAAATGATCTGGACTGATTCCGGGAAACTGCCTCGCCTTCTTTGAACGGTCTTTATCCTCCTCCTGACTCTGTCCCATGATTGCAGGGTGCTGGAAAAGATGATCACAGGCCATCCACATATTTAACCATCGAGCCTTGTTGCTAAGTCCAGGGCTCAGTTCTTAGTTTCATTTTACCTGACTTAGCAGCAGCATTTAAAGTATTCGCTCCTCCTAGGAGCACCTCATTTCCACTTGGTTTCTAGGAGATCACACACTCCTGGTTTTTCTTCTACTTCATTGGCCTTTCCTTCTCAGACTTCTTTCATGTTTTCTCCTCATCTTCTGAATCTTGGATTGTTTTTTCTATTCTATTGATGCTCTTGGTGATCTCTGCAAGTTCCACTGATTTCAATATCTGTGAAATATTGGTGACTCCAAATTGGTCTGCAGCGTGGACCTTAAACACCTATCTGGTACTCAGCATCTGCTCTGGGACACCTTGGACATCTCAAATCTAACAGTTCTGAAGTGGAGCACCTCATCTCTCCCCCCAAAGTGCTTCTAGAAACATCTTCCTGATCTCAGTTAATGGCAGCCCCATTCCTCCAGATGTTTAGGCCAAAACCCTTGTAGTCACTTGACTCTTCTGTTTCTTCCACATCCCATGTTCATGGAAGTATGCTAAATATATCCAGAATCTGCTCATTGCACTGCTCAGGCCAGATCTCAGCCCCTGTTGTTTACCAGCGATATTACTGCAGCAGTGCTGTGGTTGGCTTCCTGCGTCTACATGGACCCTGAATTCTATTTGGAACACAGCAGAGGGTGATAATAGTATCATATAATTCAGGTTACATCACTGTCTTGTTGACAGTCCTCCTGTGGCTCCCGAGCTTGCTCAGGGTAGAAGCCAAACTCCTTTTAGTGTCCCTCAGGGCCCTGCCTCCTGTGGATTCCTGTCTTCTCGGATCCTACTGACTCCCTGATGCCCCCAGATCAGCCCCTTTATCCTGGCTGCTCCAGATATCAACTCGGCTCCCTCCTTCCCCTCCTTCAACCCTGTGCTCCTGTATCTGCTTCTCAGGTGGCCTTCCCTAACCTCCCACCTCCCACCTCTGGCATTCTGTGTCCCCTCCGCCACTCCATTTTTTTCACTGTACTTAATATACTTTAACATAATGTATCATTCATTTATTACCTGTAGTCTCCGCTGAATCCCTCCACTAGAAAGTAAGCTCTATGAGAGCAAGAAATTTTATTTTATTCACTATGGTGCCACTAGAACCTAAAAAGTGACTGCTACGTGGAAGAGGCTCAATAGATATGCTTAATTAATGAATTAACCTGAGTTACAGATACTACTAAGTTGGGAGCAAGAGAAAATATACTTGATGTCTCAATCAAGATAAAAAATTGTTTCTACTTACTAAATGAATAGGGCAAATGTAACACCATAAAGGATGAGATACATGAACATTCCCATTGTCAAAGCCAAAAGCTGACTCTACAGACAAAAGGTGAGGAGCATACCCTGGGGAAACCTAAAGGTTCTATAGAACTGCCAGTTCAGGATTGAATAGCGGGACATGTTTTTGATCCAAAGGCTAATGGTCATATTAATAGATATATAGTACACATATCATGGTAGGTATTAGTTTTATTCTAATCTTTGCTGCTCAAACAGTGGAAAGAGGATTGGGTTCGCCTCTGAGCCTCACGCCTAAAGAGAATTTAGGGAACATGGTCCTGTTTGGAAAAGAACCATCTTGAGTGGCATGTAATGATCATGGGAGAAATATTTGACTATTTTTTTTCAGCAGGAATAGCTCAAGGAAGATCTAACTAGTTTCCTTAGATATTTGACAAGACATTTTATGGGAAAGGGAACATCCTTTCTTACTTCAGTTGGCAGAATGGAAACCAGTGGGAAGAAGATAACTTTCAAATAAACATAGAAAGATATGTAAATTGGTGAGACTCACCCAAGTATAGAACATCAGCTCTTGGAGGCAAGAAGTCTCTCCTCCCTGGGGGCACAGCAGGAGCTTGGCAGCAAATTCCTGACAGGGAAGTTGTAGGGGGAATGAGAACTGCATTAATTTAGAACCTCCAGGAAGCAGACACCAAGATGGGATTTGATGTATGAAAGATTTTCTGGGGAAATGAGATAGGAGCCAGAGGAGGCTGGGAGAGCCATTGGACCTCAAGAAAGGTCTGATCTCTGTAAAGGAGAGAGGGAAGGATAGAGGATTGGGTGGGTTAGGAAGAGCTTTAGACTGCTGTGTGGGTCATAGGGTAGTGATGGAAAGGCCACTGGGGAGTTTTTGAGTGAGAGTTGCGCATCAGAATAGTCCCATATATTGCAGGAATGGGTCTGCCATGGCATCCCTGCTGCTCTCAATCATTGGCTGGGAGCAGCCTGTGGGAATCAGGGCCTCTGTGTGAGTATGGTGATGGACTGCAGAGTGCAGAAACTGGGGCAGTTAGTTAATTACTCTCCAAGGAGTAGGAACTCTGAGAGTTGCATTTCACAGCCAACGCAAGGGCTCTAATGGGAACAGTGCATACCTGCCTTCAAGGTCCCAGAGGACACTCTGGTTCTGAGTCCTTATCATACTTCTCACTTTTTATGGCTTTCCTGGGCTAGGAGCATCTTGAGAACAAGTCCTCTGCATCCTCTCCCCCAGCAGCTGCACGTAGTAGGGACTCACTGAGGGTCCAATGAGTAGTAGAGAAAGCAGCAGCCCCCTTGTGACTCCGTAGCTATGCTGTGTAATTCCAGGTCTTGGAGGGCAACCTGTTAACTTAAATTGAGGATAGTAAATGTCACTCAGCCATGGTCCCCAGAGAAACCATTGTAAAGTGGAGTTCGAGTGAGGAAAAGACCTTCATTACTGCAGAAGTGCCAGGAGTAAACAGAGCAGCCCGTGAGCACAGCACAGATTGAAGCCTCATCCATTGCCCGTTCTTCCCCTAGAAAGACAGCCCTCATTTATTACTTCCAGACTGTTTTCATTTTACTTGTACCATGTGAAAAATGTTGAATTGGGAAATAATATTATTTCCAAACAGAGATTTCTGAATCAACTTTACAGATTTTAGAATTATCTTGTTTCCAAATATTTGATGTGTTTGTCATTTCTTCATTTATACATGTGAACTCCTCATTGCAAATGCCCTCATTTGGAAAACTCTGACAGAACCTCCTGTTGTTTGTCTGTGTTCATGTCTTTTTGATACACACCTCCTCTCTTCCTTTTAAAGTATGATAAAATCTTACTTGCAGTATCAAAAGAGATGTTTGCTAGAATGTTCCTTTCTGTTGTTTAGTAATTCTGTACCAACTGGTTCTACTGTCTCATTATCACCTCTTGTCCCGGGTTCTCATCTCTGCAATAGCCCAGCCCAAAACTGCAAGACTGAGGTTTCTCCAGCATCTTCTTTTCAAAAGCATTACAGTGTTCCTCCTTTCCTCCTGTCTTTTCCTTTGATTCCTCCAATCAATCTCTTGTTTTGGTCAAGCCTTGCTGCCTCTGAAAGTCCCATGTCCATTCCAGCTCCTGTGTACACATGTTCCCTCTCCTAAATTGCTACCTTGTCTCTCCTCTGTTATCCAAACTCCATTGATTCTACAAAACCCACAGGAAGTTCTGCAGATCCAGCTCAGCTATTGATAAAGAAGGGGCAGAACCTTCTTTATCAAAATGGCAAAACCCAATGCCATTTTTCTCCCTACTTACCTCTGAAAGATGGCCCTTCCCCTGTAATTGAGTGTCTGTTCAGCTACCCTGTTTCTTCCTCTCTCCACAGCCCCCTCCACCGTTCCCATCATGCACCAAGTTAGTGCCACTATGAGGAGCATCACCTTGTCATGGCCACAGCCGGAGCAGCCCAATGGCATCATCCTGGACTATGAGATCCGGTACTATGAGAAGGTGAGCCAGCTCTGCCTGCAAGCTTTCAAGACCCAGGGCCAGCCACTGTTCCATGATGGTTGCTAGCTGAAAGCACAAAGGAGACAGGCTGGAGGACATCCTGAGGGAGGGAGGATTCTGGTGGCAGAGGCCAGAAGGTCCCTGGGAGAGTTCTCCAGGTCTGTCCTGGCAAAAGCCTTGTTCAAAGCCCAGGCACGTTCTGTGCCAACTAAGGAGAGAAACTTCCAGTCCAGCATCTTGTAATCTGGATAGTTCACTGGCTGGGAAGGACCAGTCTGATTCTTCCAGACACATGTTTGATATACTAATGCAGATGCCACAAAACTGCCAGGGGTCCCGAACCTTCAGAGGAGTGTGTGGTTTGGTAGGTCAGTGTTTTTCAAAGTGTTTAACTGTGCACCTCCAAAATAAGTTTACTTACAAGTTATATGCACGTACTACTGCACTAATATGTTTGTGGAGGATAAAAAACATGTAAAATGAACATTTAAAAGGAGGAGATAAAAATTAACAGAAATAAACATCCATATATGATTTTCCTTGACTACTCTTTAGCAGCTGCTGCTGGGGATGGCAGTGGGGCATGTGCTGCCAAGAAAAGAGAATTGGTGCCTGGCAGAGCTGGCCTCTGGCCTCCCTCTTACCAGGCTGAACTGCGGCATTTACAAACATCTTAGGAAAATGTAGTGTCTTCTGTTTTAACCCAACACATTATTTGTAAAAAACACACTATTCGTTCACTGATTGGTTCAGTAAGTACTGTCAGCTATTTGGCAGGTACTGTATTCTAGGATATATTAGTGATCAAACAGACAAAGATTTCTGCCCTTGAGGAGCTTACTTTCCAACAGAGGGAAATAGACAATAAACAGTGAACAGAATAAATTAGCAAATCATATAGTATGTTAGAAAATGAGCAGCATAGAGGAAAAAAGAAAAAAAATAGGGTAAATGGGATTAGGAGGGTCAGGCTTGGGAAAGAGCAGGTTGCAGAATTAAATAGAGGGGTAGAGATAGGCCTCTTGGAGAAGGTAAGATCTATGTAAACCTGAGGAAAGTAAGATTGCTGTGAAGCAGATGTCTGGAGGCGGAAAGGGCAATAGCCTATGCAAAGGTCCTGAGGCAGGATCATGACTGGTGAGTCAATGAGCAGAAAGGAAACCAGCATGGCTGAAGTGATGCAAGAAAGTGGGGAAATAATAGACAGATGAGAGAGGTTGCCAGAGGAGGTCGTCAGGTCAGTAGTTCAAGACCAGCTTGACCAATATGGTGAAACCCTGACTCTACTATAAACACAAAAAATTAGCCAGGAGTGGTGGTGGGTGCCTGTGATCCCAGCTACTCAGGAGGCTGAGGCTGGAGAATCACTTGAACCCAGGAGGTAGAGGCGGTGAGCCTAGATTGTAGGTGACAGAGCAAGACTCTGTCTCCAAAAAAAAAAAAAAAAAAAGACTGGAGCTTTTCCACTGAGTGAGATATGGAACTACAGCAGTTTGAAGAGCGGAGAAGAGACAAGATCTCACTTATATTTGACCAGATCATTTAAGCTGTTCCACTGAAAATAGGGCCTCGTAGATCTACAATCATTAATAAGGATGATGGTGGCTTGAGTCAGGGTAATAGCAGAGGGCTATTGAAATGTAGTTGATTTCCAGATATGTCAGCTTTAAGGCAGAGCCAACAGGATTTCCAACAACTTGGAGTTTGGGCATGGGAAGGTTTTAGCCTGAACCACTAGAAGATGTAGCTGCCACTGACAGGGAACCACTTCAGTGGCAGCTACGGGGGATCACTAGAAGATGTAGCTGCCACTGACAGGGAACCACTTCAGTGGCAGCTACGGGGAACCACTAGAAGATGTAGCTGCCACTGACAGGGAACCACTTCAGTGGCAGCTACGGGGAATCACTAGAAGTGTAGCTGCCACTGACAGGGAACCACTTCAGTGGCAGCTACGGGGGATCACTAGAAGATGTAGCTGCCACTGAAGGGGAACACCATGGGTAGAGTGTATTTCATGTGAGGAAAGGAACTGAAGTTTAGCTCAGTGTCTAAAATGCTTGCAAAACGCCCAAGAAGAGATGTAGGGTAGGCAGCAAGAGGTGCACATCTGGAATTTGAAAGAGAAGCCTGGGTGAAGGTGTCCATCTGGGGCCTGTGAGTATGTAGATGGTATGAAAGTCCTGAGCCTCGGTGAGGTCTTACAGTAGGTCCATGGAAACAGAAACAGGGGCCTATAGCCTGCAACAGTGAGGCTGTGCTGAGTCGTGGGGCGTGGCTGCAGTGGAAGCAGAAGCCCTAGTTTCCAGTGCCCTGTGCAGCTAACGAGCCACAGAGCTGTGGTCCAATTACTTAACCACTCTAGGTCACAGTTTTCACATTTATAGAGTGGTAGCCATTTACTTCCTTAAAAGCGGAGGTCCAGCTGGATCACCAATCTAGTCTGTAAGGAGGATGCCCTTCAACCATTAGAGCCGAACTCGCAAGCAAGGTGGAGGATTAAGCAGCATTCTATTCTGCTTAGAGAATATTGGGTCTTGTAAAGAGTTGCTTCAGATAATTCAGTGAATTGGAAATAACTTGAACCAGCTGAATTCATAAGTACCTGTTATGTCTGATCTGTTTTGAATTTAGGGCTCTTACTTGCTGAATATTTTTTGTCAGTTTATAAAGTAAATGTTGACTTTTTAACATGTTTTAGAAGGAAGTGTTTAGACTAACTGACCACATGGTCTCATTCTGTCATCAAAGTTGACCTAACAAGGGTCCACTTAGCTCCCCTTTCGACACACATGAACTTGTAGCTCCATTGAAATAACACCTCATCTCAGAAAAATAATAATTTTTCCCCAGTGTGCACCTATTGTGTGCCAGGGATTTTATAAACATTGTCTACTTCCCCCTCATACGCCAGTGTGGTAAATGTTAGTATCATTGCTATGGGTAGACATTTTTAAAAGGCAAACAAAGAGCTTAATAAAACAAAAACCTTGTCCAGAGTCCCACAGCTGGGAAGCGGGCCTGGGTCCTTTGCCCCGCAGCAGGTGGTGGTGCTGGGAATGGGCAGAATATATTGGAGACTGCATACTCCTCCTCATCTGCTGTGCCCAGGGCAGTCACTTCAGTGCGCAGCCGGGGTAGGGGTCAAGGGCTTAATGACAGGCCAAGCACTGAAGCCATGAGGCTCGCACCTGTGTGCCTCAGCTCCTTCCTCTCGAACCAGCCCAAGCTCCTCCACTGCCTTTCCCTGTGCAGCTTTTCCTTGAAAACTGTAATTAACCTCAACTTCTTATGCTATGAAAGCAGCTTATTCTCCCATTCAGGCTACCTCCCTGCTCCTTAGTAATTTGTACTAATTATTAACAGACACACATACACAGCAGCCCAATGCCTGCAGCAGCTTCCACACCTCAGTGAAGCAAATTATTGTCCCCACTCCAGAGGAGAGAATGCTTTCCTTGGGAGCACAGAAGGTTCTTTGCCCAAACATTCATTACCATTCAGTATGTTAATGTGGAACCCTCCTTCACTTATGAAGTGCTTGACTATAAAGTACATTACATTGTTTTGACTATTCCTAATGTGACCAGAGAAAAAGATATTAGCCCATGAGAGCCTTTTGAAACAATGATGATAAAAATTTATCATATGTTGAGTATCTATTATGTGCTAGATATACACAGATATATTAGCTCTGATCCTTAAAGGAAAAAATAAGTGTATACTTGAAAACATATATAACCAATTTATAGATGATGGAGCTAAGTCATAGAAATGTTAAATGACTTACCCATAACAACACAGGTCAGAGCTAGGGAGTCACAGAAGAAGAACTTAACACATTTTTATTATACTTCAGTGGTGGAAACTTCTGAGTTTGATAGGAGAGTAGGTGCAAGCACCCTGTGGCTCCCCAAATAAGAGATTGTATCTTAATAATGAATCCAAATACTTGCGGAAAGAATGATCTGCCTACCTGCTCCATGTGGTCTTGGAATCCTGGTCTTTAGAAGATGTAGACACAAATAGAATTTAGCCCAGTAGATGTCCTGGATTTGGTCCAAAGAAGCAAACCCCATTGTTTCTTCATCTTATGCCATCTCCTCTCCCTGCAGGGAAGTCCCAGCCCCTTCATCTAGACCAAGAGTCAGTAAGCTTTTCTTATAAAGAATCAGATAGTAAATAATTTAGCCTTATGGGCCATGCGGTTTTTGCTCCAACTACTATAGTCAACTCTGCTTTTGTAGCAGGAAAGTAACCGTAGGTAATATGCAAATTGATAAGCCTGGCTGGGCTCCAATGGAACATTATCAGAAAAGGTAGCTGGCCCATGAGGGCAGTTTTGCAACTCCTGAAAACCCTCCATGGGTCTCCTGCTCCACATAACCCTGGGTTTGCACTTAGGACCCCTCTCAGTTTCACTCTGAGCATAGAATGATGCAGCATTTGCTTCCTCCACCAGTTCATTAATAGAGAGCTCAGATGCCATCGAGCTGATGACACTCCCAGTGCCTTTCCCATGTTTATCTCCTTCCCCATTTTAAACATTTCCATTCATCATTCTCTCTTGTTTACTGTCGTGTAGCACTTTTCACTCCTGGTGTCAGTGCTTGTAGGCAAACCATGGGAGGAGCATCTACATCTGCTCTCAGCTGTCTTAATGATTAAGTGTTTATGGTTACTCGCTCTTCATAATAACTATATAGGCTAGGACTGGCTGGTTTAGACCTTGGGAATTCTTACCTTTCAAATTTTAGGACCATTTTCTCATAGAGACTCTTTCAGACCTTGGCAACATCTTGTGCTCAATCGATTGGTTCGAATAACTGGACCAAAGTGTGCTGTTTATTCACTCATTTAGCATGGAGTTGTTGAGCGCCCAGGCGGTACGAGCAGTGTGCTGCATGTTGGGGTGGGGAAGGAGAAATGAGGGAGACATGCTCTCTGCCCTCAACAGCTGCATCCTCTATCCTCCATCCTCTGTCTCCTACATGCTTATAATCAGTCATAAGCAACCAATTAAAAAAAAAAAGCAACGTTGTTCATGGCTCTTACTGATTTGCCTGAAATTGATTAATGATTTTGTGGGGAACAAGAACTAATATTCATTTTAATCAATGAACTTCTTCAAGAATGTTTGGACTATAAAGTGATTATAGAGTAATGTTTGGTCCCCACAATCCAAATACCAATGATGTATTAAAACAGTTTTTCAATAACAGCTATCCAGTCAGTGCCTCGCATTTATCAACCAGTGCCTGATTTCAGCAGATTCTAGTAAAGCCAGAGGATTCAGGCAGCTGCTTGGATTTTGTAGCAATGGAATTTTGTTCTTATTTGCAAGGTAACTTGGTGATTGTTATAGTTTCGGATCTCAGATCTCCACTGTGTCAAATAGAAATGATCAAAGTTCTAGATGACATCTCTCCTATAGTGAAAAAACATCTTCTTTCTTCTGAATCCCTGATTGGAGGTAGGGAGGATCTCCTGTTTAAATAGATCAAATAGTGGGTGGGCAGTTCCTCTGCAGGCAGTCTCTCCCAGGGCCCAATAGACATCCCCTTCATTAGAATGAGAATGAGTTTCTTTGTAACTTTCAACTGTGTGTTTGAGCTGACCTGAGACCTGTGGTCCCCCACAACTGCTTCTGAATCATTTATGGCCATTTCTATGCCACCCACACTTCAGATATGCCAATTACTTGCAGTCTCCTGAACTCCTGTAGGCTTTGTTTTTGCATGTTTAATTCTGTTCTCACTCTCCACATTCATCCATGTGGCTAATTTATTTCATCTTTTGTGACTCAACTCAGGTCACCCTTTTCTGGAGTTGCTCTGTATTTCCCCCCAAGTCTGCACTGGATGGTCCCCTGCTGTGCCCCCACAATCCCCTGAACTGCTCTCTGCCAAGTCACTCAATCAACACTCCTATTGATTTACCAGTCCACCCATAAGATATTACGTCCCCATAGGAAAGGGACCAGGTCTTTGTACCTACAGCCCATTTATAGCACCCAGGCAGAGTAGTGTGTCATAAATGTACTGCCTGGCCAAATGAATGAATGAGTGATTAAATACACATCAGGTCATCTTTAACTTAGCAAAGTAGGCTTTTATATATTCTAAACAATGGAAATTTCTTATCACTGTACTATATTCTTTACATATATTTACATAAAATATGTTCTTTATGTATTTTAAACAATGGGAATTTCTTATCACTGTACTGTATCCTAGCTCAACTACCTGTTTCTTCTGTCATTTACTGAGGATATAGCTTGCAATTTCCCCACATTTGTAAAGCATGCTGTGCCTAGAACTCATCACAGTACCCCAGATCTGCACAAGAGGTTGGGCACCTCCCCTCCTAGTGATCTAAGCTCTTCATTTTCACTAAATATCCCCATTTTTCTCTAGAATTCATTGTGCTGGCAAAGGCAGGCCCAGGCTCTAAGCTTCTGTTCATGCACACTTGCAGATAACTCAGAATCTCTGCAGAGAAAAGATACACTCATGTGAAAAGGATTGGAGGCCAGGCTACAAGTTCATGTGTATATAAGAAGGCGCTGGGGTGAGGTATGATTCGGAATGACGGTGGTGTAGACAGTCCATATCCCAGAGTGGGGAGAGAAGCCTTCCTAGAGAGGAGGCCTTGGGAAATATAGGCTTAAGCAATTTGGAGGGAGTAGAGGAGCCCTGGCAAGAGACATTTTCGACAGAGAAAACAGCTAAGCAAATGCCTGCTGGCCAAGGTGTGGTCCCCGGGTTTAAAGGAATGTGAGAGATTGGAATTGACTTCATTATGAAGGACTTGCAGATTTATATTTAAGAGTTTTGCCTTTGTGTGATGTTAGTTTTAGGGAAGATCAGAGACCTTTTAATAAAAGAAGTGTGGCATTGGGTGGGGTTGATGGGGAGCATCAGGAAAGATAGGAGGCTGCAAAAGTCCAGGCACAAATCACATATTCAATAAGTGCCCTTTTAAGGCCACTCATCATGGGCAAAACGGTCATGCTTCTGAAAACCAGAAGCAACTCTCTGCACATCGGAGGACTCAACTGTGCAGATGACAGGGACCATAGAGGTCAGCACAGAAAGCACTGGAGAGAGTGACAGACAGGAGAATGAGGCTGACCCCGAGTCGGTAGGGAGGTTGAGGACGCAGGGCTTGCTCTCCAAGGAGAAGGGACACGCCCACTCTGAATGCTGGTGGGAAGTAGCTAGGGGATGCACATCCAGACACAGGGCGAGGTGAGGGCAAAAGCAGGTGTGGAGGGCAGTCCAGAATGGCCTCTATCTCTTCAGCAGAGTGGACAGAAAGCCTTTTTGCATGAGCACTTGGAGGAACTGAAGGGTAGTGATGCAGAGCAGCCAGTTTGGGGAGTAGCTAGGGAGATCCTGAGTCAGGAGAGAAAACAGGACAACTCAGCAGAAGCAAGACAGAGGGGCAGGCAGGGGGCACATGGGTGGTTGCCTAGTTTGCTTCTGCTGATCAGAGACTTGAGGGGTTTTGCAAAGCTGGATGTGCTATATTATTTCACCTCTGAACCCTGGGGGAGTAGGACTAGAGAATGACTATAAGCCTCCTTGCTAGTCCCTGAGCACTCAGCCATTTCCCCAGGCGTCTTTCTTCAGGGTGTGGCCGCCTCATAGTCTAGACCTGACCCTACATTCCCTTGACCCAGATCAGACTTCTTGTCCCCATCCAGAGGAATGGCCTGGGGCTGATGACAACTTCTAGCAGATCTTCAGGACCAAGAATGGATGGGGCCTGAGTACTCCAGGGCAGAGTGGGCTGGGGGTGTAACCTTCAGGAGTGGAATGGTGACCCTTTCCCTTGCTTTCTTTCAGGAACACAATGAGTTCAACTCCTCCATGGCCAGGAGTCAGACCAACACAGCAAGGATTGATGGGCTGCGGCCTGGCATGGTGTATGTGGTCCAGGTGCGCGCCCGCACCGTTGCTGGCTACGGCAAGTTCAGCGGCAAGATGTGCTTCCAGACTCTGACGGATGGTAAGGGTGGAAGAGGGCAGTGGCAGAATCCCAGGCAGGCAGTGTGGGAAAAGAAGTAGCCCCAAAGATGCCGCACTAGCCAAAAGGACAATCTCCAACTGGATTCCAATAGAATTCCCTTCAAATGGTTTGCCTCCCAGCAGAGCCATGTAGATTTTTCAGAAGTCTGGCTCATTTCTCTCCCAACATCTGATTGGCTTTGCCTTTGAAGGTCTCTTGCCATGTGTAATCTTGCATTTCAGCAATGAGGCTCATACCTGTCTCATGGGGCCCGTGTGCCCTCTTGCCTCTGTACCGAAGTCTGGATGCCTCGGCTTCACCCTCATGCCCACTTCACTCCTCCATGCTTGTTGTCTGAAAGCTGAGCTCATGGCCCAGTTTCATGAGCTGAGGTCTTCAGGGAGGAAAGGGAAAGACAAAATGTTGGATATGGCAGTCTCATGTACCTGGGATCTCAGAAATTTGAAGCAACTTCACATGTGACCCCCAGTATGTCCTGCTCAGATGTCTCCAGATAGTACAGCCAAGATGTCCTCAAGGCCAGAAAGTCTACCACCATAAATATACCTCTACCTTTGGGTTTTATTAGTGCCCTATAATATCTATCTGCCCCAGTCCTCTGAGACTACCCCTCTCAATAGTTCTGAAAAATCTGATTTCCCAATAGCCTCAGCATTGTTCTTGAGTGTATCTATCTGACTGTGCCTACTACTGTCTCTCTTAACTAGCCATTTACAGTAGTTTATGTACTCACTTGTATATCTGCCTACCTACCTATATATCTATATTTATTATTCGCTGATGAGCTGTTTCCTGATAGTATTCCAAATGTCAGTCTATTCCTGACTCCCCAAATTAAAAGCTTTCCATTTTTCCTTCGTTAATTAAATTATACATAAAACAGTCTGTCCTTTTATAGCATTTTATTTTAGGCCAATGCTGTTAGACTGGGTGTTTGATAGGGCTTGAGATTTTATCTTGATGCACATTGCATTTTTCTTAAACAATTTTGAAATTAATTGGAGACATTTGAAATCAGGTAGTTTTTTTTTTAATACAAATCGGGATGTTGATGTTCTTGTGAAAAAATTGTAAGAGAGGCCAATGCTGGTGGACACTCTGGAGTGAGGACCTTGCCTTAAAGCTGAGAGGCAGCTGTGTCCATATGGTGCCCACCGCTTCCCAGTGTTTCTAACCTGGATGCTTTAATGTGAACTGCATGGCCCCTGTAAGATTGGAGTTTGCAACCTATTTTGAGTTTATTTGAGGTGAACTTTCTGCCCTATTTTGAGGATGGTGAAGTGGGGTAGAGTGGTGAGCCAGTTCATTCAGATTAATAATGCTGGTGGAATGAAAGGAACGCAGACTGTCTTCTTTTTTCCTTAAGGACTCTGTCCCCCTCTTTGCACCTCACCTACTGTCTAGATTTATAGGCACTCTGACATCAGCAGCAACACAGGATTAAAAGCCCAAAACTCAAAATGCTCTGAGTGCTGGTCTCTTGGCAATTCTACTAGACAAATCAAGAAGTAAAACATTTCTCCCAAGAAGGCTATTTCTTTTACATTTGGCAGTTAAGTTTTGCAAACCCAAGAGGGGCTGGATATAAGAGAGTTCTGGTAAGTGGCCAAATTTGGGAGTATTTATCTTAATGACTGAGGTTCACACATGGGTAGTAATTGTGTTCGCTGGGGCAGCAGGCCTGTCTGCAGAATGAAGGTAGTCAGAAGGCTGATCGATGATAGGCTCGTTGGGGCAGGGAGGACCTGAGGAACCCCACCCAGAGTCAATAGCCACACTCTGGACTGGTGATCTCCACATAGGGCAGACACACTATGGTCCTGGGCTGCTCTTAGCTACACCGTTCTGATCTTTGACTTAGCGGCCTAATTTTAAAAAAATCGTTTAAGTTTCATATTACCTTATGAAGTTTTTAATTTATAAAGACATTGTTAAAAATGCTTCATTGTGGTTCCCTGTATATTTTTTGTTGCCAAATTTATGTTTTAAACACATATATTACAGAAAGCTCTCAGCTGAGGGCAACTGAAAATTTACCTTCAGTCTTTAAAACCCTAGAGAGTGGGAGGCATCAAGAACCAACATCCTTGTTCTTAGAAATCTTTCTCCGCCCACATGGTTGAAGGAGAGTTCAACTATCAAAGAGCAGACATCCTGCTCTTCACCCAGAGGTTCTGATTCAGTAGATCTGAAAAGGGGTCAGAAATAGTCATGTTTGACAGCCAGGCTCAGGTAATTATGATAGCTCATGGGGAACCTCACTTTAAGTATTGCCAGCCAGGCATGGTGGCTCACGCCTGTAATCCCAGCACTTTGGGAAGCTGAGGCAGGTAGATCACTTGAGGTCAGGAGTTCAAGACCAGCCTGGCCAACATGGTGAAACCTCATCGCTACTAAAAATATAAAAATTACCCAGGTGTGGTGGCACACGCCTGTAATCCCAGCTACTCAGGAGGCTGAGGCAGGAGAATCACTTGAACCCGAGAGGCGGATGTTGCAGTGAGCTGAAATTGTGCCACTGCACTCCAGCCTGGGCGATAGAGCAAGACTGTCAAAAAAAAAAAGAAAAGAAAAAGATATTGTCATTAAGGTTGCTAGATAAAATATAAGATGAACAGTTAAATTTGAATTTCAGACAAATGAAAATAATGTCTTAGTGTAAGTATCTCCCATGGAATTTTTGAGGCATACGTACACTAAAACCTAATTCATTATTTACCAGAAATTCAAATGTGATTGGCAGTCCTGCATTTGTATTTGCTGTAGCTGGCAACCCTAATTGTAATTCAACATAAATAGCTTGATTTTCATATGCCTAGGTCTTTAATGTTAGATAATAGTTCTTTAACACCAGTGAAAGCATAACCAGGACAATAATAATACTAGCCAGCTGGGCCAAATGATTTGTATAGATTAAAGAAAAGAGATTTCGTATTTAGGACACCCGTGATAGGGCAGACATGGTGAAGTGTGCTTCATGTGATTTGATTTTTTTCAACAGATAAGTCTGAGAGTCAGAAATACTAATCATGTGTCCAATATCACAAAGCTTACACATGGCAACACCAAGGTTTAGATGAGCTCCGTCTGCCTCTATGACCCATAGGCTTCCCATTCCACTGCATAATTTAGCATGGTTCTAACATTTGGCAGAAGCCCCGATCATTTTCTTCTTGAGTAGGAACTTAAGAGTGCTGGGCCATTCATTTCTCAGGCATTTCTTCATCCTCCTCAGTGCCTGGAGTGGTGCTGGCTGACTACGGATACTCTAAATATCTGCTCAATGAATCTGTTGACTGTGTGGCATTTCACAGCTTCATGCTTTAGAAGATATTTCAGCAGTGGTTTTCATTTAGATAAGTCCCTTTCATTTGATTATCCTTAACATGGCTGACAGTCCTTTGAGAGACCTTCCAATTGAGGGGATATAGATTGGGAGTCATCTCTGCTTCAGAAACAAATGTCATCACCTTAGTTCTGAGATTCTGTCATGGCTGTTTTGTTTTCATTGTTCTTTGTTTTGGGTTGCTTTTGTTTATTTATAATTTAAAAATTGCTCTTTGTTTTGGTTGGACTCAGAGCTCTGACACATAGAAACCATCGTGTGTGTGTGTGTGTGTGTGTGTGTGTGTGTGTGTGTGTGTTTAGATTATGTCTTTGGTATCATGCACTGAGCATCAGCTGTTTGCAGAAGATATATGGGGAGGATTCTAATGCCTCTTTCTCACCTAGATGATTACAAGTCCGAACTGAGGGAGCAGCTGCCCCTGATTGCTGGCTCAGCAGCAGCCGGGGTTGTGTTCGTTGTGTCCTTGGTGGCCATCTCCATCGTCTGCAGCAGGTAGGTCCTCCACTCTTGCTGGCTCTCCTTGGACTCAGGAAGCCCCTCTCCATTGCCCCTTCCCAGGCTGTGTGGATCAAATAGGGTCTGACCATTCATGACCACAATCATCACTCCATCTCAATCCAAGAGCAGCCTAGAATTCTTTAGATATTTATTCAGCTGGGAAAAAATTCATATGAGAGCTGGGCAAGGCTATGAGTAAACAGCATCCATCCTCAAACCTCATTTTAGCCAAGACTTCTAGCCGCCCTTACACACAATGGCTTTTCAGAGTGACAGTTACAAAATTGCATTTGACCCACTGGAGCATCAAGCCTTTGCACAACCCATCCTCCAGTTAGGGAACTCAGGCTCTTGACAGCCAACAAGAGAGAGGCAGGCTGGCAGGAGAGAAGATGAGGAGGAAAGGGAAACTCTGAGTCTGCAGAAGAGCTGGCCCCGAAAGTCTTGTGATTTTTTAATACTGCTGCTACTGTCTTCAGTGGCTAGCCCAGATTCTGCCATGCAAAGCCCTGTAGCTGGATCCCTCCCAAGCAGTTCCACAATGTAGCTTAAGTGCTGATGGACATCCTCTTCACCTCTGCCCTCATCAGCTCTGCCTTCTAAATGGGGTCCCATAGCCCCGCCAGGCTTCTGTAAGACGTTGACTTAAAAGCAGACCCATCTGCCCACAGGAGTGAGTGGTAGTCAACCAGAGTTCTAACTGCAGCAGGAAGGCTGAAGTGAGAGTTGCCCAGTCCCCAATCCTGGGAGATGCCCAGGGTGAGCCCCCATCTGGACTGGGGTCTAGATGGAGGTACCTGGAACGGAGTGATGGATATGCCTCATGGCTGAGAGAGCTCCTCTTTGTATCTGCAGGAAACGGGCTTATAGCAAAGAGGCTGTGTACAGCGATAAGCTCCAGCATTACAGCACAGGCCGAGGTAAGTAGAAAGCAGACACCCACTGTCTGACCCCGTGGGCCACTGAGCCAAGTGGGCTAGGGCTCAGAGCTCTTTTTATAGCCAGACTGGCTAGTCCCAGTGGCAAGTTCCCTCCCAGCCCCCAGTGCATTGGCCGCCTTCCTGCAGGTCCCCAGGGGCAACAAGGCTGCCCTCCCATCTGCTGTCTACCTATTGTGGGGTCTCATTGGATGCCTGGTGGGTAGATTATTGTCTGCATTGATAAGCCCATATAGGAATGCAAGGAAAAGATTGAGTTTAGCAATTCAATGAATCTTGAAATCAGACTCAGTGGGAAAAGATGGAGGGTTCTCTATTAACATCTTCTGCCTTATCTTACCCAATGGAGAGGCTGGGGACTGTGTTAACCAAATTCACAGATAAGCCAGAGAACATGAATGTAGGAATTAAAAAGATAGCAGAGCCCAAGAGGCCAAAGTGCTGGGATATCTCCCGAGGGTTTTCCTTTAAGCAGTACCTTTAAAAGTTTTTCTCACTCATAATCCTCCTCTGCTCTCTTTTATAAACCTATATTTGCAATATTTTTGTAACTAAAATTTCTTTTCGCCAATGTGCAACATAAAGTTCTCTGTCAGACCTGTTTTCTCATCTGTACAGTCACAACATTGCAGCATCTGAGAAAGGTCCATGAGGTCAGTTGGGCCATTTTCCTGCCTCCAGAGAGCAGAATTCTCAGATCCTTACAGCAGACACATTCTGTTTCTAAATAACTCCTTTTGAATTTGACAGATGCCCTCAGAAATCTGTCCTAGCGCTTTGTGCTATGCTCTGTCAAGGCTTCCTCTGTAAGGCTCATCTCACCTCAATCCCCTTGTTGCCATGTAAGGCCCGTGCTTCCTGTTCTCTCAGTAGTAAGCATGGAAAACAGACCTCCCAGGTACCCCACACACTAAGCCTGCCTCCACAGGGGGGTTCTTCTGGGAGCAAACAAGGACTCCAAAGCCAAAGTTCTCATGGATCCAATTGCTTCTTCTCCAAAGTTACCCAAGGTGCAGAAGTGATGTCTGGATGTCCCAGCATCAGCTGTACCATGAAGGAACTTGTGTTCTAATGTGGCTGGTGCTGACTCCGGCTGTACAAAGGGCACTTCGTAGATATGGCTTTCAATCTAAGATCAAGACCCTGCCAAGGGTTTGCAGAGGCCCAAGCTCCTGGCAGCTGGGCTGCTGCCTAGGGCACTTATTGCTGAAGGGAGCTGTGAGTTCCGCATTGGCTTGGGCACTGCTGCTCTCCCACGATGGCCCAGGGCAGTTCCCACCATCAGCAGCCCACATGGGGCCCCTCTAAGGCCACAGGCACAGCTCCTACTCCATTCAGAGCTCTGTTTGTTCCTCTTTCTTTCTCTCCCCAGGCCACTCTAAGCCTCCATTGTCACTGATTTTGGAAGGATCAACCCTACTGCATTATCTTTCCTTTCCTGTGGCCTGACTCTGTGCATTGCTGCATAATCTACAAGATGCTTCTACTTATGTTGGCCTGTGCATCAGTTCTTCCAGGCAGGGCCTTACCTTCCTCAGCAGGAAAACGGACTTTCCTTGTACCTGTGATTCTCAAGTGATGGTGCACCCACCAGGGTGCGTCAGTATTTCCTCAAGGGTGACCTTCGTCTCCCTGCTTCCCTGCCTCTGTGTCAGGATCCTGACATTGCCTCCCTGACCCTTGCCCAGGGCTGACTTCTTTTCACCATGAGCCACTGTAAGGTTCATTTCAGATCTGGCATCCTGTGAATGCTGTGGATGAAATGTTTAGAGATGGTGATGCAGCCTGAAAGCAGAGCCAGGGCCATAAGGACGCAAAATTAGGTTCAAAAGGAGGACTCTCACTTCGAAGTCTAGAGATATCCAAAGATGCATTAGGATGCCTTAGGTGGGAACTCCCTTTCTAAAATTGTGCAAGCTAAGTCTTGGCTTCACCCCCTGGGTGGGGTACAGAGGGTCTCAGAACATCAAGCGGGGTGAAACTTTGTGTGCTTTCAGCTGCTGCAACCTGAGATCTGGCTGTTCTGCTTTCGAGGAGTAGCTATGCCAGGCCATCACATGGTGCCCATGTGCACAAAGGCATGCTTCCAAAATGCTCACAGCCACCTTTTGGGGGACTCTGTCACCTGTCAGGCCAAAAGAGGAAGGTTTTACTGGTTCCTGAGATCCATAGAAAAACCAACCCTCAGTCTACAGTAATAGTGGCCTTGCTGGAACAAGAGAGGACAGCCGAAGGAACATTGCTGACCAGCTGCAGAGCTGCCATTCCTGGGACTCAGGATGGATGCAGGGATTTTTGTGGGTCTAGGTTCACTCCCCTGGTTTCCTTAGATATTTGCCCTCTTTTTAATTCAGTTTGCTTTTTATAAAGCTTGTCCTTTCCCTCAATTCATAACTATTCTCTTCTGATCTGATCTTGGACACCTGGCTCCTCTTTCCATACAAGTTGTCTGAACTCAGCCTCATACGTTGAATTGCATTTGTGCATTTATTCCTGTGAACATCCATCTCCCTGACTAAAGTTGGAGAATCATGGTCAAAGGAGTATAGAGCTGGCAGATGGCTCAGCACACATAGAAGGGGAAACTGAAGGCTCTGATGAAGGGAGGGCCTGGTCAAAAAGTGGGTAAGGGTAAAAGTAATGGGTTAGGGTACTCCCTGCATTGGGAGTTTTACTTTGGTAGCTCTCTTAAACTCACTGAACTTTCGCAACCACTCTAAGAGAAAGGAATTCATCTAGGAAGGTTAAGTGACTTATCTAGGGCACATGGCTAAGTAACAGAGGCAGACTGTACACCCTCTAAGCCCGGCTGCAGAGCCCCTGCTCGTTCCACAGCCTCATGATGAGCAGCAGCTCCAGGACTAATCCCAGCTGTCCAAGTTGGTGTTTTGTGGCTCCCCGCTCTGAATCCCACTGCAGGAGGCAGAAAGATTGATAATGTCTGATCTGAATATGTGCATGTAACTACACCTGGACCACCCACATGTATGAACTTCCGGGGGATGCAGACAGCAATATGGAGCTCTGAGATCTTCCTAACTGAGGAGTAACCAGCGGCTCCCCAGCTTGTTCATTAATGCCCGAGAGAGCCCTTGCCTCTCTTCCCTGCAGGCAGGGTGCAGGATACTAGAGAGGCTGGCAGCCCCTCCCCTCCCAGACCTTCCTTTCAAACTGATGCAAAAGCTGAAGAATAAATGAGAGAAATGTTTGCAAACAGAAAACCTTCTCTAGCTAGTTGAGACATGGCAGATCTGGTAAATTTGAGAACATAATGTGGCTTCTAGGGCACTGGTTTATGTTCCTCCTCAGAGCCTGGAGCACAGTGAACAGGAATGTAAAGAGAATTTGGATTTGGGTGGAAAGAGACTAGCTGGAAGGCAGGCTGGAAGAGAAGACATGCTGGGTGTGGTGCTGGATGCTCTTCATCTGAGCCTATCGTGCATGTTCAAGGGTGGGAGGCTGGGAATGTGGCTTTCCGAGTCCTGGAAGAGGCAGAGAGACAGTTTGTTCTCATGGTTGTTGGGGGCCAGTTCTCAGTAGGTGCTGGCTGGCTAACAATTGCCAGGATGAGATGATTTAAGTAGTCCAGGGGGCCACCTGGATGATCTAGGTGGGCAAAAATAAGTTTGGGAATCTATCTTGAAAAAAGTTCCAGTTGATCCTACATTTGGGAAATGCTAAAAGGTATTTACAGGGCCTGAGGTTACCACATACTTTATAGAGGTTGACACCTCCCTGATTTCTTGATTTCTGAGTTGGGTGGAATGTGTAGGGGTAGGGAGAAGGGAAGATGAGAGCTTGTTAAGGGGTCAAGGGTCAAGGGCTTTCAGAAAGCGGCCCTGACAGACTCACGTCCCTGTGTTGGCACTGCAGATAACATTACAGCACAACTGTTGGTAAACTTTGGGAAAAGCACAAACAAATGGGGTATATGCCCAAAGACTTTAGATTGTCAAACACCCTAATTTTCACATAGGGTAAGGGGTAGAGCACAGGGATTACAGAACAGGAGTCTGAACTTGATCCCTGCCAAACATTTGGGGAGATGATTAAGCAGATGGGTTCTGGGCATTTAAACTTGAATTCAGTGATCTTTGGGAAGCCCCAAAGATTCATTAAGAAAAATAATAGGAGGGCCTCATCTAATTTACCAGGGTTATACCTTTAGTAAATTTAAGAGGAATTGCAGATGGATTGAATTTTTATTTTGGTAAAAATATTTTATAATCTCCTAAGGGAAAACATTTTTAAGTGGATACAGAGCTTATCTTCCTACCAAAAGAAAGTAGCCAGAAAGGAAGTCCCTAGTGTTATTTTAGTCCTTGTCCTCTTCAATCTCTTGTTTGTTTGATTGTTTTTTAAATTCATGACTCAGGTGCAAGCATAGGGAAGCTTATTGAGTGTGTAGGTAACAGTTGGAGAGCATAACTAACACCACAGAAGATGAATCAAAATTCAGAACTATCCAACAGCTTTGAATGCTAATTTGAAATCTGCAAGACAAAATGTTAGCAGGATAAATCTGGAATCTAGTGTTTAGGTTAAAACAAAAATAAAGAAGCAGCACAAATAGGAGACCTAACTTGCTGTTTATTTGTGTGAAAAAACTGATTTAGTTGACCACATTCTTAGTATGAGTGATATATAACTGATAAAAATCCAAGCAATGTTATTGATACAGTATACTACTAATAACTACCAGTATTGCATACTTACTGTGTTAAACACTTTGCATATTTTAACTAGTTTCATCCTCCTAACGGCCCCATAAGGTACATTTTGCATATGAAGAAACAAAGCCTCAGAGAGAACAAGTAACCTGTTCAGAGTCTTGGAATTAGTGATTTGCAGAACAAGGTTTAAAACTCAGATCTGTCTGACTCTGTGGTCTCCATTAGGGTTCAGATCAGAAAAGGTGATATATAAACAGTATCTTCTTTGTGGTGAGAACACATCTAGAGTGATGTTAGTTCTAGCATCCCATTTCAAGAAGCACATTGTCTGCAAAGTACCTGTCCAGAAGACAGAAGCTTGCTTGTGGAGCAGTGGCAAGTCCTGATCTGCTACCGAAGAGACTTGGAAATGCGTCTGTTCAGTGCTGCAGACGCCCAGGCAGGGACCTGGAAGTCATCATCCGGCATAATGCCGTTATGGTATTAAAAAAAAAAAAAAAAAAAAGGTGTTGTTGGCTTCATGAGATTAAATGGCACCATCAGGTGAAATATCAAAGTAGGCTAGATTTGTTCATATAAGTGTGCTGCTTCTTCATTAGAGCTGTCCAGCAAAGAGACAGTCTGCCTTACAGGGAGGTGTGAGCTCTCTGTTCCTATTCAAGCAGAGATTAGGTAGCTGTCAGTAAAGGACGCGGGAGAGATTTCTGCTTTAGATGGGATATTGGACAAAATTACACCCAGAAATATATCTAGCCCCAAGATTCCACACCCAGTTTCTGGATTCTGGGTGGTGACTGTATTTCAGAACTGCAAAGGACACAGCATTCATCCCAGAGGAAATCACCTCCGGCACTGAAGTGCAGGTCAGGTGTGACCCTGGAGGAGGGAGGCAGACCGTGGGAATTTTGGCTCCCTCTTCTGGAGGGTGATGAGAGCATTAGTCACTGAGAAGAGTAAATGATGACTTATTGGGAGAGGAGGCAAGGCTCCTTGGTACAAAAGGTGGCTGAGTTTACAGTGGGGACTTATTAAATGTCAAATAAATTTAATGAGCTAAATTCACCCATGTGTCTGCTGCTGGCTCTAAGCCAGAGGCTCGAGAAACCATGTTAACTCTTCTGGTCCTGAGATTATCAGCTCTTGTCTTCGGCCTCCCTGCAGCTCCTCAGTGACCCAGAATCAGTGGGCCTTGCTGGGAAGGACCTGCCTGTCCTGGTCATTGACAGCCACAAAGCAGGGAGATGTTAAGCTTTTTCTGAAATACTTTCCTCAAGAGGAAGCAGCTGTGGTCTACTTTCCTTCTTTACAAGATAGATGTTCAGCAATAACTGGGTTTTGGAGCAAATCCTGAAATCGTGGTAAAACCCCCAAACACAAAGTGTCAGGAAAGTCCTCCTCCCACTTTTCCAGTCTGCCTTGTCTGCCCTGAGGGTCCTTTCCTGGATTCTTCCTCAAGCACCAGCTGGGCACCCATGACCCCTGCTCTCATGGAAAAAGATAACCACCCATTGTCCTGGTCTTGGTCCTCGGAAGTAGGTGGGGCAAACCATTTCCAGTGCTCTTCAGCCTTCACTAGTAGGTTTACTCCAAGAAACTGCCCAGTCTTCAGCCTTTCAGCTACCAGCAATTTGCCTCCCAAACCCACAACTCCAGTTCCACTCTTCTGACTCTGTTTCCAGTCTTGAGTTTTCTGACCAGCTTCTAAGCACCTGCACATTTCATTTGTACGTCCAAAGTCTAAAACCGCATGTGCCAACTCTCCTTACAATACGATTTCTTTCCCGAAGTCCTTCACCTGGTTCATGGTGCCATGTGATTCTAGGAATCTTGGCATTGACTTGGATTCATCTTGTCCCTCCCTAATTCCCCATGTCTGATTGCTCATTAGCTGCAACCACCTCTTCCTTTGACATTTGTCTTGCCTCTTCTGCTGTTCTTGTATCAGCACTCTGGTTGAAAACTCTGTTATCTTACACCTGAATGACTATTACATAGTAACCTCATAGCTATTTTTCCAGCCTGTAGCCCCTTCCCCACAACATTACATGCAAATGCTGCAGCCTGCCAGCAAAATGAGCCCCCCAATGCCCCACTCTCAATACATCCCTCCCCTGCTGATGGAGCCATTGTCATCTCTGTGTGTCCCGTGACATCAATCCTAATGCCTCTATTTGGTAACCAAGGCCTTCCCATGCTTCTGGCCATCACTGAATCCCTCCACATTCAAGCTGGTGTCACTCTTCCCATGCACTGCCAGGCCTCTGCTGGCTGTGCCTCACAACACTCCAGGCTTCTCCCTTTCCAGTGCAATATGACATTCATGTGTCCTTTCAGGCTCAAGCTGAGTTCTGATGTTTTCAGCATTCTGACCCTGAAAACTGGCATCTGTAGCCTCTGCCTTCTCTGGCCTCTGCAGCACTTGCCACCCATTTCCAGCTGTGGGCTCCTGATCCAACACTATCCTGCACTGTTCTCCAATTATTTCATGTCTGGATTGCCTAAAGACCCTTGTGAACTTGGTTTTGCTGGTAGCTTCCACAGTTCTTAGCACAGTGCTGGTTTGGAGTTCTAGTCGGTGTTGAGGGAAAGGGATGATCAACATACTGAGGCAGAAGATTGGATGAAGTTCCTTTATGTACAGATCTCTAAACACATAAAACCCCTTGTGCTTAAATATCTGGACCAAATTTGGGAGAGTCACAAAAATGACAATGTCTGCCTTAAATCTGGAATGAAGAACAAAGTGCCATGCTCCAAAACAAAATGCTCTTCCCTGGGACTCTGGCACACAAAAATATTAATGACTAAATACAACCTAATGCACTACCTCTGAAACCATACTGTGGAATTCTAGACATCCTCTACCAGCTGGGAATTGCCAGGTTTGTCCTGGCACCCTGGAGCCATGTGGGTATTCATGGTCTCTGCTAAGATGTCCATGGTATTGATTTTGTACTTTCTGAATGCACAGGAGACCTGGATAGAAGCATTCACGTCTCTCCCTACAGCTTTCAATCCCCAAATATCACCTACTCTTTAGAATGGCCCTTTCCAGCCCTCTCCTGTTCTTCCCGGGGCCGCTGGCACTTGTAAAGGGTCTCCGTGACTTTTTGAATACACTCTACGTATCTGAGACATCCCCAGAGTTTGTCCCATCCTTTTCACCTTTGAGAGCATCCTGATCTACTGATGTGGGGTCTCTGACAATGGTCAGAGGTTTCTTCTGCTTCAAGAACTACTCCATTCCATGCAAGAAGGTTCTGGACAATGGCTAAATCATTTCTCCCCAAACCTAATATATTTAAAGGCTTGGTTCATGTTTAAGATTCAATAATTCTCCTGACACCATGGTCCTCTAAGGCTGTAGTTAATCCTAGCTATAGCATAAGTGAATTTTGAGGTCAAAGAACATACATGTCTGCAAATTAGATCTTTCATTGAACTAAATAAATTAGAAGAACATAAAGTTAAAGATTTTTCTCTCTTTTGAGGTACTAATAATCAGCAGTTTAAATCCATACATAACATTTTTGTACCAAAGGTATGTAACCTACGATGAAAATAATTGGAGACTATAAAATATAAATATGTTAACAATATTTATATTTGCAATAGTGTTAATATAAAGCATTGCACAGATTACTCTAAAATGCTTTACATTATAGGGATCTATTACATCTGATATTATTATCACTGCCACTAATAATATTTCCCCAACACTCACAAATCTGAGAACATTTTCTGAGCCCTGTCTCCAAATGTTTGGCTGTGCCTGACTCTGTAGCTGACTTGAATTCCTTGTTCACTGTCTGATGATTCATTGCACTAAACACCATTTTCCTGATAATTAAAAACTGTTCACTGGCAAGTGGGAGCAGGAACAGGCTGATGTAGGATTTATGCAGAAACACAAAATGAGCCAAAAGACAAATGACCTGTTCTGCCTAGCTAACGGCATTTTTTCTCCTCATCATCGTCTAAGATTTGGAAAGGCTAGCTGTACTGCAGGAGAGAGGTCTAAGAAGATGTGCCATTCTGAGATGAGGTGGATGCAGGGGGAACCTTCACATGCTTGGCTGAGGACGCTCAACCGAGTCACTCTCCTGATTTAGAACACAGACTCCTGCCCCCCTAAGAGGTGCAACACCAGGGCCACCTTCTCATCCCACCCTATCAGACCTTAGGACAAAGCCATTGAGTTTGAGCCATTTGTTAGATGATTCGCTTCTTCAGTTTCCCTTCTTCAATGTGACAATGCTTTCCTCAGTTTCAGGGAAAATGCATACTGAGTCTAATTGTTGCATAGATGCAGTCATACAGATGTTCTAAATTGACATTACATCACTACCCCAGGCAGACTCCTTGGCTTCTGGTGAATGGCCTCAGTGACACCAAAGCCCATGACCACAGAACAGCAGCTGTACCATCACATATATGTGTGTGCTCACACGTACACACGTACATACATACTTCTCAATTCTACAAGCCAGCAGAGCAGCAGACCTCTCTTTGTTAGTAAACTGCACCCACCTTCACAGTGCAGACTTTCTTCCATGTGTGTGCACTTATTTTCACATTACTGGCCTGAAAGAATCCTGGCACCATTAAGAGATGAGCCCTTTCCCTTCTGGGAATAGCTCTTTCCTTGAACTGATTGGGGCCAATATCTGTAAAACTCATTAACTCAGAATCCTTTCCCATTCATCCTTATGTATGTCTTTACTTGCAAACCATTCATTACCGCATATTGTAGATTGTTTAATTAGTTTCCATGGAAGAGTTCCTGTAGGACAGCTTAGCATACATCGTTCAAAAGCCCTTGATCTAAAATAACAAGGTAGTTATTTTTAAAGAAACTAATATAACCCTAAGCGGCTTACAACCCCCACTGCCCACCCTCTGCTTGCTTCCTCTTCCTACCTTGCCAAACACTTCCTAGAACAATTTACTGATGATATAACAAGTCTATCAATCAGTGAGTCATCACTGTACTTCGGACACTATGCTAGGTATGTCGTCAGCAATCTGTTCGTCAATCTCACAGTCACCTTGGGAGGGAGGTGTTACCTCCCTCATTGGCAGAGGAGAAAACCACGCTAAGAGATGTGTACCAACTTGTCACATTATACAGGGCTAATAAAAGGTTTTGGGGTCCTCACCTCATCTGTGGGTCCCAGCACCTGGGCTCTTTACCTCCTCTCACCACAGCACAGAATTTGGGAGAAATCACAGCTTGTTGACACTGACCTGCTGTCCCTTTTGCATTCTGAGTGCATCTGTTGCTGCCAGTCACACAGTGGCTGACTTCCACCTGCGGCATCTGTGTTTCTTTGCCTGACTGCTTTCTCTGGCCCTGGAGCCTCCCTGCCCACCTGTACAGCAGGACAAGCAGCCTCTGACCAATTGTGTGGAAATATCACAGCTCTCTTGACCCCAGGACGGGCCAGCTGTGAAGCATGTGCTCACCTATACATTGTTTAGATGTGAATCTCAGCGGAATTAGGCCTGCTCAATGACCCACAATGGCTTGAGAGCGTGCCTCTTACAGGCTGCCTTCCTTTCCCTATCTTACTTCCCTTCTCATCTCAGATACTTCTTGGGATCACCACCCAGATAAGCCACTTGCTTTCAAAAATCTTGTCTCAAGGACTGCTTCTAGGTGAGCCCAAGGTAAGATAGGGTGGCCTGGAGATGCTGACCTGTGTTCTCTATATGCTTCCAATCTGGCTTGGCTGTTCTTACCCTGGTTCTCTATAACAAATGAAAAAGGCCTGGCACCCCATCTCTGCTTTTCTCTTGGTCCACTGTTATTAAAGCAGAAGCCTCTTCCTACACACACATATGCCTCATACCCTGTCCTAGGGACTAGATCGTTCTACATAAACATGAGGATCTCTCAGTTTGCTTTGTCCAAATTTCGGTCTATATATTCCAAAGTCAGTGTCCTCCCAAAGCTTTCAAGGAGCCCCCTAGAATGATATGGACAAGTCTGAAACAAGAGATTTTTACTTAATGACTCAGGAGAAAAAAAAATGTTCTTTTGGGCAGGACACCTGGCCCTCCTTGTCTTAAAAAATAATCCCCTCAATGGTTTGCTGTATCTTCTGTCTTCCTTTGGATTATGCTCTAGTATTTCCAGTCCTTGCCTGGATTGATGACCAAGCAACACCAGTTTAGGGGAGCTATAGAGCCATCAGGAATTTTTTGAATGGAAAATGTCAAAACTAGGCTGGGCACAGTGGCTCACTCCTGTAATCCCAGCACTTTGGGAGGCTGAGGCCAGTTGATCATAAGGTCAGGAGTTCAAGACCAGCCTGGCAAGATGGTGAAACTCTGTCTCTACTAAAAATACAAAAACAACAAAATAGCTGGGTGGCGGGTGCCTGTAATCCCAGCTACTCTGGAGGCTGAGGTAGAGAATTACTTCAACCTAGGAGGCAGAAGTTGCAGTGAGCCGAGATTGCATACTCTAGCCTGGGTGACAGAGTAAGACTGTCTCAAAATAAAAAACCTAGAGCTGGGGGTCACAAGGGAACAAGCTACTGTGTGTGGTGAGGGGTGGGGGACATGATGGGGGCCAGGTGCTAAGAAAGAGCTCACGAAACCTGAGGCCCAACCTCAGCCTTAGATCCCAGTCACTGAACCTAGAGCAAGGTGGCTTTTGTAGGCTTGCCTGCCCCTGCTGACCTGACTGTCTTCATGAATGAGACAGCAGTACCTGGCCGAGAAGGCCCCTACTCTTCCCAAGGCTGTGATACCAGACCATGTCATTTGGCCTTCCAAGCCCCAGCATTTCCACCACCCACCGCCATAAAAACAATTCCTGTACTTTGCCTAATGGCACATCAAACGTGTTGAAAAATTACATTGTGAATGAATGCATTCATTTCTTGGGTTCCATTACTTTTTTTTGTTCCCTCTCCTCTACTTTTCGAATGTATTTTTTCTGCAATGACAATTCTCTACTTTGTCCCCATGCACACCTATTTATCTTGCCACTGTGTACATCGGTGACAAGGTCTATATTCCTTTATGTATTTCTCATTCACCATTTTATTTGTTTTTCATACTTCAGTGTGTCTGAAGGCATGAAGATTCAATCACCATTTTTCTTTCATACCGCCTCATTTTTTCCATGTAGACTTTGCTCTTTTCTCTATGAGCATTTTATAAGCTTTCTTCACATTTTCTCTTCTGGTATACCATCTTGGCACTTCCATCCTGAGATTTTTCTCATGGCAATTTCTCTCTTTTAAAAAAAAAATCCATCGTCATCCCTCTTGCAGCCCTGCACCACAGCCGTCAGTTATAACCTTAACAGTGGCCTCCACTCAGGAAAGTTGTCAAGTTGATAAATATTGATATCTACCCTACCATTTTACCACCACTTTTCTGCTAATGCATTTGGTTGGCATCAATCAGCTTCCTTGCCTTCTGTGAGCGCCCGGTGTGGGAACTGGTCCCGATCTGTCACTTATAAGTAATCTGCTCCACATTTCATCAACAGCTTATAAAAAAAGAAGAAAATATGGAGGAGAAGTAGAGGACAGAGAATCAGACTAGAATGGCCTAGAAGGAAGGGAGATGGGGAGGCCCAGCAAGAGAGGAGACGTAGAGGACGGCTATAGCCTGGGGCGTAGGAGAGCTCCGCCCAGGAATGCCCTTGGTGCTGGGGACATCAGCAGTGCTGAATGACAACTGTGTCCTCTTTGGGATGTTAACCCTGCTTATCTCCTCCAACAAGGCTCTCCAGGGATGAAGATCTACATTGACCCCTTCACTTATGAGGATCCCAACGAAGCTGTCCGGGAGTTTGCCAAGGAGATTGATGTATCTTTTGTGAAAATTGAAGAGGTCATCGGAGCAGGTATGGCTATCCCCTGTCTTGTTTCTGTCCTCCTGGTGTCCAGACATCTTCTTCCCACCACTCTAGATGTCCTCTTTCAGTATGAAAATTCATCCCATTAGGAAGAGAGTTTCTACCTACTTTCTCCTCAGAAGATGAGTCTGAACTATCTCCATGTGTATCTAGGACAGAGAGAGAACATCATTTGGGATCTTTGGGGACCTTGACCATGGTGGCCAAGCTTGTCTGCTGTTGCAGAAAAGTCAGCTGCGGTTTTATAGATTCAGAAATAACTGGAAATGGACCACCAAATGCAGATAAGGAGAGGGGCAGAAGGTATTTAGTTGAGAAGGCTTTGAAAGAAATATACATTTGTAGTATTCCACTTACTAACAATGATATCTCAATGGCTTAAAGTCAGGATATCTTGCCATACTTTAAGGTCTCCATTTCCTATATACATGAATTTGAAGATGATTAGAAGAGAAACCACTGTTTCCCGAAGAAAGTCGACCTATAGCTTTTTTCTTTTCTTTTTTTTTTTTTTTAACAGAAAAGTCTATGGTATAGCTGGTAACAACATAAGACAAATTTCACTCTCAAGAAATGTGTGTGCCCTCATTCATCTACCTGCCTGGAATAGAAACCCAGTCCAGCGTAAAACTCACTGCCTGAGTTGCTCTCAGGAAATCATACCTAAGACTGACCTAGAATTTTCATCCTCCTTTAATGAGTTAGTTAGTTGAGTCAGTTTGGTAATGAACCCAGCCTTATTAATGTAAATAAGATAACACATCTCAAAATATCACTAAAAGAAAACCTCATTCTTGCCTCTTGTGAACCTTCCTAAAAGATGTGTTAAATTTGTTTTATTTTCTTCTACAACATTGTTCATCTTTTCTTCCTCTTCAGTTCTTCTTAGCCATTGTCCGAGCTCTCTTCATTAATGTGCTGTCATCTTTTTTAGGTTCTTGGACCTAGAAGTGCTTTATTCATGTCATTATTGGGAAAGCTATGGAATTGCCTCTCTCAATATTTTAACTCAATAAAATATGTTTAGTCAAAGTCTTGCAGCTACTTCATATATTATCTTTAGGGGGAATGTCACCATCCTTCTGTTCACTGCTCTCTTAATGCACTCAGGGGTCAAAAAGCCATCTGTGAAATTGGAAGTCACATTTGAGAGTCTGCCCCATTAGGCTGCCATCTTCCTGCTCTGGTTTCTCTCTTCAAGAGCTTCGTCCTCACACTTTTTTCAGCATCACTGTGGTGGGTGCCGGGAAATGACACACCACCTGTTCCCGCCAACCCCTCAGGAGTTTCAGCTGGGTCACCAGAATCATATCCACATGAGTTTATACATATTTCCCATTGACTTTTTCATTAAGTATGTTACTGAACCATGACTTTCACTTCTGTGCAGATAATTTTCTCTTCCTCTTTAGATGCTGACATATTTAAGGATCATGCCTTGGAAGGCTAGGTACCAGATAAATTGGATAACTCTTAGGGGCTCAGATTTCTCCAGTAAACTTGAAAGTGTTGGGGAGGCAGGCTTTCAGGCCTGTCCTCTGTTTGCTCACGTTATTAATTGTTGTTATGGCTTGTGGTAATGGTGCTAGTGACTTTAATGTTGTTATTTATGTCGTGTGCTTAGAGTGATGTGTTCTGGACTGTATTTTGTCCCAGGGAGCACACATCAGCACCCCCCTGCCTGCCTTTGTCAGGAGAGGAGTAAAGAGCCTTCTCACTTTATGACCCTGCTGGATACTTACAATTTGGGGTGAGCTCACCAGCTGCTGGATACTCATAAAAGGACAATTGATAGTTCTGCCCCATCCCTCACCTCCATTTGTGCATAGCATTTGCCAGTGCTGTCATGTCTGTGCATTCTGCTCAGAGAAGGTGCAGTCCTCTCCATGACTCACATGGTATTGGGGAGAAATGATGCATTTGGTAGTTTCTGTGATGCCCAGTAGCATGGTATAAAGACCTCTGCCCAGTTACTGTTGAACACTCTCTAGCAGAGACCCATCTCCTTGTAATTCAGAATATCCCAGAGTGAATCCCCATGGATATTATCTTACTATGCATAACTTCATGCAATTTTAACAGAAGACACTCCTGCAGGGAAGCAAATTTTCTCCAGGTCCATTTCTCCTCTGTCATCACTCTCATTTCTCTCATACCTTGCCCCACTGAGGCTGACTCTTCGGTACTAAAAGAGCTGGTATGAAAGTCAAATTGTTTCAAAAGCAAGGAATTTGTTAAGGTAAGATTTATACCATGTAACTGGCAATGTTTCTTTTAGCCACTTGAAATACTTGAAGCAAGGGGAAAGCTTGGGTTGCAAAACCTGAAAAGAAGAACCGGAAGTCATTTATTCTTTTGTTTCGTTTTGTTGTTATTTGAGACAGAGCCTCGCACTGTCGCCAGGCTGGAGCGCAATGGCACGACCACGGCTCACTGCAGCCTCCACCTGCCGAGTGCAAGCAATTCTTTTGCCTCAGCCTCTTGAGTAGCTGGGACTACAGGCATGCACCACCATACCCTGCTAATTTTTATATTTTTAGTAGAGACGGGGTTTCATCATGTTGGCCAGGATGGCCTCGATTTTCTGACCTCGTGGTCCGCCCACCTTGGCCTCCCAAAGTGCTAGGGTTACAGGTGTGAGCCACCGCGTCTGGCTGTTATCCTTTTATTTTTTTCTCTCGCCCTTCCTCTCTCTTCTCTCCCTCCTCTTCTTCCCTCAAGCTTTTACTGAATACTTCTTAACATGCTGGACATGCAGAGGCGAATAAATAGACTCAGAGGTCTGACAGATTTAGTGGGAAAATCAGGCCAGTAACAGTTAATTATTTCACACCATCCACACAGGCATGTGTTATGCAAAGTGTGGGGCCAGCACAGAGCAGCATCCAGCTTGCTGTTCTGGGAGGGGCTGGGCATAGCAGGAAGGCTCTGCAAAGAATGACCTTTGGCCTGAGCCTTCAAAGATAAACACTAGTAGAAAAAGTAAGTTTTTATGAAGCATATGAGAGAATGAGACAGTGACAGAAGAGGAAAACTAAATGATCTAAGAAGGAAAATGAACATGACCTTCCAGCAGTGTTGTGCTGGACAGCCTGCAGTAGCTTGCAAGAGCCAATTATGCACATCTGTTTCTAGCCCCATGTTTAGTGACATCATGTTGGTAGCTTGACATCAGCTATAGTAGGAGTATTTACACTATGGGAACTAGCAAATGCTACACATCATGAGCCTGCTCTCTGTTCATTTCTTTGTTCCCTCCCTTCCTTCCTCCCTCCCTCCCTCCCTCCCTTCCTTCCTTCCTTCCTTCCTTTCTTTTCTTTCTTTTCTTTCTTTCTTTCCTTTTCTCTCTTCTTGACATCAACCATAGTGGGAGTATTCCCTGTTCACACTATGGGAACTGACAAATGCTACAAATCATGAATCCTTTCATTCCTTCCTTCCTTCCTCCCTCCCTCCCTCCTTCCCTTCCTCCACTCCTCCCTCCCTCTCTCCCTCCCTCCCTTCCTTTCATCCCTCCCTCCTTTCCTCCCACCCTTCCTTCCCTCCCTCCCTCCCTCTTTCCTCCTTCCTTCCTTCCTTGCTGAGCTGATAGTTGAACACTTATCAGCACACCCCCATCCCCCAGACTACATAAAGTTATTTCAAAGAGGTTTCAGAAGAACTATCCTGCGTCTGCCAGATATAGAGCCAGAGGAGAAGGCTTGTTGCAAGAGGGATTAAGTTTAGAGTTCAGAAAGATCTTTATTCATTAAACAGTGCTTTTGTGCCTGTGACTGTAAGAGGGAGATGCTGGAAAAATACACTCATTGCCTAACAAGTCCTGCCATGCAGGGGTTATTGCCTAATGCACAGACATTCAGTGCCACTCAGTGAGAGGAAGGCAGCACAGATGAGGGCCCAGAGATTGTGTAGCCCTGGAGATGGGAGAGAGGTTGTGATGGCAGGCGAGGACTCAGGGAAGAGGCAAGAAAGTGGCCCCTGAGGTTGCAGAGGCTTTGGATGGACCGACATTATGTGGCACATCCTGTGAACAAGGGAAAAGAAGATTGCTAGGGAGGGATTTCCTGTGGGTAAGTATTGAACACTAAATCTGAAGAATCAGACCAAGATCTAGAGATCCAGAGGCTGCCATATGAATTTTATCCCATAGAAAACAGGTTTCATACCAGGGTGGGTGAAAGGACCAAGGCTCTAGGGAGCTGAATCTTATAAATGCTGTGTTTGGATCGGACTGGAAAAGGGTGATGGCAAAGGATGGGCCAAACCTTGGAGGTGTGAAAACCAGCTATAGGGTTTTGCTTAGATGGCATGGAGAGGCTTTGAGAGGGTTGATGCTAGGATCGAGGCTGTATTTAAGTGACTAAATTTATCCACACTGGTATATACCCAAATGAATGTGATGAATGTAGTGACTAGTGGGCTTGGTGCATGGAGTTGATGGGAACTGGTAGCATAGAGGCTGTGACCCGAAATGAGGGGCATCGGGTTACGGGAGAGTGAGGCTGCCTGGCATCCAGGGTGTGGGGAATGGCAGTTGTGCATGTGAGTGAAGACCCATGGAGGAAAATTAAGAAACTGCAAGGCTGAAGAATTGCATGGACTGCCAGAGTTTCTCCTAAAGCTGTTGCAAATGTTGATCAAAGAAATGAAAAGATAATAATATTGAGCCAGGTGTGATGCTGCCCAAGAAGACAATAATAAATCATTAATTACGAAGTAATTATTTGTTTGATGTCCATCTTTCCTCACAAGTCTCAAAGTTCCATGGGAACAAGGGAATGTATGCGTTTTGTTGGTCTGGTACCTGGACTAGTGCGTGGCACTTAAGTGCTCAATTTGTTGTATGTGGCAAACGAAAGTAGGTCCTTGGAGGGAGAACATGGCAGTGCTAAAAATATGGAGAATTAGGTAGTGTTTAGGAGAATGAAGAGAGACTGGAGACATGGTGTGAGATCATGAGTCATTTGATGCTCTGAAAGTGACCCAGTGGCCCAGTGGCCCAGTGGAGTGAAGGAAAGCTGACCCTTCCTCTTCTCCCTGCAGATACTGAGAGTAATTGAAGCATCTTTACAGAAGACAGCAGTTCACCCTGGTATCTTCAGAAAATATCAGCTTATTGTTACCATGAGTCTAATAGGCATCATCTCATAAGTCAATTCCCATGCATTGGTTAATTCTAGTCAGTTTGATTAGTAGACTTGCCCAGAGCATGAGCCAGGGCTCTGCAGCTGGAATGGCACTCCTGGGCTGTGCAGTGTGAAACCTGAATAACTGTAGTCAACAGCCCAAGCATGACTGTCAGTGCATGCCAATGCAGGTGAAGGTGCCACCAGAAGTTGTTAGCGGAAAAAGACGTGCCATTAGTATTTTAATTAATAAATACATTCTCTTCTGACTTTAGCAGCTATTGATTCAAAATTTCCAGGAATGGATGATCATCTGGAAGAAGGAAGCTTGCAGTGAAAGGGCTGGCGAGAATAGTTGGGATGAGGGAATGTGTGATAAGTGCGGATGGGGATGGAATCATCTGTGAGGCCAACAAAGGCCCTGGTTTTCTTGGGGATGGTTTGGCAGAAAGGTCACTTGCGAATTTGACAGTCCTGGCATCATTCAGAGTACAGATGGGCAGCATGAGGGTAGCGCACACTGAATAGAAGTTAGAGCAAGAAGCATTTCTAGGAGAGGGAATCACAGACGTGTCTCCAGGAACATGGTCAAAGTAGCTGGCGTGTCTTGAACACTCACCGTGTATCTGACAATACTCTACATTCTTCACAAGCATTGTCTCATTTAACTCTCTCAGTGCTCTGTGAGTTAGTGCATATGTATGTGTATGCATGTATATTTTCTTGTAACTGGTAAGGAAATCAACATTCAGAGGATAGCTTGCCAAAGTGTGTGCTGCCAGTTGAGTTTGTGATAGAACTAGAATTTAAACCCAGCTAGAGCTGATCTAGATCTGGAGAATGTAACCCTCATGTGAATGGAACCTTGGGCTGTTGCAGACAGTTACAGAGTGGCTAGCTGCCACTCTCATTGCTGTGGATACAGATGTATATACAGACATATGTGATTTATAGGTATGCAGTTGTCTAATAACTATAAAAAGCTGCAAGAAAAGAGGAAATCATTTTCTCTCGATTTTAAGTATTGTGAATACAGTGGATGTCAAGCAGGTTCCATCTCATGTGCCAACTCCAGTGGCCTAGTAATGAGTATCTGAGGAACTCTGATGAAAGGGTGAGGATGGTTGTGGTCAACTAATAATGTCTGTCCTCCGTGCAGGGTCAGGAAGTGGTGGATGTGTACTATGGTTCTGCTCTCCCTGGTTTAGCCACAACTCACTTATCTTGCACAGGCTAGTGTGTTAAAACTTGCCTGAAATCATACTTTAAAACCTAGTTTAAATGTATTCTTAAAACATTCCATTTCTGGTGTAAGCTTGAATTAGTAACTAGAAGCTCTGCTTTCCTTTTTTTTCCCCCAAGGCAGTTTTTGACTTCAAAATGCTGCTTTTAAAAAAAAAAGTGCAGTTGTGTGTAGATTTGAGCTGCTTGCATAACCAGCAGCTACTGCTTGAAATACCTGCTGGCAGGTGAATGTTTCTTTTCAAAAATTGAGAATTCTTTTCTTCTGATTTTACATTTAATAGTTGAGGCATTTAATGCTGCTGAACCACTTTTTCTCTCTTCCTCATTTTGTCAAGGAAGGTAGGAAAGAGGAATGGCAAGGAGCTGAAACTTGTAGGGAATAATTTCAGCAGCTGTCTGGGAGGAAACGCATAGGAATTTGTTAAATTACCCTCAGCCGACAGCCTTGAGGGCCATGGTTCTCAAACCTATGAGGCAGGCATCAGAATCGCCTGGAGGCTGCCAAAACCCAAGCCACAGGCCCCATCTACTGAGCTTTTGATGCTGTGGGTCTAGGTGGAGTTTGGGAATGTGCATTTTCTAACAACTTCCTAGGTGATACTGATGCTGCTGATCAGGAACCACAGTTTGAGAACCACTGCTGAGCATATTCGCCGCTAGACCTCCCTACAGCTGGATCTGGGTCCAAATCAAGTAGATGTTTGTCCATAGGAGGGGATCCAAGGTCAGTCGCAAAGATGTGTGCCAATCAAAGTCCAGTAGGACCAAAATTAGGCTGGTTGTATTTACTATCAATAAAGAATCTGCATGAAAAGAATTAGCCACAACCACTACCCAGCATAAGCATTTCCTATAAGCATCTGTCTTAAATATAATGTTAACTCTTGAATTGCTGGAAATATTTTCTAGGTATTATGAAGTTTTATTAAAAATGAAAACATGGACATGATTTGGAGCTCATGTGAAAGGAAGCTCTTTAGAGTTCAGGTGATGGCAAATCAAAGTACTACAGACATCAAGTCCTGGCCCTTAATTTCAGGAAAATTATCAAAAAGCAAAAATAATTTCTTGAAGGTGCTATATTAAACCAAAGTCAAAGATCACAGGTGATAGCAATTTCTTAGATTGTAAGTGACACCGGGTCTTGATTTCCTGTTATTAATAATAGCAATATGCCCATCAACTCCCACCTGTCTATAAGGCTATTGGCTGTGTGTGCTCAAAGGCCAGAAACCCCAGACTTTAGCATCCTAGGCTTATTTGGAGACACCTTCCATGCCCCGGCACCTGGCAGGGAAACTTTGCCATGACCCCTGCCAAAAAGCTCTGGTATGTCTTAGATCAGTCACCATAAGTCTCACAAGGCTGGAGAAACCTACTTTTCCTCTCTTTTCTCCTCCAATGAGGCCCCCACTCTGCACTCCCCACTACACTACCTACTTCTACTTTGTGTTTTTAAAATAGGCCTGGTGCAGTGGCCCATGCCTGTAATCCCAACACTTTGGGAGGCCAAGGTGGGCAGATCACCTGACGTCAGGAGTTCGAGAACAGCCTGGCCAACATGAGGAAACCCCATCTCTGCTGAAAAGACAAAAATTAGCCGGGAGTGGTGATGCACACCTGTAATACCAGCTACTTGGGAGGCTGAGGCAGGAGAATTGCTTGAACCCAGGAATGGAGGTGGCCGCGAGCCAAAATCGCACCACTGTACTCCAGCCTGGGCAACACAGTGAGACTCTGGCTAAAAAAAAATAAAGGCTGGGCATGGTGGCTCACGCCTGTAATCCCAGCACGTTGGGAGGCCAAGGTGGGTGGATCACGAGGTCAGGAGTTCAAGACCAGCCTGGCCAACATAGTGAAACCCCGTCTCTACTAAAAATACAAAAATTAGCTGGGCACGGTGGTGGGTGCCTGTAATCCCAGCTACTCAGGAGGCTGAGGCAGAGGAGAGAATCGCTTGATCCCAGGAGGCAGAGGTTACAGTGAGCCGAGATCACGCCACTGCACTTCATCCTGGGTGACATGGCGAGACTCTATCTCAAAAAATAAATAAGTAAATAACCACCCACAATTGTTTCCAACAGTTTGTGGTTTACAAAGCACCTTCTCCTAGACTTCTCTCAACACCTTGTTAGTTAGGCAAGACAGTCAGTCACTTCTTTTGGTTGAATAGCAACGAGAAAGCTAAGTTCTGGAGAAATGAAGGGTCCGCCAACATCCAATGACTCAGGTGTGATTTGGCGGTAGACGTGGAGCTTCTTCCTCCATTCACTACCAATTTTCCTCCCAACTGCACTCAGGGGGCTACTTAGTTACAGGGGTGAACATAATCTCCTAGTGAGGATTAGATATTAAGTGGCATCCTTTGCAGTTAGTGCTTTGAAAACCTCCTGGCTTGGAGAATATGAAGACATTTCTTTGCCAGACGGGAAAGGAGCTCTTTTTACAGAATTATCATTCTTTTAAAGAATTACCATTCTTTAAGTCACTGCAGAGCAGATTTCTGAGAGCAGCGACGCCATGACCATGAAGGTAACCAACCACAAAGCCCACCATGCCCTACCCAAAGAGGGCATGTTTATATTTTATAATTTAAAAAAACTGTATGGTGAGTTTTTAGACTTGAAGACCAGTCAGTTTTAGACTTGAAGCCAAAAGTAGTTTGATTCCATCAAACTACTTTTCTAATTGGAAAAATGTTATTTAATTTTTAATCTTAGTTTTTACAACTTTCTAAAAGTAGTCCATACCATCTCCATTGATTTCTTCCTTCCTTCTTTTCTTCTTTTTCTCCTCTTACATCTATAAAAACCACATTATATGCCAGGCCCGGTGCAGTATGAGGCAGCCTATATGTGTGCTTTCCTTAGTATTCGGAAGTACAGAGATAAATTTCAGGTACGCCATGGCTTTTGGCAGGTCACAAGTTCATTTGAAAAGTGCTTGGATGGTTTAAGCCTATGGTTTTCAGCCTGAGCAGCATGTGAGAATCACTGGGACAGCCAGGCCTGGCTTTGTGGACCTGTGACTGGTGCATTTGCACGGGACCCCATGTTGAGAGGGGCCTGCACTTGGTTTAAAGCTCTGCTGTCACAGTATTGAAATTCTCAATAATTTTTGAACAAAGAATGCTGCACTTTTACTTTGCACCATGCTCTGCAAATTATGTAACCAATCCTTTGGGTGGCTTTTAAATAGGTCAATGTGCTGGCTATATCCAGACCAATTCATCAGAATCTCTGCAGTGAGGTCCAGGCCTCTGTACTCTGTAAGTCTCTTCAGGTGATTCCATTGGGCAGCCATCTTTAAGAACCACTGGGGTAGAACAGAAGTTCTTGACTGGAGTCTTTCTGTGTGTTGTGGGGGACGTCAGATTCACTTGGAGCACTTTTGTAAACTCCACACACTGATATGTGAAACTGATAAATACACTGATTTACAAATTCTGATGCCACCCGACTCCTGGCAGGAGGCTTACATGAATGACATCTGCCTATGAAACAGTATCACTTCTGCTCTCACCTGGATATTGAGTTGCTGTGGTAGTCACTATATATGACTTGTTTGAACCTGCGCACTTGGGGCATGATGGTTCCTGAACTGTAATTTCATGTCTATATAGCTTTATTGCCTGTGGCCCTGCTAACTGAGGCATAGCTGTTAGAGGCCGTGTGGCAGGAAGAGATGGGCATGGGCAACAACCCTGGCTGTGACTCCAGCTGTGTGACTGGGGCATGTTTTCCTTGTCCCTCAGTTTCCCTATTATTTAAATGGCCATAGAAACACCTAACTCACAGGAGTGTTGTGAGGACTGAATAAGTCACACAAAGTGCCTAGCACAGTTCCTGGCACATAGTAGGTGATTAATAAATAGATATTTGTGTACTGCCTCCTCCACAAAGGCATATTAGCACACCCTTACCCTCAACTGTCAGCTCTGGCTTTTTCCTAGAAGAAAATAGAGCTCATTATTATGGCAACAAGGAAGAAATACTAACCAATATTCTTCCATTAGTATACGTATCAAATATGTGATTTGTTTCATTCATCTCATAGTGTTATATATATATGCTATATATATGCTACATATATACATGCAGAACCATATCTAGTCACATATATACATACATTCACATATATACACATATATATGTACATAAACATGTATGTGACAGGCCTGTATTGTCCCATACTTTCCTTTAAATTTTACTCATTTTAATTACTAAATAAATTAAGCCACTGTAGTGTGCGTTTATAGAAGATGATGCTGCAGCATACATATTTTTAACACACAAATTTAAATAGTGGTACTTCTACTTCTGGATAAAGCAAAGATAGAATCTTCAGCAGTTTGTACCCAAGAGCGAGCAAGGCAAAAGCCAAGCATATGATAATAAATATGATACGACAACTTTTACTGGCATGTCTGCTCTGTGCCAGGCACTACAGTGGAGTGGACGTGCAAGCTACAAACATGAATGAGACTTGGTCTGACCTCATGCAGTTCACCAAAAGAGCATGTGATTCAATATGAAAATCAATGTTGCAGCCAGGAGCAGTGGTGCACAGCTGTAGTCCCATCTACTCAGGAGGCTGAGGCAGCATGATCGCCTAATGGAGGAGCTTGAGTCCAGTATGGGCAACATAGTGAGGCTCTGTCTAAAAGAAAAGAAAAGAGAAAGGAAGGGAAGGGAAGGGAAAAGGGAAAGGAAGGGAATTACTGGCTTTTCTAATATGACCAGAAATTTATCTGATTGTTCACAGGTTTCTCCATCATTTTCTTCCAGGAGCGAAAAGTGAGAGAGAAGGTTCCCCTGGCAGAAAGCCATGTTTCTCCTGTCAGGCCTTTGACATACATTCCATGCCACACTTACAAGGAGACACTTAACTGCTTCACATGAAAGAATCGGAAGTTACGAAGCCAAGTTAAATCATAAAATAACTTTTGAAATCACATTAAACAGGATTCAACGGATTATTTTTTTTTTAGGCAGCTATCAATAGCGTCACCATAATTGTTTTTACTCTTGGTGACTTTACTGTGAAAATGTTTCAATGCTGTGGCACGCACGGAGGTGTGCGGCTCATATCTGTTTGGAGAAATAACTTGCTATTCCCCTGCCAAAAGTGCAGTTAGCTGGCAGCCTTCAGCTGCAGCGCCTTCAGGAGTGGCCCTGGCTTTCCTGCAGAGGCCCAGCTCCTCCCAGCAGCCCGTAACCAGTGACTGGACATGGCAGGAATGTGAGGGCCTGGCTGCTTCTGCAATGGGAACTGCTCTGGCTCTGCCTTTTGGGTTAGCTGGGATTTCATCAGGTTTGCATGGTGATCTTGGGCTTTCTCTGCCCAATCCTGCTTCCTCCACTTTTGTGTTTCAGAAGTGAACCTCTTCCCTTCCTAACTCCTCAGTGTCTGTTTACTGGGGCACTGAATAAACACAAATGCTTTCCCAGCAATGTAGGAACATAAATGGTACACATCTCATCCAGAGGGCCAAAGTACCTGAACATGTCCTCTAACCCCTGAATGTTCTTGCACCAGGATCCATTAAAAATGAATCATGATCCTGCCAAAATGAAACTGACCATTTCATTTCAATTATTCAGCTAGACACAATGGAAAAATTAAGTGTGGGGAGAAACAAACTCATATACAGTATTCTGAAATTCCACTTTAATTACCCAAACTATTTCTCGATTTCTTTTCTTTTTCTGATTTATTTATTTATTTTGAGACAGAGCCTCACTTTGTTGCCCAGGCTGGAGTACAGTGGTGCAATCTTGGCTCACTGCAACCTCCACCTCCCAGGTTCAAGTGATTTTCCTGCCTCAGCCTCCCAAGGTAGCTGGGATTACAAGCGCCTGCCACCACACCCAGCTAATTTTTGTATTTTTAGTAGAGACAGGGTTTCACCATCTTGGCCAGGCTGGTCTCAAACTCTTGACCTTGTGATCCACCCACCTCGGCCTCCCAAAGTGCTGGCCAAACTATTTCTAAGAACCAAGGTGAGGAATGTACTTTAGTAATCCTTTTGTGTTTGCCATAAACTGGTTACAGCCAAGACAATATAGTCATAATGAGAGAACACTATTTCAATTTTCACCATTTTAATCACAACTTGAAGCACCATTGTTCTCCATTAGATACCTTCCCTCTTGGTTCCACAGACTGAGAAGGAAGAGAATATTAATGGCATGTTTGCTATTGCAGGAGAGTTTGGAGAAGTGTACAAAGGGCGTTTGAAACTGCCAGGCAAGAGGGAAATCTACGTGGCCATCAAGACCCTGAAGGCAGGGTACTCGGAGAAGCAACGTCGGGACTTTCTGAGTGAGGCGAGCATCATGGGTCAGTTCGACCATCCCAACATCATTCGCCTGGAGGGTGTGGTCACCAAGAGTCGGCCTGTCATGATCATCACAGAGTTCATGGAGAATGGTGCTTTGGATTCTTTCCTCAGGGTAAGAGCAACCCAGGGACTTGGATGATGCACTTGGATGCAGGTGAATGGTGGCTGGGGAGAGGGGTTCCCTGAGCACAACCTACCATTCAGGAATTGCCCAATCCAGTGTGAATGGGCATTGGAGTTGTTAGCAGAGATTTGTTGCTAGAAGAAGAGAACAAAACAGGGCTTGTGGGATCCTCAGGAGGAGGATGGCATGGAGCAGGACCTTGACAAATGCTTGTTGGATGAATAAAATGAGTAAGAGGGGCGAAGAATGGCCATTGGCATCTGCATGAATCACAGAGATTGAAGAGACTTTTGACGGCTGCATAGCCCTGTGTGATTCATGGAAACATCGCAGCCATCTCTGCCTTTCACCAGCACAGCCACCCTCCCAGACTGCTCTCTCCGTTTACAGGTTCAGAAGTAAAATGGGTTGCCATTTCCTGATGCCTGGGCCACCTGCCCTCTGAGGAGGCACTTCCGGGCAGGGCAGGGGAAGACTGCATCACAAGCATCCACGGGTTATTTTTGTGGTTGGTGAAGATTCCCAACCAACTTGCAGCAGAAGTGGGGAGTAGCTGAAGGCCTTTGGCTGGGAGACCTGTAACGGATCATTGTCAGAATATGCCCAAAGTAGAGCCAGGCCCACAATGGAACCGTTTTTATTTCTGTAGGGTATCACAGGGCACCTAGAGGAAGGCTGAATGAGAATGGCCAAGACGCTGATATCGGGGGAGTGGAAGCTGACAGTTTCAACCAGGAAGCAGAAACTGAGAGCAGAGGGTCCAGTGGGCAGCATCAAAGAATGGGCAGAGCCTTCTGAGCAAGGACTTCAGGGTGATACCCAGCAGCTGGCTACACATATGACCCAAGCAACCAAACAATAGCGGTGGCTGCAGATTAAAGGGTCAGCCATTGAAACATTGCTGGGATCACTGCTCTGGCCAGGCCCTGTTCTGGATTCTGTCCCTATAGAGATAAAGGAAACCTTGCTCTAATGATACATCACAAATCACCCCCAAGACTACAGTGGCTTAGCACAAAAACTATTTATTTTGCTCGTGAATCTGCAGTTTGGGCAAGGTTTTGGAGGGACACCTCTAATCCACATGGAGTCAGTTGCAGTAGCTTGAGGGCTGAAGAATTGTCTGAAGGCTCCTTCATTCAAATATTATGTGGTCAGTGCTGACCATCAGCTGCCACCTTCCTACATGCCCTGCTTGGACTTCCTTAGGGCAAGCTGGATCTCAAGAAAAAGTGTCCCAAGAGGAGAATGGGGAATCTGTATCACTTGAGTGACCTAGCCTAGGAAGTCACATAGTGTCACTTCCAACATAGTGACAGGCCCAGGTACAAGGGGAGAAAACAGGCCCCATGTTTTGATGAAGGGACGTCAATGTAGTGTCATCTTACACATAATAGATGGGAGATTTCGTTATGTTCATCTTAGAGAGCACAGCCTGCCACAAATGTAGCCCCTGCTTCTGCTAGTGCCCAAAGCTTCTAGCAATCATTTGCCTATCTTATATTTTTTCTCCATGAGTTAAGTACATATGTAGTAAGTGAAGTTCTCAAATCTTCCTGGAGAATCCAGGGAAGGCTTCAAAGAGGAGGAATAATTTATCTGATATTAGAGAATGAGGAACTTGCCAGGCAAGTGAGGAAGCAGGCAGGTAGGCTGATGGAATGGCAAAATATGAAGGCCAAAGTAAGTGTGGACCTATTTGGTAATATATCAGCAGCTGCATGGTAGCTCCAGCACTCAGAAACAGAGCTTAGGGACTGTAGTGTGGAAGGGTAGCTGGGAGGCTTGTCTAGAAGCACACTACTGAAGCTACCTTTGTATGACAGTAACATACTTTTCACCCATTCTGGGTCATTAGGCAGTAGTGGCTTTTGTTTTTCTGGGGCTGCAGGGGTGGAAGACAACTGATATAGATTACTGGACCCATGTACTTTGCCTAGGACAGCCTCCTTGAAGGTATGGTTTATGCTTTGTATTTGGAAACTCTAGTTCCTAGCACACTGCATACCTGGTAAATGCTAGTTGAATGAAAAATTATTTCTCAAAGAAAAATGCTAGGGAGTGGCATGAGAGCTCTAGTCATCCTGTGTGTACGTCATTTCTCACTCTCTGTCCTTGCTGCTGCCCCTCTCATGTCAGTGCAAGGCGTTGTCTATGCTTTCCTGGGGACATTCATTTATGATCAGAGATCTCATGAAGATAGTTGAATAAAGTTGAGTCGAATAGACAATTTTGAATAAACTCAATTATAAAAGGCAATGTGAGAAAGAAAAGCATTTTCTGGAACCAGTGTTAAGACCCTTTTGGGAGTCATTTATTTCCTACCGGTCACCTGACTGGATTTCACAGAGAGCCACTACTTGATTTGGGGACTGTGATCACACTTTGTCACTGGACTGTGCAGGGGAACAGGGAGATTCATTCTCAGGAGCCTGTGGGAAATCGAAACCCCACACTGCTGCTCTTCCTAGGGCCTGTTTTCATTTGGGGCCCAGGTCACGGAGGCGTGTTGGACACCAGCATTTCTCGTGATGATGAGCTGAGCTTGCAGGGGAAGAAAACCTGGGGGCAAGAGAGGAGCATGGGAAAACAGGGGAGCAGGCAAGGCACAAAAGGAGTGGTGGGAGCAGGCAGTGCCAGGAGGAGAGCGGGAAATGAAGCGTTTCTGACTCCTCACACTGCATGGAGGCAGGTAATCTATAAATCTAATTTCAGCCTTACTACCAAACCCTGGAGCATAGCAACATTAATTGATGTATCTGCTGCTTGATAAAATCGAAAAATAGGTCATCAGTTCAGTTCTACAGGGTCCATCTTCTGGGAAGTAGGATAATTTTAGGATCACTACTCAGAAGAAAGGAAAAGGATTAGGCCTCAGTTTCTGCAACTGTTTTCCTCCCCTCCAACTTCTCCTTTCCCACTGGTCGTAGTGTCTTTGGAGAGTGGCTACAGCTCTAGCCCTGAATCAGCATCTGAGAGATGCCATTATTCTTCAACCACATGCTCAGTAGATGGTTGTTATCCATTTTCTAAAAATGATTGTGCCCTGGATTACATAGCATATAAATCTGTAATGAAATATTTCCTTCTTGGCACTCAAATTCAAGGGATTCAACCTGTTGGCTCTTCCCTAATATTATGAACAATTCCTGAAGCCATGACCAGTGTCCCATGGCTTGGCTAACATGGTTCTTGATATGCTCCAATAGGCCTTCTTGCCTAAAGCTTGGATTTGTGGTTGCTGCTGGTTCTTTCACAAATAATCATAATTGGAAGGCTCTTGAAATTCACTGAGTAATGTCAGACAGAACATCTCTCATCAGAGAAGCTCACTGATGGGCTGAAACTGGAAGGTAGCAACACAGATATCAGGAAGAGAACACCAGACTGGAAGTCCTGAGACCAAGGTTCTGCTTTGGTTTGTGCTATGAGTCACCCTGTGGCCTTGAGCAAATCTGTTAACTCAGTTTCCCAATTTATAAACTAAAGGCATTGAGCTAGATGAGCTTGAAAGGTCCCTTTCAGTTAGAAAAAAGTCTATGATTCATTTTCGTCAAACAAATCAAATAAGTGTTTCATTTCCTAAAGTGGATTTGTCAATGAAAGTTGAGATACCTAAATCCTTCCTGTCTAATATAAGGGCCAGCAAGTGGCTTCAGTGCGCTTGCAGAAAAGCAATTTCAGCAGAAAGCACGTCATGAAGGGAGGAAAGTTTAAATCACCTCACCTAAACCTGTATTTCTTCTCTGTACTATATTTTTACTATGCGTTCAGCATGGAGCCAGGTTCTTTCCCAAAGTCACTAAGAAATAAGTTAGGTTTCTTTTCTCTGTCTTGTTTATCTTTGAATGTTGCTGTTCATATCTCTAAAAGTTCTTCTTGGAGAATTATGCAATCACCTGAGCATATAACAGTTAAACATGCCAGAAAAAAATGGTAATAGGTTTTTATCTTTAAATTTCACCAAGTTTACGAAATCAACAGACGTGACCCTACCCATCTTGTTATGTGGTTCCCTTGAAGATTTCTAAAGAAAATGTTTTGCCCATTGCAGAGTCAGCATATTCTAGTGGCAGAAGCACAGGACAGGAGTTAGAAGACCCAGATAAGAGTAGCATCATTAATCAATCATGGTTCTTCTCCCTGCAAAACTTATGCCCAGCCTTCTTCTCCACACAGCGTTTGAGGCCACCATCACCAGTGGATCAGTGATGGACCATCAGTGGAGAAGTGATTTACCATTCTGAACTTTGATTATGGTTATAACTCAAAACCACAGAGTGATTTAAGGCTGATCACTTACATTTTCTAGACCTCCTTTATCTTGTCTGTGAAAACAATTTAATATTGCCTGCCTTGCCTACTGCACAGGACCAGTTTTATGGATCAAAACATATTCTGTGAAGTATTTGCCATTCAAAAGTCAAGTGATGGATGCTACCAACATTTATGACTAATTGATCCAAACTTTAGGTTTGCATCGTTAGGTCTCAACCATGTACTACAATTACAGATGCCTATCTGTCACCTGCTGAGTTCAGCATGTGCTGTGTACTGGGCTCCCCAAGGACAATGATCCCAGGATGTTTTCCCCACCAGGAAGCCATAAGAACCCAGAGTTCTGGTCCCAGGTGTCCTCAGTCTCTTTCACCACACACATCTGAGGTACAGGGGAACTGACTTGTGAGTCATTCCTAAGGCCCTGCTGATATTAGCAGGGATCATTGCTACCGTCTTGGAGTCCACAAGGCACTGAGCTATGGCCCTTCATATGTGTTATCTCATTTAGTCTCAGCAGAGCCCTATGAAGAATGGACACTATGTTCTGATTTTATGGATGTGGAAATCACTGCTTGGAGGTTAAGTAACTTGCCCAAGCCCACACAACCACTAAGCTGCAGAGCCTGGGTCCAGATCAGGTCTGCTGGCTCCAAAGCCTGGACCTTTAATCGTTTCTCTCTTTCTTTGACCCCAGAAACTATAAGGATAACTAATCTAATTTTTAAAACGAATCAGATCATAAAGAAGCTCTACGAAGACTTAAATGACCTAAAGCAAAAACGTAGACACATTGCTGCATGCACTTTCAACATTACTCTTCTCAAAGTTGTTTAAGCCACCCCAGTGCTCTCCCCAAATGCCACCTTTTTTAGGGAGACATTCTGTATGTGTAGACACTGTTGCCTGTACACTTACAGAGAGGAAATAATACACCGAATTGAAAAAATACAACGCATGTGACTTGTGGCTGAGAAACATCTCTGTAATAGATGGAAGTTGCATGACAACTTTCTGAAGGGGCAAATCCCCAGAGACCTACTTGAGAAAACACTAGGTGCTAGCAACAGCCTGGCTAACTTCTTGATAAGGTATTGATTGAAGTGTATCAGTGAGGAGGAAGAACCGCATCACTCACTGCACATCCAGCTCTCACAGATGGGCAACATGCCGAAAACCAGTCAGTTTCCAAAAAGTAGCTCTGTACTTTCTTTTTAAGTTGCTTAGAAGAATCTATTATGGAGAAAGCATACATCCAATCTCCTGGGCAGGTTAGGAGGTGGTTAAGGTTAGAGTTAGAAACAGCCTGGAACTTGGAGTGTGTCAAACACAGTGTGTTTGGGAACCCTTCGACTGGCAGACATCTCCAGAAGGAGGAGAGGAAGTCCATTTTCTCTATTCCTTCAATTGATCGGGGAGCATAGCCCCCAGAACATGGATCCAAGGTTTGCAATCTTGCATGAGGAACAGAGTTTCCAACAGTTCATGCAGTCATTGTCAGACTTTTTGATTGTTGTTGTTGTTGCTCATAAGTAGAGTGTTTTTATGACAGGTCTTTTATTTTTTCTTGCTTATTTTTGCATGGAAAATGTTTTTGCAGGAGCATATGCATGTGAGTGCATTGTGTAACATCTTGCATACAATAGATGTTCGATGATGGGAGCTCCTCTCCTTGTCTGTGCTTTCTGCATTTCACATAAGGACTCTGGGACACAGGGTGTGGTTGCCTTGGCGAGTGCCTGTGTTTAGCAGTAAACATAGACTAGACCCCAGGTGTCCTGCTTCCAGCTCTCCTCCGGTCAGATCATTCTAATGACTAGGCTGTGTTCTACTCATAGAACATAACTCTCGGCCCTTTGGGGAGCTTCTGGGGCTGGACTAGATGGAAACTATGTTCTTGGCAGCATGGCCTAGGGTCTATTGATTTAACTGGTGTGTGCAAAGTCAAGACACAGGAGCTTTGGGGAGACAGGAGGAAGACACAGTTTTATTCACTGAAAAGTCTGTTGTCTAACCAGAGAGAGGACATCCACCAAAGAAACCCTGAGCCCACAAATGATTAGAGTGAGGGCAGCACTGTAGGTTGCCATGAGAAAGAGCAGCAACAGCTCCCATTCATTAGGAGAGTTGCCTGTGCCAGACTGTGCCTGAGGTTTTCCTGACCCACTGTTCTACGAGGCAGGTATGATTATCGCAGTCTCAAGGCTGAAAGCCCTGGGTTTACCCAGAGAAGGTGCATTACATGCTTGATTTTATAAAGAGGGAAAGATGTATCCATCATTCATTCAATTTATGTTTATTGAGATTTTTCTATCTACCTTAAAGTTTTCAGCACTGATAATACTATGGTGACCAAAAAAAGAGAGTTCTTGTCCTCAAAGAGTAAAAACTTGAGAAGCAGAGACAGTCACACACACACACACACACACACACACACACACACACAATTAAAACTTGTGATATGTGCTAAGAAGACAACTAAGAGCATGCACTAAACACAGTCATCATATTTGTGATAATCATATTTGAAGGAGGGGAATAGTTAAAGGGATGCCTCTCTCTAAGAAAGTGATATTTAAACAGAGAACTAAAGGCCAAGTAGATGTTGATTATTGGAGGGAAAACAGTGGGAATGGCACGTTTAAGGGCCCTAAGGCAGGAAGAGTTTGTCCTGGAAAAGAAAAAAGGGTGCCAGTCACTGCGGCATTAGCACGTTAGTGACGGTGGCCTAAGGTAAGGCAGTAGCTGATCCCAGGCGGTCTCCTGGACCGTGCTAAGGAGTTTGGAGATTTTCCTTAATGCAATGGGAGGCTATTAGATATTTTTGAGCCAGGGACTGACATGGCCTGATTTATGTCTTTAAAAGATGGCTCTGGCTGGAGAGAATGGATTGGGGGGCGGGCGAAGAGGCTGTTACAGGTGATGGATGACGGCAACTTGGTTGGACTGGCAGTAGTGGAGATGGAAAGAAGTGGATGGGTTTGAGATGTAATTTGGAGATTAAATTGACAGGGCTTGGCAAGGAGAAGAGAATAGAATTCAGGGAGAGGAATGGGGGATGGGAGTGGGGGAGGGAGAAGGTTGCAGCGGGGGCTTGGCCTGGAGCAGATGGAAACTGACAAGCAACAGGGCCACAGCCTCTCTACCTCTGCTTAACCACTGAAGCCCATCTTGATCCCAATGCCCTCTATATCTTATTACAGCAAAATGACGGACAGTTCACCGTGATCCAGCTTGTGGGTATGCTCAGGGGCATCGCTGCTGGCATGAAGTACCTGGCTGAGATGAATTACGTGCACCGGGACCTGGCTGCTAGGAACATTCTGGTCAACAGTAACCTGGTGTGCAAGGTGTCTGACTTTGGCCTCTCCCGCTACCTCCAGGATGACACCTCAGATCCCACCTACACCAGCTCCTTGGTAAGTCCTTCTTGGCATTCTCAGGTAGAAGCATGGCATGAGTGAAAGGGGGCTGTATGTGGCTGGGAACTGTGGCAGGGCACACTGGGAGGGAAGGGGACCTGAACTGAGCTCTCCACTGAGAGACCAAGATGCCAGAAGGACCATCCATCCAGGAGAAGCCACAGTAGTTGGTTGTTCAAGCAAGAAAGCAAGCATTTGGGCTTGGACTATGAGGAAGGGTCAGTATCTATTATGAAGCTATAGTGTTCCTTGACTAGTTCCTTGGGAAGAGGAAATTTTGGAACAGATGATTTGAGGGAATCCAAGCAGGTACACAGTGGCACCAGAGGCACCTGTCAGAAGAGAGCAGACCCAGGCATGTACGAAGACTTGGGTCTGCAGTTGGGTTGGGCACTGTGTCACCAGGTAGACTCTTGATCCGCTTATCTCTTCCCTGTCTGTTGCTTCCAAATAGCTCCAAGTACCATCTACACAGTGAGTACTCTTAAACTTATATTTCCTGCTCAGCCTCCCCCTCTACATCCTAAGCAGCTCTAATCATCTGTATCCAACTGCCTAGTTCACACAATTTCATTTAGAGCTTTAACAAGCCCAAAATAGAGCTCTGGATTTACTCCCCAATAACTTCTCCCTGGTCCTTCCATCTCAGTAGTTGGCACCACTTAACTAAAGAATGAAACCTAGGAATGATCTTTGATTTCTTTCTGTGTCCATCTATATACAATCCCTCAGCAACCCCCATAGGGTACCGAAACATCTATCCCTCTCTCTCCACCTCTACTGCCCCCACCCTATTCCAAAGCACCATTCCCTTTCACCAGGATTGTTACAGTGGCTTCCTAACTGCAGTCCCTGGTTTCCTTTTTTCTCCTTACATCCATTTTCAACAGCACCCAAAGTGACTTATCTACCTACTTACCTGTCTACCTATCTATCCTCTTTAAACCTGCAAAAGTAATACATGATTATTAAAAAAATCAAAACAATACAGAGAAATAAAAGGAAACGCCAGTTAGAATGGCAGTCATTAAAAAGTCAGGAAACAACAGATGCTGGTGAGGCTGTGAAGAAATTGTAACACTTTTACACTGTTTCTGGGAGTGTAAATTAGTTCAATCATTGTGGAAGACAGTGTGGTGATTCTTCAAAGATCTAGAATTAGAAATACCATTTGACCCAGCAATCCCTTTATTGGGCATATACCCAAAGGATTATAAATCATTGTACCATAAAGACACATTTACACATAGGTTTATTGCAGCTCTATTTACAATAGCAAAGACTTGGAACCAACCCAAATGCCCATCAGTGATACACTGGATAAAGAAAATGTGGCACATATAGAAAATGGAAGACTATACAGCCTTAAAAAAGGATGAGTTCATGCCCTTTGCAGGGACATGGATAAAGCTGGAAACCATCATTCTCAGCACAAGAGCAGAAAACCAAACACTGCATGTTCTCAATAAGCGAGAGTTTAACAATGAGAACACATGGACACAGGGAAGGGAACATCACACATTGGGGCTTATTCAGGGATGGGGGGTAAGGGGAGGGAGAGCATTAGGACCAATACCTAATATATGCACGTCTTAAAACCTAGATGACAGGTTGATGGGTGCAGCCAATCACCATGGTGCACGTATACCTATGTAACAAATGGCACATTCTGCACATGTATCCCAGAACTTAAATTAAATTTAAAAAATATAACAAACTAAAATTCCCCTGAGGCAGAGGTTGGTAAACTTTTTCTCAAAGAGCTATCTAGTAAATATTTCAGGCTTTGCTGGCTACGAGGAAAAACAAAGGATGATATGTAGATAATTACATGATTATTTAGAAGGTGACTAACCCCTTAAAAAGTTATTAACATCATTCTTAGCTCATGGACTATTAAAAAAAAATGACGGGCGGAGTTTAGCTTTCAGACCATAGTTTACCTACACCTGCCCTGAAGCATCATTTTCAACAGTTAGATATGCCTTCTTTGACATTTTTCTTTTTGTTCAAAAATTTGAAAATTTTATTCTATAACATTGGGATCATACTGTGTCTATTCCTCTGTGATCTGAGGTGTCTTTTGGGCATCCTTGCTGCCAAGATGACTTTTCTGAAAGTTTACAAACATTCACACTCCACCAGGAATGTTGTACCTGGCATGAAATACCTGGCTGAGATGAATTACATGCACCAGGCCAGATTGGTCTCAAGCTCCTGACCTCAGGTGATCTGCCCACCTTGGCCTCCCAAAGTGCTGGGATTACAGATGTGAGCCACCCCACCTAGCCTATTTATTCATTTTATGAGACAGAGTCTCACTCTGTCACACAGGCTGGAATGCAGTGGTGTGATCTTGGCTTGCTGCAGCCTCTGCCTTCCAGGTTCAAGTGACTCTTCTGCCTCAGCCTCCCAAGTAGCTGGTACTACAGGTGCATGCCACCACGCCTGGCAATTTTTTTTTTTTTGCATTTTTAGTAGACAAGAGGTTTTGCCATGTTGACCAGGCTAGCCTTGAACTTCTGACCTCAAGTGACTTGCCCACCTCAGCCTCCCAATGTGCTGGGATTACAGGCACGAGCCACCATGCCCAGCCTCTTTCAGTTATTTTAAAATGTACAGTTGAATTATTATTGACTATAGTTACCCTGCTGTGCTATCAAATACTAGGTTTTATTCATTCTTTCTGTTTTTTTGGTACTTAACCATCCCCAACTCCCACCTCCCACCACGACCCTTCCCAACCTCTGGTAACCACCCTTTCACTCTCTATCTCCATGAGTTCAATTGTTTTAATTCTTAGATCCCAAATAAGTGAGAGCATATGGTGTTTATCTTTCTGTGCCTAGCTTATTTCACTTAGCATAATGACCTTCAGTTGAATCTGTGTTGTTGCAAATGACAGGATCTTATACTTTTTTATGGCTGAATAGTACTCCGATGTGTATAAGTACCATCATTTTGTTTTAATTTACATTTTCAATTGAGTGCTAGTGATATTAACATCTTTTCAAATAGTACAGGGATTTCTTTTCTATTGATTGTTTGTACATGTCCTTATCTATTTTTCTATTCGGTCATTTGTTGATTTCTTAGAAACTTATAAAAAGCCTCTTTATATTAGAGACGTTACTCCTTTGCCTGCCAAATACAATTCATCTTTTCCCCCATCTCTTATTCCTTTATATTGTTTACGCTATCCTCTGGCTTATAAAGTGGATAACATTCATGTAATAGCTAAGTCTTCTTGGGTTACCTGGTTTATTTTAAAAGCTATGTTCACTTCAAGACTATGCAATATTTCTTAAAGTTTCCTGGGCTATTTTATTGGGAAGGGGGTTTGTTTTACATTTGGATATTTAGTACCTGTGAAATGTATTTATATTTCCCACCATCTTATTTTGAAAAGTTTCGAGCACACAGAGAACTTGACAGAATTTGGCAGAGAACAGTCATATGCCTACACCTAGATCCTAGAATTAATATCTTGGTACATTAACTTTATCATGTAACTATCCATCTATTCATCCATCTGCCCATCCATCACACCATCTATTGTTTTGATGAATTTTCAAGTGACTTGCAGACATTATTACATATCACCCCTAGCCACTTTAGCATACATGTCTCTAACATGTATTTGTTTATGTTTCTTTTTTAAGATAAGATGTGTGTAGTGTGAAACTCACAAGTCTCAAGTGTACATTTATAGAGTTTTTAAAAATGCATACAACTGCGTAACCCAAACTTTCATCAAGACACAGAACATGACCATCAAACCAGGAAGGCCACCAATGTTGTCTCTCCCCATTGCATCCTCACCCACATCCATATCTAGAGACAATCACTATTCAACCTTTTTTGACCATCAATTTTCTAAATAACTTCATATAAGTGGAATCATACAGTGTATGCTTTATTGCATCTGGTTGCTTTCACTTAGCATTATGTTTAAGAGAACCGTTCATGTTGTGTGGGAAGCAGGAGTTTGTTCCTTTTATTGCTAGTAATATTCCATGGTTTTTTGGTCCATTCTCTTGTTGATAAACACCAGGAATATTCTGTAATTCATTTTTGACTATGTATCCGGAAGTATATTTTCACACTGTTTTGTTCAGGTGAAAAATTATGCCAGCACTACTTATTAATTATATTATTCATTTTTATTGAATCACATGTCATCTTTGACATATTAAGTTCATTATATGAGCTATGTTTTGATTCTCAGTTCTGCTCTTTTAATCTGTTTATTCTTGTGCTCAACCATGTTGTTCTGATTATAATAATGTTAGCAAAAGTTTTACTGTCTGTATTCTGCGTATGGTAATTTTATTAAAAGTAGGCCTGGCATGGTGGCTTACGCTTGTAATCGCAGCACTTTGGGAGGCAGAGGCGGGTAGATCAACTGAGGTCAGGAGTTCAAGACCAGCCTGACCAACATGGTGAAACTCCGTCACTACTAAAAATACAAAAAAATTAGGCAGGCATGGTGGCACATATTCCAGCTACTTTGGAGTCTGAGGCAGGAGAATTGCTTGAACCTGGGAGGCAGAGGTTGCAGTGAGCTGAGATTGTGCCATTGCACTCCAAACTGGGTAAAAAGAGGAAAACTCCATCTCAAAAAAAAGTCTTACTGTAGGGTAAAGCAAGTTATCCTTCATTATCCTTCTTTTAAGCAAGAAATCTTCCTTGCCTGTTCTCAAATATCTTTTCATTCGAGTGCAATTCAAAGTCTTCTTGTCCAGTTTGAAAACATGCACACATACATGTACACTCACATATGAATTTTGACTGAAATTCTACTTTAACTTTGGGAAGATTAACATTTCAATGATCCTGAATCACCTAAATAACCATGTGAGTGAAATACACAGTTTACAGATATACTACATTAAATGTTTCTTTGGTAAAAGATTTCCAACATTATTTTTCTGTACACATTATTTAGAGCACTTGCTGTGATTTTGTGTCTTTCTAGATGATAGAGCTTATATGCTTCTAGGCCTAAGAGTTTTCAGGATTCTACACTGTCATATGGCCACCTATCTCACTATATTTTCATATCATTTCTCTATACTTTGCCTTTTGTTTAAAATAGAAAAAATTATGTTTGATTCTTAAGCAAATATTGTTTCTAAAAATACAACTTATTCACATGACAAATATTTATTGAGTATCTACTGTGTGTCAACATTAGGCCACAAGCTGTGGGGACATAATCATAATCAAAAGGTGACAATATTACTGCTCTCAGTTAAGTGAGGACTGGGGACATTAATCAAACACATACCCAAATGAGTGCATAATTACCAGCGGAAATAAGGGCCGTTACGTTTTGTGAGCGCATGAATGAAACAACAAATAACAAAATGGCCTGTCTAGGAGAGCTTCCAGAGGAGGAGATGGCGCTACAGCAGAGACTTAAAGAATAGTCACTGTTTTAGTCAGCCTGGGCTCCCATAGCAAACTGTCACATACTGGATGGCTTAAATAGCAATAATTTACTTCCTGTCATCTGTAGGCTTGGAAGTCCAAGATCAAGGTGCTAACTAGCATGGTCAGGTCCTTATTGAGGGCCCTCTTCCTGGTTATGTCCTCAGATGGCCTTTCATTGGCTTGTGCAAAGAGAGAGAGAGATCTCGTCTCTTCCTCTTTTATAAGGACATCAATCCCCTCTTGGGGCTCCACCCTCATGACACATATTAACTGCAGTCACCTCCCAGAGGCTCCACCTTCAAATATCACCCAATTGGGGATTAGGACTTAAACATACAAATTTTGGGGACCAAAACATTCAGTCTATAGCATTCTGCCCCACATAATTGTGGCAGGTTGGACTACAGAGGCAGAGAGGCAGCATATACAAAGGCCCCGTGGCAAGAGGGAAGACGGAATAGAACTGAGAAGGGACCCCTGTTTAGGATATTTGGAGAATTAGGGAGGAGGTATTCAAGGAGGCCTGTGGCAGTCCATCGTGCAGGCTCTCCCAAACCCTTGTGAAAGGAGTTGCAGCCTTAGAGCAATGGAAAACCTTTCAGGAGGTTTTGTTTGAGACCTCTTCAAGAGGTGCACACACACACACACACACACACACACACACGTATGGCCCGAAAGTGATGGATTTGAATTTTAGAAAAATAACCTGGCTTGTCTTTTGCCTTTTCCTTCCAATCTCTTTCCCTGCCGTCTTTAGAAATAACTTTCTTGGATTTCTTCCTTTTTTCTTTCACCAAAGAGCCATTAGGCAGACTGAACCAGATAAGATATCCTAAACAAGGAAGGCAAGCCCTAGCAAAGATCAGGACCCATGTGTGAATGGGCTGCTGCCTCAGCAAGATTGAGAGATAAGCTATATACCAGGAGATTTAAAAATAAATTGGAGATAATGGGAACTGTGGGAACAGAGATATAAATATGGAAAGCATAAAAGCTAGAATGAATTGTATGCTATGGAATCAAAATTGGAGGCATTAGTGTGAAGTCGTTGTTTTAAATATATAGAAATGGAGAAATAAACATAGACTGAGAGTCCCTTTGAGCAGTAACATCTACATAGCAAGGAGTACAGCTGGCACTCAGCTATTGGATTCCATATACTCCCCTAAAAGCAACCAGGACTCATTAGAGACATGGCCCCTTCCAAGGCCTGGACAGGAAAAATGAGATGATACCAACACTTTTTTTTTATTGTGCCAGAAAATGAGAAAGTACTCAAAAAAAAATGAAAAATTTCCCCAAAAAAAAAAAAAAAAAAGGGGCAATAACATCCAGCTTGAAGGTCCTCCAAATGTCCAAGTCTGGATAATTTGAGCCTCACAATATATCATAATAGTAACAAGTTATAATCTATTGAATTAGCTGGAGACTATTGAGTCCACACCAATATGCATATAAATGGACAAATAAATAGAGGCAAGAGAAAACTCTTTCCTGTAAAAAAAAAAAAAAAGACTGATGATATTAGAAACTCACTATTTGGCAACCATCAGATTAATAGCTAATTCAAATAAGAAACAGCAGTGGATGCTAAAACTTGAGGTGAACATCAGGAGAGAAATGGGATTTTACATATCTTCAAAGTATTTCCCTCCAAAATGTTTGTTTATTACAAAGAGGGAGAAAGTAACTTTACAGAGAAATTTGGCAAAGCAATCTGAATCAAGTGGTTAAAGTTAACACCAGCAATAACAAGACAAGTAAATATTGTGCGCAACTTAGAGGATGCAATGAAAAGAACATAAAACTTGGAATATTCTGTTCAAAATTTGTAACTTGATGTTTTCATAAGAAAACATCAGGCTACCTAAAATTGAGTTACATTCTATTAAATTTATGGCCTATGCTCTTAAAAAAATGTTAAGGTCATGAAAGTCAAGGGGACTGAGAAACTGCTCCAGATTGTGAGGTATGCCATATGATCTTTAACAGGACATCTCTGGGACAATTGTTGGCTGGAATAGGGTGTCCAAGTGAAGAATGTACAGGCATTCATGGTAGTATTTTTGCAACTTTTATAGCTATTTGAAGTTGTCCCAAAATAAAATTTTTCTTTTTTTAATTCACCTTGGCTGCAGCATGGAGGATGGGTAGGAGAGGCACTAGCGGAGACAGGAAGATGCATCAGGAGGCTACAGGGCATTGGGGCTGGGATGCAGTGAATGAAGCCCAAGGTCCAGTGGGGTGATGCTGTAACATCTATGTAGCAAGGAGTACATAATGGATGGCACTTAAAGGTGAGAGTGACAGATGGTGGAGGATGGTTCCAAGTATCCAGCCTGTGCCTCTGGATGGGTGATGGCTCCATTCTCTGAGAGTGAGGATGCTGGAAAGAAATTGACCGAAGGAGTGGAAGAGTTGGTAGTAGATCGTGGGTTTGGTTCAGAATAGTCATTCTCAAATTCTCAATTTTCAAATTCTCAAATATTGTTGAGTATCAGATTTACCTGGAGAGTTTATACAGTGCACAGAGGCACAGACTCTTTGAAGTAGAATAGAGTCTGGACCTTTTAATTGTTACTAAAATTTACCATATGATTTTGATACTTACAAAATTCTGGGAGACATTTGTTTAAACCATTTTGACTTTCGTGTGTCTATAGGATATCTCAGTAGAGCTACTGAATAGGCAGCCGAATATATGGGTTTAGTGCATATAAGAGTAGTCCAAAGGAAGATGCACATTTAGGAGTCATCGTTGGCATACAAACAGAAACAAAACAAAACAGTGGGTGCAAATGTACTTCATTTGGGAAAGGATAGAATGGCTATTTCAAAGCCTCGTTCTGAACATGAAAGAGCCCAGTTAGCCAATACAGATGTACATAAGGTAGGAACAGTAGCTGTCCAATTGTCCTTTTCCTCCTGACAGGCAATTAAGAAATAAGAATTTGCCGTAAATCCAACCTCCTCACTTTTGGATGAGGAATCCATGGCCCCGAGTGGTCAAATGAGTTACTGAAGCCCACAAAGTGTGCTATTGCAGTGGTAGCTTTGGCCCTGTATTCTTGTTTTCCAGACTCTGAGTCCAATGCTCATGACACTTTGATTCCCTCTATGGACCCACATTGTGCCAGATTCCCTGCTCAACTTTGGTCATTTGTGATGTTCTAGAAAGCCTATGTCTCTGGCTTTACCTTTCCCTCTTTTCCTCTATAGCATTCTGCCCCATATAAATGTGGCAGGTTGGACTACAGAGGCAGAGAGGCACCATATACAAAGGCCCCATGGCAAGTGGGAAGATGGAATATAACTGAGAAGAGACCCCTGTTTAGGGTATTTGGAGAATTAGGGAGGAGGTATTCAAGAAGGCCTGTAGCAGTCTATCATGCAGGCTCTCCCAAACCCTTGTGAAAGGAGTTGCAGCCTTAGAGCAATGGGAAACCTTTCAGGAGGTTTTGCTTGAGACCTCTTCAAGAGGTGCATGCACGTACCTCCCAAAAACCCGGCAAAGGATTCTCTGTAGAGTCCAAGTCACCCATCATCTTTGCCACTGGCTCTACTGGCCCTTGGGTGATGCACAAAGACGAGGTGATATTGCATCCTTCCCCACCCCATGTACAGGTGGAGGTGGGCAGGCACTTAACTTTTACTTATTCTTGATTTTCAGCTCTACTTCTTTGCATTAACTTTTTTCATAGTCCAGAATTAAGAATATATAATATGTGCATATATAATATATACTTCTTAATTGTTCCTAGTCCACTTGGGGTTTATATTGTACCACTTTACATAAAATGTAGAGAGCATATAATCATATCATATAGATCCATTTAACCATCCACTTCCACTGCCCTTTATGTTATAATTGTTATATATGTTCCGTCTGTATACATTTATAGTCTCAAAGACAATGTTACAATTTTTGCTTTAAACAGTCATGTGTATACTAAAGAAATCAAGAGGAAAATGTTTTATATTAATTCAAAATAGTTACCATTTCTTTTGTTCTTCCTTTATTCCTAAAGATCCAAGTTTCCCTCTGGTATCGTTCCCTCAGTCTGAGGAACTACCTTTAATATTGCTTGTAGTACAGGTCTCTGGCAATGCATTCTCTTAGTTTTTCTTTATCAGAGAAATTTCTGTATTTTGTATTTATTACTGAAATATATTTTTGCTGGATATACAATTCTGGGTTTACAGTTTGGTTTTTCTTTCATCACTTTAACATTGTTATTTCATTGTCTTGCGTTGCCATGGCTTCTGATGAGAAATCCCGCAGTTACTTGAATCACTGTTCTCTTGCATATATATGTATATATGCATACATGTATATTTATATATATACTGTATCATATTTGTCTGCTTTCAATATTTTCTCATTATCTTTGGTTTTTAGCTTGGCTATGATGTGCCTGAGCATTTTCCCCCAAATTTATCCTGTTTGAGGTTCTCTACACTTTATAAGATCTGTAAAACTATGTCTTTCAGTATATTTGCAAAGTTTTCAGCCATAATCTTCAAATATTATTTTTTTGTTATTTACTCTCTTTTTCTAGGGCTGCAGTTACCTAGAGGGAGAACTTTTGGAAATGTTTTAAGGTTCCTGAGGCTCTGATCATTATTTTCCCTAATTTTTTCTTTCTTTTCTTCAGCTCTATCTTCCAACTCATTGATTTTATTATTTGCCATCTTTGTTTTGTTTTTGAGCCCTTCCAGTGACTTTTTTCTAATGATTGTATTTTTTACAGCTATAGTTTCTAATTAATCCCTTTTTATAGTTTCAAAATCTCAGCTGAGATTTTTATCTTTTAATCATTCATAAGCATATTTTTCTTTACCTCATTAAGCATAGCTGCAATAGCAACTTTAAAATCTTTAATAATTTTGACATCTGGGTGGTCCTGGGATTGGCATCTTGTTTGTTTTTTTCCCATGAAAATGGGAAACATTTCCCTGGCTCTGTATACATCTAGAAGTTTGGGATTATAAACATGAATGTTATGATGTGGTAATTGGATTTTGTTGCACTGATCCAGAGTGTTGGTATTTTTGGGTTAGCAGGAAATTAACTTGGCTAGACTCAATGGGAAAACTGTCATGTTTGCAGTGGGCAATAGCTCAGCCCCCAGTTTTTATGGTTTTCAATCTGTCTCATACATGCATATTTCAGGGGTCAGCTAGAAAATTGGGAAGACTTTATGCATAGCATTTGATATTACCTTTCCCTTGTTATCTTATTTCTAGGGATTCTCCCTCAACAGCCTTGATTGTGCTGAACTCCTTCCCTTGTTTCCTCCAGTCAGAAAGACGGTGGGGTTTTCTATTGGGGTTTAAGCCACTGAGCAGACTATGGCTGCCCTTAGTGAAAAGCTGCAGAAGATAAAACTTTGTGCTGTTCAGTTTCCAGAAACTTCAGTTTGTTTTTCCTTTATTTTCTTTTTCCTTCTCTCGTTGTTTGCCAGAGAGTCCACTTGTTAGAAACATACCAGAATCTCTGGGACACATTTAAAGCAGTCTCTAGAAACACACTCCTCAACACCAAAAGTGGGACATTCAGCTTATCCCCATAATCGGCAGTTCTATAAGACAGTACTTAAGACCTCTCTACTCCATCTTCATTCCCCTATTTTATGCAGTTCTTTCAAGATCTTTTTAACATCACCATCTTCTAATACATCTGGTTTTACTTTATAAGTGAAGGCCTCATTAATAGCTATTAAAGTTTTCCAGTTTTTCCTACAAGATCCTCAACCTTCATCTCTCGCTCTGACTTAATTCTTTGCAGTACTTTCCCCCAGGTGTTCCTGCTCTGTTTTAGATTGCTATATCTAACCCCAGGAGTATTTCCTTCCCAACAAGCTCCTGAAATAATGAACAGATAGAATTTGCTCCTTTGTGCTTTCTTATGATTCGAATAAACCCACTAAACTAGGGAATAGTTCTGAAATGCTACTAATATTCCTGCTCTTTAAGAGAAACAGATAAATGAGCTGGACTGGAGTCTGAACACTTGCATGGTTTACACAACTTTCCTTTTGGCAGGTATATTTCTGAATGCTGTTATGTGTGTTCAAATAAACATTCCCATGCTTCTGTTATATGCCAGTTCTTGATGTTTGACCTCACAGGTCACGTTCTCATTATTACTGGTTCTGTCTAATTTTACCAAGAGAATAGAGGGCACACACATGCTAGGAAAGGTGTCACATCTTTGATTAACTTATTGCATTTGGAGCTCACATACACATTCACAAACTTGATCTTTACCTTTTATCAGCTGACATTGGTGAGTAGAGCCCCAACAGGATCCCGTAAATCTCTGGACAGCAGCTTTATGTTGGTTAAATAAAAAGCTCTATTTCAGCATGACTTTCTTTCTCTTCCGATCAGTAGGAAGAGGACCATCCAGTCCCTTTGTGAGCATAATTTCCCTTCTTAGTATTCAGCCAAGTTCCTTTTGCTAAAGTAGTGTCAACTTTCCCATCCTTCAGAGCCCCCAGGCTGTCTCTCTAAGAAGCTTCCAGCCCTGCTCGAGCCTTCTGCACAGCCGTGCTCTCTGCAGGCCTCCCTGTTTTATCATGAATTGCATTAAGTCTTCAAGGCGCCTCTGATCTCCCTCAGCCCCTTCCCCTTTGACTCCTCTCGCAGCTCCTTCCTCTTGTCTCAAGCTCCCGGTTCCTCCCACACTCTGTGTTTCTGCCACTTCTGAAATTCACTTTCTTCCAGGCCCCCCAGCTCCTCCTCCTCCTTACTTTCTCTCATGTCAGCTGATGTTCTCTGCCCTGCTGCTGTTTCCCTCTGGAAAACACAAACAGAGCTGTTCCTTGGCCATCTGCCCCCTACTCTCAGGCCATTTGCCAGCTGTGCTCTTGTCCTTCCTGGATCGTTGTCCTTTCTGGATCGTTGTCATTTGTCAGCTCTTCCTTACATGCTGCCCCTCTTTCCCACATTAACTGCTTAGATCCACTTGGGGACAGCTCAGCTGTTCCACTTCCTCTAGATCTGCCCCATCTGCATCAGACTCACTTCCTGTACTGCTCTGGGGCACCAGGCATGAAGGGTCCAGCCTCCCCTCATGGGACAAGGGACAGCCTTCCTACATGGGTAATCTCTGTGAACACCTGATTCCATAGCCCATCCTGAATCTGCTGGAGGAAGCCAGGCCTGCTGCTCATGTGTGCTGAAGAGGTCTTTGTGCTGTGATGAATTTCAGTCATCCCAGGACATGGTGTAGACAGCACCCTCATCTCACCAACCCCCACCACAACATACTCATTATCCATTATTCCCATGAATTATTGTCTCAGCTGCAGCCTCCGTCCTCTCTCTGCTTCTGGGAAGAGAACATCCATTTCAGCCACAATTGCTGCCATGATGAAATCTATAGGGCCTTCCCTTTCACAAAATTTGGCCTTCATTCATTATATTGTACTGCCCAATTGATCTCTCTGTTCAGCAATGTCTCCTGAGAAGAGAGCAAAAAGACCTTTTCTAGAACTGTCTTCCCCAGTGTGGTGTGACGAAATAGTTCTTTGGCATGGTAGGAGGAATGCAGGGTTTGGATCACACTATGCTCCATGAACTTGGGCCTAGGTTTCCTCATCCATAAAATGGGATTTGTACGATTTTGTTAGATGTGTAAAAACCCATCTGGTAAACTGGTAACCATGCTAGTACAAGTCCCATCCTGGTCACAACTTGTATGAGTATTGTGGATGCTACCATAAGTGCTTCCCCATCTCTCAGAATCCCTACCCCATGGCAAGAGATGTCAGATGTACATTTTTTTTTTTTTTGAGACTGAGTTTCACTCTTGTTGCCCAGGCTGGAGTGCAGTGGCGCAATCTTGGCTCATCACAACCTCCACCTCCCGAATTCAAGCGATTCTCCTGCCTCAGTCTCCCAAGTAGCTGGGATTACAGGCATGCACCACCATGCCTGGCTAATTTTGTATTTTTAGTAGAGACAGAGTTTCTCTATGTTGGTCAGGCTGGTCTTGAGCTCCTGACCTCAGACTATCTGCCCACGTTGGCCCCCCAAGGTGCTGGGATTACAGGCATGAGCCACTGCGCCTGGCCCAGATGTACGTTTTAAAGCTAACTAGTAGAAAGGGTCCTATAACTTTCCCCATTTCCAGTCACTCTATAATAGAAAACAATAAGGCAGAGAGCCACCAGAAACCCAGAAAAACTGGTATTCACAAAGGAAAATTGATGACCTTGTGGCAGGATCACCATGGGAAAATTCTGAGAAGCCCTGTCAAGAGAGAGCAGGGGAAAGAAACTAACATGACTGTGTTTGTTGAAACCTGTGATTCTCATGCTTCCCTGGGGACCAGGGTCTCCTGGAGGGCTTGTAAAGATACAAACTGCTGGGTCCCACCCAAGAGTTTCTGATTCATGGATCTGAGGTGGGGCCTAGGAATCTGCATGTTACGTGAGTTCCCAGATGGCGCTGATCCTCCTAGTCCTGGAGCACACTTGAAAAATCTCTGCATTGAAACCGTCTTAGGGAGCACAAATTTTATTTCACAAACTTGCATTGTAAGAAGTGTCAATTACTTATTTCTCAAAAATCCAGGTAAATCTGACACCAGATCCTCATCCCTTCAGGCTGGAAAAGAAAGATATTTTCAGTCATCTTAGAACTTCTTCTTGAAGCCCAGGGAAGCATGAAAGCCCCAGGCCGCACTTGGGCTCCAGCATCTTTGCACAGGGTGGCAACACCTGTGCTGTAATCCAGCTTCCCAGATGCCCACCCAGCCATCTCGTTTGTCTGAGACAAGGAGGCAGTGAGGGCACAGGTGGCACAGTAGGTGCCACCAGCAAAGCTCCACACCAGCATCTGCCTCTAGGTCCGGGGACCCTCATTCTGATCCTGCCACATCTGATCCCGTGATAACCCATTTCCCAGAGTCGGAACCTCTCCTTCATCCATCAACTCTTTTGGGGAAAAGAAAAAGCAGAAACCTGTCAAATCAGCCCTGGAGATCCTGAGGATTGGTATGAAGGAGTTGGAGACAGGCAGATAAAAAATTACCCTCAGTCTTGAGCCGGGTGTGGTGGCTCATGCCTGTAATACCGGCACTTTGGGAGGCCGAGGTGGGCGGATCACTTGAGGTCAGGAGTTTGAGACCAGCCCGTCCAACATGGAGAAACCCAGTCTCTGCTAAAAATACAAAAATTAGCCAGGTGTACTGGCACTGGCTTATAATCCCAGCTACTTGGAAGGCTGACATGAGAATTGCTTGAACCCAGGAGACAGAGGTTTCAGTGAGCCGAGATTGTGCCACTGCACTCTCCAGCCTGGGCCACAGAGTGAGACTCTGTCTTAGGGAAAAAAAAAATGACCCTCAGTCTTGAGATTCTTCTACACCATAGCATCAAAAATATGCAAATCAACACCTCAGTCATTTCCGTTGTTATGCACCTATCAGTGAACCAGCTCCCCAGTAAATGTGTGAATCTCAACAAAGAGGACTTTCTCGAATGGCTTTGTTTTAGGCCCATCTTTTCTAAGTAAATTGGTGTTTAACGAAAGAAGGCAGTTTGGTGTGCCTGATGGGTATCACCTGTGTCTGGAATGAAAAGCTCTTTTCTTTGCAGGGAACTTGCTAGGGTGTCCTTCAAAGAGGGGATTCATAAGAGAAAAGGTCAAGAGGATGCCAAAACCTTAGCCTTAGGGGTCATTCCCTTCCTCCTGCCAGGCCCTGGACCTGACCTGCACAGGAGAAGTGGGGGCTACAAACAGCCTAAGACCATCTTGCCTTTGACACAGCCAAGATGAGTAGCAGACCTGCCACCACTGTCCCTAGTAGCAGCAGGGGCACTGAGGTCAGTGCTGAGGGTAGGCATCACCCTGTCTAAGCTGCCCAGACATTGCTGCTCCATCAGGGGCCAGCAGTACTATGCACAGTGTTCATGGGTGAAAAACGGTTAGGGTTAGGGGAAGTCTGTGATGAGGACAAAAAGACTTCGTGAACTTTCCCTAAAGCCTGCAAAGAATAACTTCCGTCAGTACCATACACACACACACATACACACACACACATACACACAGAGAGAGAGATGTGTGTAGTATATGTGTGTACATAGATACACAAAGCATAGAGATACACAGTCCAGAAACATACAAGTACAGACACAAACATTCCAAGTAAGCACCAGGTAATAGCTGGGCTTTTTTCTCTCACTGTCACTGAGCAGTGAGTTTGACTGCAACAGTAATCTGTTTCGGATTTTTATATAATGTACTTAATGCATTATAAAAGGTGCAAAGAAAGCGGAAAATTATCTTGAAGATAATCCTTTCTGCAAGGTTTTCAGGGAAAAGCCCCTTCTGTCTGCACTTTGCTTCACCACTGTAAGAAGTTGTGGCTCAGTCAGGTCAATCCCTCTGCCTGTAGGTTCTGGCTAAGGCTATGACCTTCATCTGTCAGAATGAGCAGGGTTTACTGGCTTTCTGTCCAGTGACTCCAGGTCCAGCGTTAACTTCTCTCCACCATTCCCAGCAGTTTTCACATTTAAATCATACTTCTCTTCTCTTTCTGATTCATGGCCTGCCTCATGAGGCAGTTTTCAAATTATGATTTCTCATTCATCTTTCAATCATTGAGCTTGGGTAGCAGGGCTCTCTCTTGGGTGGGTAGGAAAGTGGAGAGGAATAAAGACAAGCAAAGAAAAGACAGGGAGACCCTTTAATTGAAGCTGGGATAAAACTGAGTCCTGGTCCCCTGGAAATTCTGCTCTAACATTAATTAAGCTGAGAGAAGAATAATTCAAACGCCACTCTCCCCCTTACTCCACCACTCAAATAATTCTTCTTCAGGCAGATTTGCCTCCTCGTTCCTCTGATACCTCTCCCTGGGTCACTTTGTCACCAGATGCTGAGTTAGGGATAGCAGGCCCTGACTGAAATTCCCTTTTGAAAAGACTCAGCATAATTATTCTTAGTAGGGCCTGTGTATTATTAGCATGGGTGGGATCAGTGTGGAATTTCAGAGCCTGAGCCAGCCTGTACCCCAGAGACTGGAACAAGGAGTGGGTCAGGTTTCTCAGAAAACACATCTCTCCATTCTGGGCCCCACAGGGGTGTGATATGCAAAGCCCTCCTCCTCACGCCCATGCAGTGCCTCTACTGGCTGTTCTCCTAGCCAATACATACTTTAAAATCAGCTAATATGTGCATAACATTGCAGTTAACAAAACAGAGAGTTCCTGAGCTCCTCACATTTCCTTCCCAGCAAAAAAGAGATAAGAAACAACTAATTATGCAAGTCACCATATAATTACAATTGTTCGATGCTATAGTGGAGAAGCATATGTCAAGCATGTATTAAAAGACCCTGAGGAAGGCACACCTGTGTTGAAGCCCAAGGATGAAAAGGGGTTAATTAGGGAAGAGCATGGCCAGTGACTCCCTCATGGGAATGATCCCAGAGCTGGACATAGACTCTGATTGCTCAGCAAGGACAGCGTGTGGAGCAGAGGAGGGAGTTGAAGGAGCCTGAGCTCAAGCACAGGTGGGGGAAGAGTTGCTCTCCCATAGAAAAAAAACCAAGAGATATTGAAAGAAACAAAGGTAGACATAAGCCTCATCAGAACAGAGGAGGCTAGAAAGTGCTTGATGTGCTTACTGGATAGTGAACAGGAGGCCTGCTTGGCTAGTGTTGGGAAGAGAGTGTGAAAGATGTGTTAGCCCTGGAAGGGCCCTGGGATCAGTTGAATTGCATCCTTCCCAAAGGGATACATTGGAGTCCTTACCTCTGGCTCCTGTGAATGTGACCTTATTTGGAAACTGGGTCTTTGCAGATGTAATCAAGTTAAGATGAGGTCATACTGCTTTAGGATTAAGTCTAAATCCAATCACTGGAGTCATTAAAGAAGCAGGAAATTCAGACAGAGACACACAAGGAGAAGATGGCCATATGATGACAGAGGCAGAGGCTGGGCGATGCCAAAGCATGCCAAAGTTTGCTGGTAAACACCAGAAACAAGAAGCAACTGAAGATTCTCCCCAGTAGGTTGTAGAGAGAGAATGGCCCTGTGAACACCTTGATTTCAGACTTGCAGCATGAGATTTTAGAAAAATGTAAAAAGCAAACGAACAAAAAACCTTTATAACTCCTGGTTGTTGAGTTCACTAAGTTGGCAATGTAACTTTGCAGAAGCATTGCCTTCAAAGAGCAGTGACCACAAGATGTTAAATAACAGGGAGTGCTCAGGTTTCTAAAGCCCTGACCAGCCTTGATACTGTCGGAGTCTGCAAATCTCTGTCCAGTTCTGTAAGAGTCCTGTGCATTGTGACAGAAGTCAATAAGGAAGGTGGGGATCTTGTCCCATGCACCCAGACTAACAGGGCTCCAGAATGTTGTAGGATTTGGCCTTTGGGTCCTACACAGAGCAAAATTCTCTCACAAAGAAGGCCTCTGGGTCAAGCAGATCTGTATAAGGTAAAACGTTTATCCAGATAAGAGAAACTAGGCCCTTTAATTCAGCTCTTCAAGAGCACACAGTCAAGAGTTTGGTTTTTTGTTTTTTGTTTTTCTAAAGACCCTGGTAACTAAAAACCAGCACTATCAAGGCCAATCACATTATACTTTACACTTCCTATTGGAAAGCTGAATTCAACATTCTGAAGGTAGTCAAGAAACTCTCATCCAGGATAGGTTACCAATGTCTAGCGAAAAGACGGAGTAAATCCAAGTAAAAGCAAGGTGGAAATAGAGCAGCTGAGTGAGGAAGGGAAAGGCCAGGAGGATGGCCGATGAAAGGCCGCTCTGCAGATGCTCACTCCGCAGGCACTGTAGCTGCAGGGGGAACATGCAGGAAGGAGTTCTAAGATGAAGATTTTATTTTAATCCTCCCACAAAAGCATTCAAGTAAGCTCTTTCTCTGTGAGAAAGCTAGAGAGTAAGAGACAGGAAAGGAAGCTTCTCAGTGAAAAGATCCGTGTAGACTTCTTCTAATATTGCTCACTTAGAGAATACATGCCATCTGGGCATTTGAGAAAAAGAAAAAAGGGCATAGAGAAAAGCTCAAAGTCAGGATTCTGCTTGTGAGTACGAGGTGCTTGCCTTTCCTCATGGCCAGTTCTTTCCTTTGTTGGAGGCATATTTTTCTTTCCTGGCCAGCAATGGCTGTTTTTCATAGTGACCTGTCAAGTCTTCATTTCTTTATTCCCTGTGGCCAACCAGCCAAGCAGTGGGCAAAGAGGAGAGGACCCAGGTAACAAGGGCAAGGCTGGCATTCTATTCATTAGTTGTCTGAGAGTTATCTATCAAACACGAAGTCACAGCCCACTTGTGCCTGAAGCTGACCCCAGCGTACTCACAACTTGCTACTCCACGCCAGAGAGGACAAGAATACCTGCCTTGTCTTCATAGGTTGTCTTACTGTCTATTAGAGGTGCATGTTTTGGGCACAAAATCCAGGGCTCTCTGGCCCATGACTTAGTTGTGGTCATGGGTCCCTGACTTTAGCTCTGTTATTTTGAAAAACTTTTCCTTTGGAAATGAATTTGGTCCATTCCAGGGATCATAGAAGACAGAAAACCAAGGAGCTAAGCAATTAAGTTCATGTACTTCTAAATTGACATCCCCAATAAAATGATATGAAATGGCTTTATAGCTGGCTATTCTACCCTGAGAAATTAGAAGGGCAAAAGTTTGGCCAAGAAGGGGATGAGGAGTGGGTGGAAAATTCTTTAGTATCACTTTAAGATAGCACATGTTCTTCCTCATTTTCTTCCAGTTGCATATGCATGGTTCTATTATACAAAAATAATGATTATTTACATTATAATTCTGTAATAGTTCTTTGTATTAGAAAATTGTTTTAGTAAGTAAATTAGGCACCATCACTTAAACCTTATTATTCATTTTTGATGTTGTTTATTTGTTGTGGCTGTTGATATTCATTACCCTACTAGTAATCATTGTCTTCAATGATAAGCACAGTGAACTCATTCTTTCCTTGTTCTATTTTTCAATATTTTTATCACATTTCCAATCATTTAGCACAATAAGTCCTGATAGCTCTAATGACAGATAATCTAATGCACAGGACTTAACAGGAGATAATTCCAAATGGTGGTCCCCTCAGCACTTATATGGATGAGGCTGAATTTTGATCCAGAAAACATGATTTTAGTCCTGGATCTACTAATTGCTAACTTGGAGTGAGTTACTTTACCTGTCTGGGGCTTCATTCCATTATCTGTCCATGGGGAATACTGTATTACACTTCATCTACATCACATGATATTGTAATGATGAAAGGAGAAATATTGTTTTGAAATTCTTTTAGTAAACTCCTAATGTCCTAAAAATGTAACAAAATAGAAAATATTACAAAAGCTGATGAAATAGAATCATTAGTAAATGATTCTAAATCTTAGTAAAATACTTTTACTTGATTTAGGGGGAAAATTATTTCAAGAATACATGACATTCTAAACACAATTATTAATAGTAATGAGCAGAGCTATTTCTTTTCAGCTAATAATGAAAGTGGTGGGATCCTAATATAAAATTTCACCAATGTGATGCAAAGATTACAAGCTTGGATGGCCATAAGACCAAAATTTAAACCCTGGCTCTGCTCCTAACATATTATTGTAATAACCTGAGTGAGGTATTTACTTCATGAACGTCAGTTCTCTAATATGTAAAATGGGGATAAGAACTTACATTTTAGTAAGAGCATGAGAATTGGATCATAATAAATATGTACAGTGCCCAGCAGAGCAGTTGATGCCTGGTGGATGCTTGAAAAATGTCCATTTGCTCTCATCTTCTCTGAGATGCATCATAAAATGGGAATGGGGGTCCAGCCTCTTCTGTTCCATGCCTATTTCTCCAATGCAAACTCAGTATGTGAATGGTAAATAGGAGAGTGAAGAGTGTGGAAGTCCTGCAGTTCTCACATGATCTTTTCCTAGGATATTTATATCTTGCAGCAGATAGGGGTAATCTTTCTTCCAATAAAAGAGGAAGCCTTAGCACAATGAGAAGACCTTAAGAAACAAGTTGAACACTGACAGAGGGCCTTTCTTTCATGCAAATAGTGGCTGGCTTCGTGGTTTTCAGAGCCACTGTGTTTTTCTCTCTGTTATCTGATGAAACAGGTAGTACACATGAGGAACCTGAACACATTTTCCTTTGTGTTAATTTTAACTTTATGACAAGAGAGTCTACACATTGGATTGGATTTTTAATTTGAATGAAACCATGAGATGTGAATGCCCTCCAAGACCTACATCTCTAAGAGGATGCACAGAATTCAGAGTTTAAGCCTGAAAAGGATCAATGAACCGATACACTGGGTACAAATGCAAGTTGCAATTTACCTGTGCTGCTATTTTTATTAAGATTGCTATATATTTTGTTAGATGTTGAATGGTCTCCTCCAAATGTATTTTCTCCCCATAGGCTCTGTTATTTTATTGTGCAATTTTGCAGAGTATGAGGTTTTACTAAAATATGTGTATGAAATTACAGCAGAAATGCCTGTATTAGGAAATTAGGGTCCAATCAATCACATTCAGGAATCATGTACTACATTTAGGCATAAGAAATAGTTGAAACATCAGGAAGCCTAATCATGTGAGACCATTTGATATCAAAATTAAGACAATTACATCAGAACGTATACTTGAATCAAAGGAAAGGAAAAATGCGGTTCACCTATTGTATATGGGTCTGTCCACATGTGAGATGTGGCCAGTTCTCTTCCCTTGACATCCTAGAGATTTATAGGAATGGGCCAGGGCACTGCTGGGTATTGGGGAAACCTCACAGGGCTGCAGACCACCATCTTGCTTCAGCTACAACAGCTCCTCTCTTACCTATTTTAGATATTATGCTTTCGCCAGGGTTTCCTTTCAAACAAGTTTTGCCAATACAAGTTCAGTATTTGAAAAGTATAGGCCATCGATGATAATGGGTGGTTTAATGCAGTCAACATTTCTATCCCTAGTATACTTTTTCTAAGCTTAGAAGAAAGTTTACAAACCATGTCCAATACTGGCTTTTAAAGAAGATTCAGAGATACTTTATTGCATTTTAGATGTTCCAAAGCTAGGAGGTTGTCCCTATTGCATTTTATTTACTATGTACATGAAAGAGATGTCTTGGCTCACTCCTTATTGGCTTCTCTATAAAAACAACTTCAAAAAGAAATGTCATTGTTTGGTCAGATAGCTCTTTTAGATACCTGATCAATTAACAAGAGGATTTTTAAAAACTTTTTATTTGAATAAAATTTCAAAAAATCATTTGATGAATAAGTCTACACCATGGATCAAAATTTTAATGGTGTTAAAACGAATCCCTACTAAAGTGAATGCCCTCTGGAACCTTCAGTCTAGGATCAAGTGTTACATTTAGTTGTCAGGTCTCTGTAATCTCCTTTAATGTAAAATACAGTTATGTGTCAGCAACAGACTACATACACAACGGTGATCCCATAGTATAGTACTCTATTTTTACTATACCTTTTCTGTATTTAGATACGTTCAGATACACAAATATTTATTGTGTTACATTTGCCAACCGTATTCCATATAGTACCATGCTATAGAGGTTTGTAGCCTAGGACTGATAGTCTATACAAAAGAGCCTAGGTGTGTAGTGAGCTCTCCCATTTAGGTTAGAGTATGTACACTCTAAAATATTTGCACAAGAAGAAAATCATCTAGGAACATGTTTCTTAGAATGTATCTCCATCATTAAGCAATGCATGTATTTCCAATGTTTTTCTTAGTCTTTTATGATACTGACTTGTTTAAAAATACAAGTCAACTTTTTTCATTAATAAAACATTCCTTATTTGGGGTATTTTCTGATATTTCTCATAATTAGATTCAGATTCTACATTCTTGGCTATAATCCTATATAAATGATGTTGTGTCCTTCCTAGGCTATTGTATCTTAAAACACTTAATGTCCATCTGTTCCTCATTGGTGTTATGACTTTTGATCACCTAGTCAAGGTTTTGTCTAATTTCTCCAGTGTATAGTTATGTACAGTATATATTACATATTTTTCTCTTGTAACTAATTAGCAATCTACAGGAAAATAATGTTAGGCCATGCAAATATCCTGCTCCTCATAAAAATTCACCTCACTGACCCCCACTTTCAGCATCCATTGATGAATCTTATCTGAACCAGTCTTTATTATCACAATGACAGAATAATGGTTTTCAACTTCAGTGACCATATACCAGTCAGCACTTTTCATTGGAAAGAAGATATTTTGGGTGGTAGTTCCATAACCCAATCAAATGTTCCTTTGTTGTGCTTAGAAACCTGACCTAGTAACATTTTGAATATTACATTCTCTTGATTTTTGCCTGAGAAGTTTTGGGATGACCTTTGGCCAAGAACCTTGATTCTCATGTGTTTCTAGGTTGCTGCTCTCTGTTCTAGGCTAAAGCCTTTCAGTCCTAGGTTATTCCATTACTCTCTACTCTGCCTGCACCTTTTATTTATATCAGTCTGGGATTTACTTGAGGGGAGGGGAGAGCAGGTTGAAGGAGAAAGCAGACAAGCTCCTCCCTGCTCCACAGATATGCTGGCTGTTTAATTTCTGTTTCTGCCTTCATGCCTACTCTGCTCCAGAGCTAAGATGCCCTGCCCCTACCTCCACCTGTCCTCTTTCACCCACCCTTTGTGACAGGCAGCAAAATATAGCCCTGAAGGGCCCAGAAAGATGAAAGTCTGGTAAACCTTGGGAGATACTGAAATATTCCTGTAGGATGTACAATCTCCAGGGTCAGCAAGCCCAATGGGAAGGCTTTTGCTTGCCATGGACATAGGCCACAGAGCTTAGGACCTTCCCTGGGTTTCTCCTGACTTGTGGTTAAGGGTTTTCTTCTGAGCCATCTGAATCCCTGTGATTCCATGAAAATGAGTAAACCTTGGGAGACCATGGTGTTAGAGAAAATGGAAATTGTTTGGGAGGGCTTGCAGTTCACTAGCCTCATATAAAATAAATTGGGTACCCTCTGAAGAGAGGAGTTTTGGGGCTTCAGCTGAAGGTACTGCTATGACTCCCAAGATTCCATAAAACTCTGGAACTGAAGCCCCACAGTTCTCGGTAGAGCTTTCAGACTGTGGCAAGTTAGGAAGGCCCCAACTCTGGTGAGTGAGGATGATGATAGTGGCCACAAAGAACCACAAGGAAAGAGTACAGTCCCAGGATGGAGAAGGGGAAACAGGTGCCTCTTCCTCCCACTCTGATGAGCCTAGCCCCTGGGACAGACATATGGTAAACTGTCCCAGGGCTCCCATGGGCCCAAGCAGGACAGGCAGGGAGGCAAAGACCAGGGGTCTAGGTGCACCAGGTTGGGTAAAAGTTAGGTCTGGGAATGTGGGAGCAACTCTGAAGACTGGTTTTCTAAAGAATGGGAAAATGGAAAGTAAATCTCAAAGTAGATCAAACAATAGAGAAATTAGTCAGTGGGAAAAGAATGGGTAAGATGCAAGCAGCATTTGCTAAACCCTAAATCCTAGCTGGGGAGCTTCAGCATACCCCAAAGTGAGGTTTCTATAACACAGGCCTAGACAGGCCGACAGCATCAGAGGCCTCAAGAATGAGAATGGGGAACAGCTGTGGGCAGTTTGGCCCGTGGTCCAGCCTGCACTACACCTTGCATGCTGCTCTTACAACCTGTGCTCTGTCTCATGGCAGTTTCCTCCCACATCCTGCTCAGTAGCTCTTCAAAGCCTTCACCACAGTCCTCATGTCCCTACTCTACTGTGACACTCTTCTGTCCCAGCAGCTGGTCTGGCTTCCTCTTTTATCACAGTGTCACTGAGCTTTCATGTGCTGCTCAGTAACAGTTTGTGGAATGAATTAAGAAATTAATGAATGAGTGACAGACTTGCACCTGGAGATCTGAGATACCAAGTAGGAGAATGGTCAGTGTAGAACAGAGAAGGAGCCCGGGTACCCAGGGAGCAATATGGCTGCCCCCAGGCAGCTGGGTTCTTCACAGTAGGAAGAAGAAACCTTTCAGTTTCTGCTCTTCCAACCCTGAACTCAGCCCTTTCCTCGTGACTCTGTGTGGCTGTGATAACCAGCCCCATTCACCAGATTTTTGGCCTTCAAAACCTTCTACATTCTTCCCCTACACCTCGGGGAGGACTAATCCCAGAACATACAGGAGAAGGGAGTTTATTGGTCCAACTTGCAAGGGCAGCCTATCTGAAGAAAGAAATCTCTAGAATGCGATTTTTAAAAATGTTATTATGGCTTTATTTTAAAAACAATGCTTTATTTTCTTAACACAGTCATTACAAAAAATGAAATCATGTCCTTTGCAGCAACGTAGATGGAGCTGGAGGACATAGTCCTAAGTGAATTAATACAGGAAAATAAAACCAGATACCACATGTTCTTACTTCCAAGTGGGAGCGAAACACTGAGCACGCCTGGGCACAAAGATGAGAATGATAGACACTGCAGACTACTAGAAGTTGGGGGACCGGGGGCCATGGGTTGAAAAACCCACTATTGGGTACTATTGGGTACTATGCTCACTATTTGGGTCCAATATATCCATGTAATACTCTTACACGTGTACCCTTAAAATAAAATTTCTAAAGTAAAATCTGAAATTTAAAAACAAACGAAATGTTTCAAAACATCAAAAAATAAAAACGTGTTTAAAGTAAAAAGTGAATCTTACACATGTACCCCTAAAATAAAACCATCTAAAAAAATCTGCTATTTAAAAACAAACAAAATGCTTCGTAACATTAAAAAATAAAAATGTGTTTAAAGTAAAAAATGAAAGTGACTCCCCCTTTCCAATTCCCAGAAATTACTATCATTCATAGCTTGGTGGGCTTTCATCTCGTCTTTACTGTGTATGTGTATGCATGTGCGTATTTTTTGTATATATATTTTTAGTCTCAAAAACTGGTCTCATACCATACATAATGATCTACTCATAGGCTGCTTGCTTTGTTACTTAATGCTCTGTCCTGAATATGACCTTTCCTCCTCAGCACCTCACTTCATGCCTCTGGAAACAAGCTCTTTTTAAATGGTCATCTAGGTGGCTTCTGATGTTGTGTTATTTCAAACAACAGGCCAGTGAAAATTCTTATATAGACATATCTGTGCACTTGTATGGATATTTCTGTAACATAAATTTCAAGATGATAAATTTCTAGATCAAATAATTTGCACATTGATTTTTTAAAAAATAATGTCAAACTTAAAGTTCCCAGATAAGAGTCATACAGACAACACCCATATAACCTTTGCCCACATTCTTTACCTACTATTATCATTTGACCCCATTTCTTTATTATTTGTTCTCTTTCTTTCTCTCTCTGTAAAATATTTTTTCTGAACTCTTGGAAGATACATTACATGTATCATCGCTCTTTATTCTTAGACACTTCCGTGTGTATTTCCATATTTCCTAAAAATAGGGAGGGATATTCTTTTACATAACTATAGTACAGTTATCAACCTTAATCATTTAACATGGATAAAATGCCTTTATCTAGTCTACTATCTGTATTCTAATTTTGTTAATTGACCCCAAGAGTATCTTTTTTAGCCCTTTTTTCTCTAGTACAAGATCCAGTGTAGCTTCTGATATTGCATTTAGTTATCACATTCATATCTTTTAATCAGGAAAATGTTCACAATATTTTTAATTTTTTTTTCTTAAAGGATACCTTTCAAATATTGTGTAATAGAATCTTCCTCATTTTGAGTTTGTCTGATGTCCCTTCATGCTTAGATTTGGGTTATTTATGTGTTGCATAAGTGACGATGTGCCCTTCTTAGGTTATTGCTTCTAGAGTCACGTGATGTTCATCTGTCCTTCATAGTAATGTTAAGAAATTGTATATTTTAAATTTTGGTCGCTGTTTATTCCCCAAAGCCTTTTGCCAATTTATACTTTTGCTGTAGCTTACGAGATTTGTCCATTTTCACATCTTCTGCACACAGAGTGTCGTCATAGTCCCAAAGTAACTGTGCTTATTCATGCTTTGTTTAAAAAACAAAACATCGATATTTTCCCCATTTTACTCTGAGGCACCTTAATATTCTTATCTCTCAACCAATGTTTCTCAGCCATCAAAGATGTAGTAGGCTGACATGCTCTTTTATATCTCAGAGCTCACTGTGAGTCAGGTGACAGTGTGAGTGGGGTGGGACCCTTGGCTGACAGTTAGAGACTCTGTGTTCTGGGAAAGTAAAATGTAAGCCAATCCTTTTGTTTTTCCTTTGGGAGATAAAAGATGCCACCTGCCCTCCATATGCAAGGACACACTTCTCCATTTATTTTCCTTCCTTCTCCTGTCATCCAATATGAGGAAAAGGCAGCATGGGATCTGGAATGGGAGGTTAAGAGCCCCCTCCACTTTTTGCCATTTGTGGAACCCTGGCCACCCTCCTCTCCTGTCCAGTTCCCAGGGCCTGTAAAAACAGGCTTAGGATACCCAGTTTACATCCCCAGTGTAGAAGATACACAGGAAGGAGCTGGTCCCTAGTACAGCCTTTGGGGCAGACTCTGCCCCTCCCTTGCCATCCCTCACTACCACCAAAGGAGAATAGACAGCCCAGAGAACAGGGCTCACGCAGGGAGGCAGGTGGAGCAGCTCCCTCGGCACTGGCACACTCTGCCAGCATTAGCTAACAGCTCCTCATATGCCCCTCTGAGATAATTAAGCATTATTATCCCTATTGGCAGGTGGAGACTGCAAGACAGAGTGGTTAAGTGACTTAGTTGTAACTGCTGGGATTGTTTGAGGGAGAAGTCATGCCAAGAAGGAAGTGCAGTTCAGGGGGCCAGGAGAGCTTAAGCTATTGAATGTGACTGATTATTTTTAAATAGCTGTTGGAGGGCGGGGGCAGGAAGAGATGATGGACATGGCCAGTGGACACTGGTAAGGCATCACACAGTGCAATGAAAAGAAGGAATATACCTAGTGTATCCTTTAAAATGGGTTGCCATGGACAGTCTGTTAGATGCTTACCCCACATGAAGAGGAGAAAAAATAATTGAAGGCCATGATAAGGACAATAGAATACACCCCATAGCCCTCTCACAGAGCTGTACGGAAGTCTCCAAGATGGCTAAGCAGGAGCCATTCTCCATTTGAGACCCCAGCCTTCTCCAGAGACAGAGCATCCACCAGAATCAGCAGCCCCACCTCTAGCCACTCGATGTCAGGAGGCCTTCTCAGCTGTCTTGCCATAGCAGGTGCAGCCCTACCTCCGAGCAGCAGGAAGCCCATGTGACCTCCATGCAAAGGGCAGGGACAGAATGGGAGAAGAGTTTGGGTGACCAAGGGTTGTTGGGGAGACTCATGGCCAAAGGTAGAATGGCATCATGGCCTACTGACGGATGGGAGCCATGGAGATGTGGGGAAAGGCCCAGGGGTCACTGGCGTGACAAACAGACTGGCTGACAAAGAGGAAGCTGTGGTCTCTTAGGATGACCTTGGGGCTGAGGGTGGGCAGCAGTGTGGCATGGGTGTACAGAATCTCTAGGAAAAAGTGCAGTTTCTGCCATTGTCAGAGAAGTAATTGATGAAACACTGACATGGCATGGGAACAGAAGGGGAGACAGCAGGGCGACCTCTGAGCCGCCTCCTCTCCTCTTCCTGTCCCCTGTTCCATGGTCCTCCATGCCAACCTGTTATCCAGAGGGTCTGGAGGCTCATTGTCCCCTCCCCACCTGCCTTGGAGGAGGACATTTTTGTTTCAGCAGCAGGGCAGGTGCAGCCCTGCTTACTACATCCATGATGAGATGCTGGCTTCTCTCTGTACATTATCAGTAGCCCACCGTCTTGGAGAGCAAAATGTACCGAGAAGCTAAAGCCCTTTGGGATTAATTCAATAGCTGTCTCTCCAGAGCAGTCACTTCAGGAACACTGACAGCAGGACCCAGGCTTCATGGATTCCACAAGGAGGGAACACACCTGCACCCTTATTTTCTATTTTTATTAGCAAGATCTAAATTAGGGTGACAATTTAAATTTTTAAAATAATTTTTGCTTTTACTTTAGATACACGAGGTACATGTGTCGGATTGTTACATGGGTGTATTGGACACAAGTAGTGAGCATAGTACCCAATAAGTAGTTTTTCAACCCACGCCTCCCTCCCTCCCTCTCACCTCTAGTAGTCAGCAGTGTCTATTGTTCCCATGTTTATGTCCATGTGTGCTCCATATTTAGCTTTCATTTTTAAGTGAGAACATGTGGTATTTGGTTTTCTGCTCCTGCAGTAATTCATTTAGGATTCTGGCTTCCAGCTCCATTTGTGTTACTGCAAAGGACATTATTTCATTATTTCTTTTAACGGCTGCATAGTATTCCATGGTGTATATGTACTACGTTTTCTTTATTCAATCCACCATTGATGAGCACCCACATTGATTCCATGTCTTTGCCACCGTGAATACCGAGGCAGTGAGCATGGGAGCTGCACCACTAAAGACCTGACTGTCACTGAGGGATTCCCTGGACAGTGTCCTCCTCAGGGCAGAAGGGGTGTTGTTTCTTTTCCCTTTATTATACCTGGCCTGGCTCCAAGAGGGGGCTTGCTTGTCAAATGAATCAAGACAGCTAGTTAATTATTTAGCCTTTGACTCTTCATCCTTTCTTTTTAGTTGTAAACTCAAGAAGCACTGTGTCATAAAAAGTAATAATAATGCCCATATCCTGGCCATCAAAAGCTGTTTTGGGTGTGGATAGTAGAAGACAGCTGTTCATCCAGTCAGTATAGTACAGAAAAATGATGTCTGTTTGGTTGAACATTTCCAGTTGGGAAATGTCACCAAGTGGCCTTTCTGTTCTTCACACATGAAATACACACTATAATCCGCATATTTTTAGTTAATTTATGTCCAAATAAGCCTTTCTTTAGCTGCTGGAAAATGATGTTTGGGCTGCAATTACCTTTCGCAGCATGGCACAGAAGGGTTTCAGTGCTCACAAAGCTCAGGGGAGAGGCAGCAAGGACCCCACCCGACTGTAAATCTTTCCATTTGTAGTTATTCAAATCACATATTTTATTACTAGTACAAAATACATTGTGTCATTCATTTTGTAGGAGCAGCTAATGCTTCAAGAAAAGCTTTGAAAAACATTCTATTTAGAAACAATTTTGTCAGCAGCTAATGCTGTGTGTCTTTTGGGGTTGTCTTTTCTTCCAGCCCTTTTCTCTGTTACGTGTGCTATTTGCATGACAAATGAGACCATCCTCTCCAAAAGCTCACCTGTTCCTGCAGCCTGCTTCCCACCTCAAGTTTTCATTCTGTGTATGTTGCATCATACTCCTTAGCATGGTAATAAATTACAGTGTCACCATCAAGATTGTGGCTTCTGGAAAGAAATAAGCAGCAAGGCCAGATGAACTCCTTCAGAAGATGAGAGACTGTTCTCATGCAAATTTCTGGCATCCTGGGGAACTGGGAACAGCCTCTTTATTATATAGACTCAGCTGCAATTCAGCAGCCAGAAGCCATTTCCACTAGCTGTTAGAAGCTGGTGACACTCAGAGCAAGATAACCTTTTAGGCAGAAACTTCTTTTCCTTCCCAGCTGATATGAGTCTTATCTGGAAAAATATCACTTTACTCATTAGGTTGAGGAAAATGGGTCAGTGTACTTTCAGAGTGCTTTTAAGTTGAGACATTCATTCTAAAATATCTTTTTACTTTGACACAGAAACACTTGCAGCTCACTTTATAGCAGGGCAGTAGACAGTGACTATTTAACAGGAGCAGAGGCGTGCCACATGGATGCCCCCTGATGGCAGGCCCATCTGTATCTGAACTTGTCTACAATAGATTGCACAGACCCTCACTCACAGGCAGGTACTATACCCAGGTTGGTCAACCACACAGTCAGGAGGGTTACTGCTTCAAGGTAGAGTTCCAACCTGCCAACTCCAGAGTGACTCTTGACTTACAATGTAAACTTAATCTCAGTTTGCCTTCCATTTCCTTTGGACCACAGATATACTTGACAGAAACATTAATGAAGCCAATTTGCTGCTTCTGTTTCCTTTTCATCATTTTAAGATCTTTTGAGGCTTAGTTCAGTGTTGAAACATATTCGCTTTATTAGTCTGTTCTCATTCTGCTAATAAAGACATACTCAAGACTGGGTAATTTATAAAGAAAAGAGGTTTAATTGACTCAGTTCAGCATGGCTTGGGAAGGCCTCAGGAAACTTATAATCATGGCGGAAGGGGAAGCAAACATGTCCTTCTTCATGTGGCAGCAGCAAGAAGTACCTAGCAAAAGGGGGGAAAACCCTTATAAAATAATCAAATCTTGTGAGAGCTCATTCACTATCACAAGTACAGCATGAGGATAACTGCCTCCATGATTAAATTACCTCCCACTGGGTCCCTACTACAACACATAGGCATCATAGGAACTATGATTTAAGATGAGATTTAGGTGAGGATATAGCCAAACCATGGTTCCACCCCTGGCCTCTCCCAAATCTCATGTCCCCACATTTCAAAACACAATCATGCCCTTCTGACAGTCCCCCAAAATCTTAACTCATTCCAGCATTAACCCAAAAGTCCAAGTCCAAAGTCTCATCTGTGACAAGGCAGGTGCCTTCCACCTATGAGCCTGTAAAATCAAAAGCAAGTCAGTTACTTCCTAGTTTCATTGGGGGTACAGGCATTGGGTAAATACACCTGTTCCAAAGGAGAGAAATGGGCCAAACAAAGGGGCTTTAGGCCCCATGCAAGTCCAAAATCCAATGGGCAGTTATTAAACCTTAAAGCTCCAAAATCTGCTGCTTAGAAATTTCTGCCAGATTCCCCATATTATCTCTCTCAAGTTCAAAGTTCCACAGATCTCTAGGACAGGGGTAAAAAGCTGCTAGTCTCTTTGTTAAAGCACAGGAAGAGCCACCTTTGTTCCAGTTCCCAACAAGTTCCTCATCTCCATCTGAGACCACCTTAGTCTGTACTTCATTGTCTATATCACTATCAGCATTTTGGTCAAAGCCATTTAACAAGTCTCTAGGGAGTTCCAAACTTTCCCATATTTTCGTGTCTTCTTCTGAGTCCTCTAAACTGTTCCAACCTCTGCCTGTTACCAAGTTCCAAAGTCACTTCCACATTTTTGGGTATCCTGATAGCAGCACCCCACTCTACTGGTACCAATTTACTATATTAGACTGTTCTCACACTGCTAATAAAGGCATACCCAAGACGAGGTAATTTGTAAAGGAAAGAGGTTTAATTGACTCACTATTCAGCATGACTCGGGAGGCCTCAGGAAACTTACAATCATGGTAGAAGGGGAAGCAAACATGTGCCTTCTTCACATGGTGGCAGGAAGGAGAAGTGCTGAGCAAAAGAGGGGAAAAGCCCCTTATAGAACCAACAGATCTTGTGAGAACTCATTCATTGTCATGAGAACGCATGAGGGTAACTACCCCCATGATTAAATTACCTCCTTCTGGGTCCTTCCTACAACAAGTGGGGATTATGGGAACTACAATTCAAGATGAGATTTGGATGGGAACACAGCCAAACCATATCACTTGCCATGCAAACAGCTACCCACTTCCTCACCCAAGACAGACTTTGCTCATCGAGACCAATACCCCTCTTCTCTCCACACCCAGCAGGCCTAGCCCAGTGGTTCTCAAGCGTGGTTGCCCACTGGAGTCACCTGGGGAAAGTTTTATCTTTTTTATTAATGCCTTGAGTATTCTAATTTAGAGTCTCTGGGAATGGTTCCTGAGCACTGATGATTTGAATGTGCTTCAAGTGATTCTTACATGTAGTCATTAGTCATAACCCCCTGTTGAGCCCAGTCATGAAGCCTCAGAATCCTTCTTAACCAAGGCACTAACAATTATCAGAGTTTGTATTTAAGATAAATCCTAAAGCAATCCATGACTTATGTCGGACTGATCTATGTCAACAGCTCTCAAAGTGTAAGAACCACACTGGGAATTTGTTAGAAATACAAATTCTCAGGCCCTATCCCAGAACTAGTAAATTTAAAAGTCTGGGTTAGAACCAGTTTTATGAGCCCTCCAGTAGGTTCTGATACACATTCGAATTTTAGAACCACTGCTCCAGCCAGTAGCTGTGACTAATGGTCCAACATTCAGATCACCTGAAACATGTTAAAACCTACCAATGCTTGGGCACGACTCTGAGAAATTCTAATAAATTAGAATACTCAAGGCATTAAAAACAAGCAAACAAACAAACTTCCCCCAGGTGATTCCACTAGGTAACCAAGCTTGAGAACCACTGGGCTAGGCCTTCTGAGTCATCAAAGGAAAGGTGTATTGGCCTTGCCTTCAGCCAGTGTTGTGCATTTACCTATGCCTGGAGTGGCCACGTGAGTCTGGGGACCTTGATGGTAGAGTGAGGATAGAATTCTCCCTCAGGCATGATGACAAAGGGCAGTGCTTCAAGGTATGAACTGTGGCCAAGTTCTGATCAATGGCACTGATGAAATATTAGAGGGTGTCCTGTGGCTAACTGAGGGGCTTTGATAAAAAGTGTTGGAGGTACCCCTCACTCCCGAATCCCCCTGCCCCCTAATAGTAGTCCATGATGGTTCTGCCATCTAGGAACTTAACAATGGTATTTTTAAACTAGTATCTGATAAAATTGTGTATACTGAATGTATTAGTCTCTCATGGCTTCTATAACTAAGTATCAGAAATTGAAGAGCTTTAAACAGAAATTTATTCTGTCACAGTTCTGGAGGCTAGAAGTCTGAGATCAAGGTGTTTGCAGGGCCATTCTCCCTTGGAAGGCTCTAGGAAGGATCTATACTATCCCCCTCTCTTAGTTGCCATCAAATCCTTGATGTAACGTGTCTTGTAGATGCACCAGCCCATCTCTACCTCCATCTTCACATAGTGTTCTCCCCAGTGTGTTGCTGTATTTTCATTTGGCCTTCTTATAAGGATGCCGGCATGAAATTTAGAGCTCGTCTGAATCCAGTATGATTTCATCTTAACTTGATTTGATTATATTTGCAAATACCCCATTTCCAAATAAGATCATATTCACAGGTATCACAGGTTAGGGCTTTAACATGCCTTTTGTGGGGATATAATTCAATAATTTATTGTTTAATGATAATAAGAATATATTGTATGATTTAAATATTATGTTGGATTGTCACAACAACCTCAATATATTTTATATATTATAAGCCTTTTGGAATAGCAGGCATTATGAAACTCAGACCCATTGCATGATACACTCAGCCATGAACCTGTCACTTCCAGACTTTAAGGGGATTCTCTCATGCTGCACAACTGAAATGTTTGTTGAACAAGTCCATGAACACAATACTCAATATTCATGAGTAGCTGGATTTCTGCCATAATCCCATTGAGACTTTGTCTCACACAAGATGGTCGAGAAAAGTGCTGTAGCAATGCCCAGACACACACAAGTACTGCCCTCTGGGCTTCTCCACAATAAGTAATTAGCAGAAGGAATTGGTCATATGCCTGTACCTTGGCCTGGAAAACTTCATACTTGGGTGGGCTCTAGAACCAAAGCTGTGTGTTGTGCTTATGTAATCTCACTGTGGCAAGACAGTGTGCTGGCTGGATGGTGTTAGGGACATCCATTGCCCATTGAGAGTAGGGCTGAGGCTCATAATTACCAAGTCCCCAGCAGGGTACTAAACACAGAATGGGTGCTACGTAGATGCTTGCTGCAGGCTGTCTGAGACAGAGGGACTAAAGTGCCTCATACCAAGAGCTTCTACCTGTTGGCATCACACCTGCTGGCAGGTGTGGTTGTGGGTCAGCAGATGACCTTGAAAATGGCTGGGTTAGGATTAATTCACTGCCAGATATCTTTCTTAGTTCACCAAATCCTACACACACACACACACACACACACACAAAATCTCAAGTTTATCTTAAATCTGAGTTAAGACATAATTACTCTGAAGCAGTGGTTTTCAGACATTTGAAGAATTCGTGGCAACACAACCATTCAATGCAAAGCTCTGTATGGAAGGTGTGTATGAAGTCTTGAAGGGAGCTCAGATCCCTGATGATAGTGAGCTGCCTCTTCCTATTTTCCTCTTCTCCCTCCTCCATGTTCTAACATCGACCCCTGCGGCAGCTCTAGGGAAACCCGGTCCCTGCAAAAAGCAGATCCATGCCCTTAGCTTCCTTCGGGGGAAGCAAGCCATCTGGTACCTGCAGAAACCCGTGCCAGGGACAGTGCTCTCCCCAAGCCCAGTGTCAGCACTTCTGTGCCCATATGAATGCAGATTCCTTTCCAGTGAGCACCATGCGTTCTTCACTGCCCTGAGAATTTTCCCCTGATGTTCCCCACCACCAAATAGGGCAAGCACTCCTCTATGCCCCTTCCCCGTGCCTGCACTGGGTAGCCGGGGTCTCTTAGAGGACTTCACAGTCACACAGCTGTGCTGGTCCTGGCATCTGGTCCAGCCTCCTCATGCAGTAGCAGCAGACACCTGGCTGGCAGAACCCTGCCTGCTGCAGCACGGTCCCACTTCCTTTTCTTCTGCTTCCCTCCACAGGGCTGGTCACCGTCCTCTAAATTAATAGATTTCCTTTCACATAATTAAAGACAACTTATAATTATCACTTGATAATATTAATTATGTCAATTATTGATATTGATGATATCATTCATCATCACCATGATTACCTCTGAGCACCAGAAGGCAACACTGACAATGATGCTTGGAAAGATGGAGGGAAGGCTTGAAATTCCTGGGAAAAAAGTGCCCACTTTTGTGCTCCCCTTACTTTGCATTGCCTTTTGTTCTGCCTCCCAGGTCAGTGTCCCCCTTCTCTTCAGCTGAGCAGGGAGCCTGCCATGACAAGCTGCCACCTGCCTGTCCAGGGGCTCTTCTCGAAGGCTTGGCCACCTGCTGGGATGGAGGGGGCGGCAGTGACAGGCCAAGCTCAGTGTTCAGTGAGGCCCAGCAGTGCAAGGTTGCAGGAGGGCTGGAGGCTCCTTGCCATGGGCCAGGCACTTCCACTTTCCAGGCAAGAGGGAGTGGCTCCACAGCTGTCACTGACAGCCCCTGGGGTTTGCTCCAGACTTGGCAGAGGAGGACACTCTGAGACTCCCAAATCACCTCTTTGAAATTCGGAAGAGCCACACTGTCATCTCCCCTCCCCTTTCTGACACAAACACACACAAAAGATAAGCCCTAACTCTATTTTTCTCACAGACCTACACTGCCAAGTTTTCTCTGTCTCCCACTCCTACACACAGATTGATACATTCTCACACAGAATCTCGTTCTCTCTCTCTCTCTCTCTTTCTCACACACACACACACACACACACACATGCACGCACGCACACAGGAGTATACTAATTAAACTCCTACACTCTCCTACCTCACTTAACCCAGGTATTTTGAGAGAACCAAAGCCCGTCTTTTCTGGGGGAGCCCAGGCCATCTCGAGGTGTGACAACAGCACCTCCCCTAATGCAACACACAACCTGGGGTCTCTGCACCATCAGACACTGACCTCCAGGTATTTAGTAGCTTCTGCTTCCCTGGATGAATTCTCCACCTGTCTTCCTAGCTGTGGGTACCATGTAGATAGAACCAATAAATTCATTCATGTTCTGGGGGTTGATGAGAACAGGGAGTCCTGTTGCAGCCACAGTCTGAGCAGCATGCCCTCCAGGCATTTGTCGTGTAGCTGGCATATGTGCTGAGGACATCTCCCCCGCCACAAAAGCCTGCCACCATCCTCAGGGGAAATCAGGACTGTCTTCTTTGCAGAAAGTGGAATGTGTGCCTGGGGAGGTGCAGCTTGGTTGCCTTTATTTCTCCCAGGGCCTGGATAGGAAACCAGATGAAAATACACTGCTGTTTGCTCCTTTTTTTTTCTCCCTAGCTCGGGTTAACCAGTTTTACATTTTTACAGTATTTTTGCTAACGTCAACCATGTATCTTGGGTGACTTGAGCAGATTGTAAGAATGGGCAGCATAAAAATATCCTCTTTCAGTGGAGACATGAGGCAAATGAGGAGGGGAGCGAGGGAGCTGCCGTCCCTGCTCTGTGCTGTTACTGCCGCAGCCGACGGCCTTATGTTCCGTGTATTACGGAGTGAGACAGAGCCCAGGCATGAGGAAAAGCACGATGGGGTGAAATCCTTGCATTTGGCATGAAGAACTGAAAAGGGGGGTCCTATTTGCTATAGGGAGTGATGAGTTTTGGAGGGCAGCCTTGGCGAGCACCCCCTTTAACACCTGTAATGGGCACTGATGCTGGACAGCATAGGCCGTGCCAGCTGTCTGCTCCACGCTCACCTCCCGTTGCTTCCCCCTTAGGAACTCCGTGCTTCAGCCGCTGTGGATTGCGTGCACTTCCCAGCCTCTCTCTTACCCCAGGCCTTTGCACAGGCTGCTCTCTGCCCGGACTTCCCTCCTCCAGGCACTTTGCCTGGTTACTTTCAACTTGTTCTCTAGGGCTCAGTATAGTGAAAATAATAGTTAACACTGGGCTGTGTACGTGCTGATGAGAAACTGAGGCACGGAGAGGTAGGTTACTTACCCCCATCATACAGGTAGAAGAGAGCAGTGCTGGTATCCAAACCCAGCCAAAGGCTCCAGGAGTTCTTCAGCACACCAGAAACTGCCTCTCTAACAGCTCCTGTCTGCCTTCCCTGACCCTCCCCTGTGTTAGGGAGTCTCCTCTGGTTTTCAGAACACTTTGTACCCACTCTCATATTCACCTTCCTCACTTTTCAATGTTTTTAACAATATATTTTAAGTTTCTGTTTTCTTTTCTGCCTCCCCACTGTCCTGTTCAGCTTGAGGGCAGGGACACGCTTGTTTCTGGGACCCCAGCTTCTCAGCAGGGCCTGGCACAAAGTGGTGCTTATTTCCTGTTTGCTGATGAGATGAATGAACAAATGGATAGCTGTGAATCCCTTAGGTAAACAAAACAGGCTAAGGTCTGGCGGGCAAGCTGAGGGCCAAGCAGAGAGCCAATTTAGAAACTTCCAGTGTGGGATTGGAGGCAAGAAGGAGAAACAAGCCTAAAAGTGGCCCTATAGAAAAGGGCGTCTCCAGCCTCTTGGATCTTGACCTCCAAAGAAGGGCTGACAGGACAGCCAGCATGTAGAAAGACCACAGCACTGGGACCATTAAACGTCTGTGAAGCCTGGAGCTATCTGCATGCTACTGGTGCAGATAACCTGCTCCCCAGGGGTCGAATGCAACGAAAATGGGGCAGAGGGCCGCACAGTATGACCTTGTAGTGGCAGGGCCCTCCAGGAGGCATGCTTCATCACTCTTTCCTTTTGTATCACTGCGATTTCTTCTAATTCAAATGTGTTAGCTTTTACATTGCCAGTAAACAAAGACAACCGTAACTTGTATCTCATGTAAACAATCTCGGGTAGTTCCAGTGAGTTCATGACAGTTACACTCTCTCCTCCCACCCACCTCCCCTGCAGGAACACTGGAATCAGTATATAGTGTACCAGGGCACATGTGGTGTGTCCACATAAGGCTAGAGGCCAGCACAGGCATACTGGTCACCTTGAGCTTCTCTAAGTAGGCACAGCAACATAGCTTGTGCATGAGGCAAGAATAGCCTGTCTGTCCTAATTCACAAGATATGGGAGTGAAGGTCTGGAAGAACGTGCATGCCAAGATTTTTATTGCCTGCCTTCAACTAGAAACCTGATGGTTGGGCTGACCATGCTTTCTCCTTCTTTCAGGGAGGGAAGATCCCCGTGAGATGGACAGCTCCAGAGGCCATTGCCTACCGCAAGTTCACTTCAGCCAGCGACGTTTGGAGTTATGGGATCGTCATGTGGGAAGTCATGTCATTTGGAGAGAGACCCTATTGGGATATGTCCAACCAAGATGTGAGTGTCAGCAGCACTTGATTGCCACAAACCCCCATCAAAGGGATCCCAAAGGCAGTAGCATACCAATTCCTTCTGTTTTCAGCTCACAGCCTCATAATCTGAACCTGCAGTGTTCAGGGTAGGGGATATAGGGACACCCTTAACCTGGATGTTGTAACTAATCAAAGATCCCAGCATGGAGGTGTGAAAGTCCCTATGACTTTAACAAAGCCTGTAGAGGTGCCCAGGCCACAGACCCCAACCCAAGAGATAACGGGCTCTTTCCAAATGGCTAAGGACCATGAATAGATCAGCCCCAAATTAAGCAGTAAAGTCTACCCTACTTCTAAGCATTCAGGTTCTGTGTTTTCCTTTCCCATGCATGACAGAGGGGAAGGAGGCATTGGACTGAGGGCCAGGGCCTGGGTTCCCATCCTGCTCTGCCTCTGATGGCTGTGCTCTACTGAGCCAGTTGCAGTTTCTGTGTAGGACTTGCACCTCTTAGCTTTAAAGAGAGGAATTGTAAAGAGCCCTTCTTACCTGAAAACTCTTCTATGATCCCATATCACGTTATTGGTGAAGGAAGAGATGGAGAGCTTTCCAAAGCCGGTTGGCTTTAGATGGGCCACAGGAGAGGGACCCTGTCTGCAGGAAGGTCAACACTCCCCCAGGATGCCCTCAAGGGAAAAGGGTGTGAAAGGAAGAGAAGGGTCATCTAAGATGCTTCAGGTAGAGGCCTTTGGGGATGTTTCACATGAGAACCTTTGCTCCATACTTACTAAAAGATGAGGAAGCCTTTTTAGGATGATTTGCTTTGATAAGTTTCCAATGGAAAGTCCTGCCTGAATTTCAACACTGCCTCTCACCCTTAGCTGATGTCCAGGAATGAGGCCTCTTTTGTATTTTGAATACATACCCTCTCCTTGGAGCTGAGGGGATTACAATTTGCAAAGCTGCATACCTGTGTTCTCTGCTAGCTCTTCCCATCACTTTGTGAAGGGGGCAGTTTTTATCCTTCTCAACTTACAGTTAAAAGAGGAAGAATGGTCGCCAGTTCAGATCTGAGTCCACTGGGCAGCCAACCACACTATAACCCACTCTGTGCTAGGGTGGACATGGAGGAACTTGTAAGCTGTGGAATCAGCAAGCTTCCTGTCCTGCCAGAGGTTTAGTGTCATGGCAGCTGCTCAGAAGATTGAGAAAGGTGGCAATTTCCCAGAGAGACTGTGGAAAGAGGAGCTGGGGTACTTCTATGAAGCACTCCCTGTTGCCATGGGCAGAGTGACTGCAGCCTGGATTGGGTGAAATGGCTGCATCCCTTAACCAGGTCCCAAAGCCAACCATGGGTAGTGTCTAGGTCCTGTATTATGTGTGATTAGCAACAGCTTGCCTCCGCTCCTGGAGCGTGTCAAATCAGTAAGTGGTGGAGTTAGTACAAAGGCTGCTTTCACGAAATCAGCTGCACCCTGGTTCTGTCTATGCCAGCTGCTAGATGAATCTAACATGTTAGCTAGAAAAATCAGACCCAGCAGGACATGGTGGCTCACGCTTGTAGTCCCAGCATCTTGGGAGGCCAAGGCGGGTGGATTGCTTGAGGCCAGGAGTTTGAGACCAGCCTGATCAATATGATGAAACCTTGCCTCTGATAAAAATACAAAAATTAGCCAGGCATGGTGGCGCACGCCTGTAATCCCAGCTACTCGGGAGGCTGAAGCACGAAAATCACTTGAGCCTTGGGGGCGGAGGTTGCAGTGAGCCAGGTTTGCACCATTTCACTCCAGCCTGGGTGACAGAGCAGGACTGTGTCTCAAAAAAAAAAAAAAAAAAAAAAAGACAAAAGAAAAATCAGACCCATCTTATCCTGCCCAAGACCTTAATCTTATTAAGAACAATTCAGCACATGCAGAATGAATTGCAAAACTGTCTGACAAGCAAGATTGCACATTCAAGATATTTTCTGTCAATGCTGAAAACAAGTAAAATTTCTGATTTTAGACTTCCAGAATTCCCAAATTATTATTTAATACACAGTCATTGTATGCTAGTTGTGACTAAGCACTGTGCTTGCTGGTCCTATTTTTGAGAGTTTTACTGTCCAGTGGCATAAACATGAAACTCTGAGAACATTTGAGTGGAGGAGGTAAGGGAAGACTTCCTGGATATTTGACATTTGAGATGGGTCTCAGAGGGAATGAGAACATCTGTACAGTAGCAGTTTATTCTAATTTTGCTGTGCTTATTCAAGATAAAGCCACTAAGCATTGTCTCAAGAGCAATTTTGCTCCCCGTGGGAGGCGAGAGGTGACTTCATGCCCATTCAGAAAGCTTCTTACAACCTGGCCTGGGAGAGAGCCAGGAGGGGCTCCCAGCTGCTGGGCTGAAGCCTCACTCATCAGAAACCACCAAGGTGGTGGTGGTAAAGGATTTTACAGATGACAATTGAAAGGTTTTAAGGAAGAGAATTGCAGAGGCAAGTCGGAGTGCTGGTAATTAGGCTTCCAGAGCCCCTGAAGGTCTTTGAACATGTACAGAGAGTTTGTCAGCCAGAGAGAGCAACTTGGAAGTTCTGCTGCTTGGATCTGATCGACAGAGATAATGAGAGTGGCAGTGTCTGTGGAGAGGAGCTGCAGTCTTATTGAAACATCAGAGCGTGACTTAACCCACTCTGCCCTGGTTTCTCCACTGCTCTGAGCTCCTCCACTTCCCTCTCCCCAGTGCAAGGATGAGTAGAGCACTACCCACAGCCTGACTCACTAATGGGAAATACATGTCTGGAGGCAGCTGGGGGCAGCCCCTGAAAAGGCAAGGGCAAGGGGAAGGGCCCTACCCATTTTCCAGAGGAGTTCTAGTCACTCCCTCCAGATCCAGAGAGCACCTGGGGTGAGACTACCTGCACCTGATCCCTACCAAACCCACCCCCCACCACCCCACCCCACCCCCACCCCCGCACCTACCATTTCTCAGTACAGGTGAATAAAGGCAACCCCTCACCCCCTCCTCCCTGCCCCTTTAATTAGATCCCAGGACATTTGCTTATGCTGGCCTTTACAATGGCCAAAAAGGCTATTGCTGACCTTTCAAAGTGAGACATCAGTGAGCTCTGGATAACAGTTGCCTAGACTGGCTTCCTTACCCCCACGCCTTTACTCTTTCTTCTCTATGGAGATGCCATATGATTGCATTCTAATCTTCAGTCTTCTCAGTAGCCATTTGTCTCATCTTCTTATGGACCAATGAAAGGGGCTCAGAATTCACTTTAGTTTTCAACTCTATTTAGTAGGACACCCTGTGTCTCGAACCTTAGGCCATATCTTTTCATACAGTTCAAACCTGGTCCCTGGCATTTAGAGCCATCATCAGATGGCCAGAATGAAGGTGTTTCTCCACTCCTCCTCCCTGTTCCCCATACCTGCTAGCAAGGCAAGTGTGACAGTGAATGATCTCAAAGTCCCATTAGAATATTGAACTTATTTTTTGATATAATGATGTTTGACTATAAATTTCATGTGCTCAGAAATTTAGAAAACACGCAGATCCTAAAGAAGAGAATAAAAATCTCTAGAGGCATAGTATTTCAATCAAAGATTTGAGTGGATAAATTCTACCCATATACCAATGAATAACATCAGTATTTTTTTCTTTGGGCTGAAGGGTAAAGGACACTTTTTTCCCTATATGCAAGAAGCATTAATGCTCCCAGATTATCAGCTCAAGTAATAACAACAAAATTACCTACAAGAAGTAACAAATGGAGTAAAGTCCCGTTTTCTAAACACAAACATGGGAAGGGGTTCCCACGGCTATGCTCTGCCCTGGAAAGTGAGAAACGTGCTTGTTGCTTTTCAAACGCTATCTTCCTGGACCTCCAAACCAAGCAGTAGTAGCTCCCCTCTTTGCCGGGAAGACATCTACTATAATAGACACAGCCGTAATGACACCTTCTGTGTGATGTGGGTTCTTCCTACTACTCATCTGTGCTGTGCTCAACATGCATCACTTTGGTGTCATTTAATCTTTCTAACAGTCTCATCTGTGAAGTTTCAGGAAGTCAGGTGACTCTCCCCAGGTTCTATAGCTAATAAGAAATGGAACTTGGATTTGAACCGTGTTTCCAAGGTCTATGCACTATGCAGTACTACCACCACCACAGCCACATGGACCTGTGCTCCTAGCTGCCCTGCCCAGAAAGGAGAAATCAGTGGCTTTTTGATTTCCCCTTAAGAAGAAAGTAAACACACTGACAAAGAGGAAATACAAAAGCAAATACCAGAACAGTCTTCAAAAAAAAAAAAAAAAGGCAATGAGATGCCATGCAGTGGACACAACAAGGGAAACAGAATTGAGTTCCATTCAGCCTAGAGCTCACAGGCAGAAGACTCAGCATGTGCATAAACCCCATTCTCTTGATCCCTTGCCAAAAGAGGTTGGGTCAGCTGGTCACACCATGGAGCTGTGCTCTTGCAGAAAGGCCCTGACTCCAGTGCTCTTTCTTGTTCCAGGACAGGTAGTAGAGCTGTCTTGCCAGTGAGGAAAATTAGCACCTGGGGCTCTGCCATCTAATGATCTGGGCAAAGATGCCATTAGCTTAGGGGACCACCAGGAACATTAGCTGCCCTTCACTGGAAGACTTTGAGGACCCCTAGCACTGTGTGAGGTTGAATTTGGATGCCAGCTCCTCCTGCTGGCCCTACCTAACTTGCCCTTATGCAACCCAGAAGGAGTTCCAGGGGCCATTCAACGGGTAACCCCACTTGGAGATTCTGTGACCAGGACCCTCAATCTAGTTACTTAGAAGGAGCTGGGTAAGGGTGCGGGGTGTGTGAGCCAGGTTGATGGGAATGATGCCCAGCTGCTCATTCTCATAGATTACTTAGTTTAGCTCCATACCCTTGTTTCATGCCAAGAAGACATCAAACACCTCCAGGGGCTGTTCTCCAGGCTGAGATTACAATGGCAGCCCAACAGAGGCCTAGGAAATGCAGCTTTTGAAGTATTCAAAACTTAAAACCAGGCACCGCTGTGATTTATTCCCAGCCCTGTCTTTTGCTAGCTGCATGGCCCTGGGCAAGTTACTTCACTGCTCCAGTGCCTCCATTTTCTCACGGGGAAATGGGGTTTAAATGTCCTCAGAGGATAGCAGGGGAATTTGATTGACAACAGTTTAGAGGAGGAAAAAAATTGTCTGTGTAACACATTGTTCAAAAGTGAGTATTCCCAGTCACTGGATTTTTTTAATACAGTGATAAAATTGGTATGGTTTGTACGCTTGTTTTTCACCCTTTGAATGGAAGAACTGATACACCTTGATTATCTCTAATGACTTCGGGCGATCATGTTATTTCATGCCCATCTCATGTCCTACATACTATGCATAGAAATTGTAAAAACTAAACTAAGTGAAAATACTCACTTTTTGACTGATTTACAAAGTAAAAAAAAAAAAAAAAAAAAAAAAAAAAAAAAAAAAAAGAGATCAGTTGAAATAAATCCGATTTTTTTTCAAGTAGAAGCAAAAACACCAAAAAAACCCTGAACTGCAAATTATTTCCCTTGTTGTTAAAGATGCTTTAACTGTTTATTTTAATATAAAATCAATGCAGGATTATTATAGAAAATAAAAAGTTTCAAATAAGCAAAAAGAAAACCATAAAAAGCATTCAGGTTTCTGCCTATCCAGAGTCAACTGCTGTTAACTCCATGCTGCATATCCTTCCAAGGTCCTTTCTATGCATGGGTATAATAGTTGGTTTTTATTTTGTTTTTTACAAAAGCAAGATTATACTATACCTGAAGTTTTGCCGCCAGCTGTTTTGCCTATTACAGTCTGAGCATATTTCCATTTCAATAGATAGATTTTTGTAGTCTCACTTTAAGACCTGAATTGTATTTTAGGCCTTCTGTTGCATTATGGGCGTACCATACTAAATTCATATGTTTAGTGCTTGGGTCACTTACAATTAGTTTTTCTAATGTAAAAAGCACAGAGCAGGCATGATTGATTTAAATGCTTTTGAAGTTAAGACGTAGTGGATGAAAAAACACAAAGATCTGAAAAACAGACAAGGTACTTAATGTTCCTAAAATCTTTACAAAATTATTCTCTGGTGTTTGTGAAAATTACCAAAATCTGATTGACAGTATTCATTTTGGACCACCTTGTTATTTTGACTATTGTCATTGATTTGAACCAATTTGTTTAACCAAGCCCATTCATGTTGCTGCCTCATGAGGACTATGGCAAATGATGCAGATGAGGCATCTTGAGGGTCTCTAGCATGGAGAAAGTGCTCCATCCGTGCTAATCCCTTTCCTCCCTTTCTCTTTCCTTCCAGATGAAAGAATGAATCCACCCCAAGTTTTGAGGACACACTTTATAAAAAGTGGGTTCCTTGGGTTTCCCATGTGTCATTGTTTTATCACCCCTGGTGCCACCAGCTTCCAGTAATGCAGAATTGGGCCTCATGTCTTCTTAAAAAGAGGAGATGCTCAAGCTGTTCATTGGCTCATTCTTCAACAAATATTTACAGAGGTCCATGTGTGTCAGGCCTGTGCCAGGAGCTAGGGACATAAAGGAGTACTAAGATGCGACCCTTGGTTTCTAGGAGCCCAAATCCTAGGGGGAGTGCATAGTAAATCCATTGGAGTAGAATGTGTGTGAGCACAGAGCGAGGGCATCTGCACCAGCATGGATCTGGGAAGCTCCCTATAAAAGGGATAATTTGTGAGTGACTGGCTGGTGGCAGTCACCCAATCACTCCTGTCCCCTGTGTGTCACTGCAGGTCATCAATGCCATTGAGCAGGACTACCGGCTGCCCCCACCCATGGACTGTCCAGCTGCTCTCCACCAGCTCATGCTGGACTGTTGGCAGAAGGACCGGAACAGCCGGCCCCGCTTTGCGGAGATTGTCAACACCCTAGACAAGATGATCCGGAACCCGGCAAGTCTCAAGACTGTGGCAACCATCACCGCCGTGTGAGTCCAGCGAAACCGTTATTCTTAGATGTGGGTGGTTCCATGGTCAGGGGCATAGCCAGCAGCCTTTGACTATGATCCTGTGTGCATTTTAAAAGAGCATCTAGTTACAGTGTAGGCTTTATGTTGAGGAGAGCAGGCACGCATGACGAGAGACAGGTATGAGAACACTGCAGTGATCATGATAGAGAAAATCATGTCTTAAATCAGGATAATGGTTGTGGAAAAAAGTAAATGAGTTTTGGGGATTTGAGAGACGAAATCTTTATGACTTGGTGAAGGACTGGACATGGGTGCTGAGGGTGAGGGAGATGTCAAGATAGCACCCTGATTTCTGGTTTGGATACCTGGATGTCTGCTTTGAAAATGTGCCAGAGAAGGTCAGTAATGGGTCTCATTGCTCCATTTCTTTTCAAATAGCTAAGGATAACTAGGAAAAAAAATGTTATCAATATATCTGGGGAGGTTGTGGTAAAATATATCTATTTTTTAAATGGCCATAACTTTGAATGGTGAGGCTCCTAAATTTTGGTTTACAAAGGAGTTGGGAGCCTTCCATTCCCTTCAGACTGAATGCTCTGTCAATCTACCTGTCTGGGTTAACTGACCTGTTAACCAGAGGGACACTGGCCACCTGGATGTAGAAGTCATACCGATTTAGGATTCCATGAGGAAGAAAGGTTCAGCCCAGGGTTCCATGATAATCCTGATCCCATCAGGGATGCTGCCTTCCATGAAGTCAGCCCTCAGTCCAGACTAGGGCGCTGTCCATGCATCTCCACAGTATGTGGTCACCTGCCCCTCTCTGTCCCACCAGGCCTTCCCAGCCCCTGCTCGACCGCTCCATCCCAGACTTCACAGCCTTTACCACCGTGGATGACTGGCTCAGTGCCATCAAAATGGTCCAGTACAGGGACAGCTTCCTCACTGCTGGCTTCACCTCCCTCCAGCTGGTCACCCAGATGACATCAGAGTAAGTGATAAGACTCTCTCTGTCCAGACCACTATTAGGGGTCACTGCGCCTTCCCTGATATTGCAGATAATGTGAGTCCTTTTTCTGGCCTCATCCCTGGAGCTCTGTCTCTGTATAGACCAGGCCTGGAGGGGGAGCACCTTGGAAAGATGAAGGGGGATGTAAGGGTGGGGTGGGGAGGTAGAGATCCACTCTTGGCCTCAAATGAGAGTTCTTCAAAGTCAGAGCCATATGTCTTTGCCTAATCACCCAGAGTCTCTTCCCCATTTAAGTTTTTAAACTCATCTCATCAAAGAGAGCATCCAGATGGAAAGAACACAGCCAGCCAGTACTTTAAATAACATAGCAGGAAAAGCATTGCAGTGATTCAGCAATAGTCTGAGATGTGTGGGGAGCTTGTCCTTATACTTAGATAGCAGTTGTCAATAAGCATGCATTTCCATCCCCCACAATTATTTACCAGTCTGCAGCTCCCACAGGAGTTTGGAGGAATACACAAAATTAAATTATTCAAATAAGATGAGAGCCACAGAGTGTCTTGAAAATCCATGTGGTCCAGCATTTCCCTCAAGAATGTTCTGAGAAGTACCGGTTGTGGGAAATGTTAATAGGTTCTCCTTGGAAAAAAAGTCCCACAGTCAAATAAATTTGGGAAATATTGCACACTTTATCAACCTCTTGGAGATTCACTGCTCATATTAGCATTATAAAGGCCATGAGAAATCCTGAAATAAAGGAACCCATTTAAAATTATTAAATGCCATAGAACCATATTTTTGAGGGGCAGGGTTTTATAGAACTGTAGTCTGGGAAATATTTATCTAGTTCCACCCCTTCCATTCAGCAGATTCTGAAATTACGTGACATTGATGCTCACAAGTGGCAAAGCTGGGACACAAGCCTGCTTTTCTGGCTGCCAATTCAATGTTGTGCTCCCTGTCCACCCCAGGGCCTTAGTGGTTCCCAGGCTTTCTTGCACACTGGAATCACCTGAGGGCCTTTAAAAAATATTGATGCTTGGTTCTCACTCCCATACCTTCTGATTAGTTGTGGTGAGATCTGAGCATCAGGGTTTTTTAAAGCTCCTCAGGTGATTCTAATGTGCAGCAAGTTTGGGAACCACTGGATTAACGTTGGCAAGAGTCAGATTTCACCTTCTGTACTCACAGAAGCTCAGATAATCCTAACCTAGGAAATTTAACACACACACACACACACACACACACACACACACACCCCAGGGGGGACTTCATGGGCTCCATAAGCTACAATGTGTACTGATAGCACATATTTTAGGATCTGGCAGCCTCTAATACACATTTCTCATGGTAGAAGATCCATTCATCCATCAGTTTGCAAACACATATTGATCACCAATTATACAACGGGCACAGTGTAAGGTGTTGGGACTCCCTCCTTGCAACTGGGGTAAACCAGTTGCTGAGTTCCAGGAAAGGGCGTTGGTGATCCACCCCAGTAGCTGAGCCCCCAGGGACAGCTTCCTGACACTGACGATTTCCTGTCAGTCTTTCTGGAGTCCAGCTCCACGTCTCTGAGGTCTTTTTTTTTTTCAGAAATGATGGAGCCACCACTTTCTTCAGGGAGATGATTTGTGTGTCTAGCTTTGGATTCACTGAACATCAGAATACATTTCTTAAAAAACTAGATTCATTTCCTGGTGATGCCAAAGAAAAGATAGTTCCTGCCATTAAGAATAATTGTCAAATAGACAGCAAAAATAAATATAAAAGAAGCACTTAACAGTGGAAAACCAGCTTCCCCATCTTTTAGAGTGAAAATGGATGCCCCTAATCAGAGACACTGGGTTCAGGGATAGAAATGGGTGTTTATGATGACAGTTTTCCATTTTTCCACTGTGATCTGCCTGCATATGGGGCTATTGTCCTGTAATACCCCAGGATCTAAAAGAATTATCTCAGTCTGGAAATAATCACCTGAAAAAGATAAGGGGAAGACCAAAAGGAACGTAAAACTGTAAATTAAGGGATTTCATTCAACGTAAAACATGTCTACACAGTATTAGAGCAATTCAATTTGTTTCTTGAGAGGTAAAAGATGGGAAAAGTAAGTGAGCAACTTAATAAAATAGATTGTGGGACAATTTGTGAATTCAAAATTCAAGCATGCTTCCCTAAAGTATTTGCCAAAAAGACATGGGCACTTTGAGTATCTCAATCAGCAGCATCCCGTGGGAGACTGACGACCAGCCAAAAGGGGCATGGGGCGGGAGAGCCAAGGCATTGTGAACAGAGATCCAGCAAGGGTTCATCAGGGTCCGATCAGTTGTGCTGGGTTTGAGGGGCTTTAGAGGAAATACAGTCAGGACCTTAGAAGAATTCTGCTAGCATATCTGCAGGAGTGCTGAGAACCAAGTCGTCTTATATTTGAATAGCAGCTCCACCACTGCTTACCTATTGTGTGACCTTGAGCACATTGTTTAACTTCCCTGAGCCCTCTTTGCCTTGTTTATAAATAATTTATAAATCATTATAAATAATAATGCCCATCTCATTAGTTTGTGATGGGAGGTTAATGGAATGGCACATGCAAAGCACTTGATCCATTATCTACTCATAGCATGCATGCAAGAAATGCTTACTGTTAAATTTTTATCATCATTGAGTTTATAGTGGTTTCTCTATTTTTATGCAATGCTTTCACAGAGGTTTAAATGAGGTAGTGCATGGCACGGGGGATGTTCCCAAGCAGTGTTATGTATTATTATTAACTGAGGAAGACTGTGTGGGTCTAGCTCAGGTCAACTATAAGCCATGAATTTGTTCTTATTAATCCAATTCAATGCTCTATCCTGGACATATTCCTGGGATTCCTGATTGGGCAGATATTTTAGTTATTTTGAGAACACTCTTCTTAAAAATGCATGACATTAAAATTGAAACAGAGGCAGAAAATGGAAACTCAGGGGAAAACATCAGAAGACCAGGTGAGGCCCATAGCTTTTCAGTCTCAGTGGGTGATCACTAATTTAGGCAGAAAACTCCACAGAATGACTATTTTTCTTCTGCTATTATTTTTTAATACTCCAAGTTCCCCATAGAGTGTGCACTTGGAGTATTAAAAAATAGCAGAAGGAAATTCCAGTCCACCTGAGGGTTGTGGAGACAATGAGGGGCTGCCTTAGAGCCCGTACATCAGGAGTACATCCCTGGAACAAGGCACAGCACTCTCAGGATTGTCTAAGCTGGAGGGGCATTAGAGAAGAGGGAGAAAGTGAAAGTGAGTAGGAAAATCTCTAACTGGGGGCTTGCCAAAAACTTAGGTAAACTTAAGCTAGTCGAACTTTTGTAGCGTGGCTACTTCCTGGGAACACAGCTTTAGTGATGAGTTTTGATCTCTTTAGTGATGAGTTTTGATCTGCGAAAAGCTGACCTAACACTAAAGTGACTTCTTTTCTGGCTGTTTCCTCCTAGAGACCTCCTGAGAATAGGGGTCACCTTGGCAGGCCATCAGAAGAAGATCCTGAACAGCATTCATTCCATGAGGGTCCAGATGAGTCAGTCGCCAACGGCAATGGCATGAGAACTCTTGTTTCTTGGGTAAGGAGAGGAGGGAAAGGGACCAAGGTCAAGGGGGACCAGAGGTTGACCACTGTGGAATGTACTGGAGATACTGGCTTCCCAGCTGAGGAATGCATTTCCATCAGTGAAGAATCAACTGGACCTGTTGCAAATAGGCAACTGTCATTTCTCAGTGACAGAAGCATGTTTGAGATGCCGTGGGAAACCAAATATATAATAATAAAAATATAAAAAGGTGATGTTCAACAGAAGTGAAGACAAAACAATATGCATCGGGAGAACAAGAGTAAACAGCTCCCACCCTCAGTGGGCTGGAGTTGTCCATCCACAGGAAGAAAGGGAAGGAGGTAGAGGGAAGAAACAGAAGCAGTGTTCCATTTTCTTCCTCACCAATGACATTCTTTTCTTTTCTCCTTTTGTACTCCTCCCTGAGAGTCCCCTCCTTTCTCCCACACTCGTTTCCCTCTGCTCATGACTCCTGTAGGGAAGTTTCTTCAAACAAAACCCAGCTCCTGAGTCTCCAGATGTTGTTCTGTCAGTTGCCAAAGGACTTCGCTGACCACTGCATGGGGATCCAACCAATTCAATTAATGTCTTCATATTGAAGAAGAGATGTACCTTCAATTGAAAACCTCGTTTTTCTTTTGTTTGCATTTTCTGCAAAAAGGAAAAAGAAACCACAAATTGGAAAAAAGAAAAACCTGTTTCCGTGTGCAAGCGCACACATATGTATGTCTGTGTTGTAAAATGACTGTGCTTGTTCGTAACAGATGCAAACAAGAAAGAAGACCTGGGAAGTCTTTGTCCCTAGGAAATCCAAAGGGGCTGGAATGTAGTGTTGGCTAGGCTTTCTGGCTGGCCCAATTGGCCTATTGGCTCAATGGGAAGAGAGGAGAGGGAGAAAAATGAAAGCGGGGGGAATAAACTCTCAAGAGTTTGCAAATTCAGACAGGAAACAGGTGAGTGGTTTGAATTGGACGCAGTGTGGGCCATCCTGGAATGATGCTGACTGATTAATAATTCTTGATAACATCTGAAGAAAAGGAGAAGGAAAGTGTTTCTGGAGAATGTTCTTTCACATCACTGGAATCTGTAAGAAGTGACAAGGGAGAATTCTTGCTTTACCTGCGGACTGGCTTAAGCCGAGTGGCATCCGAGGAATGTTTCAAATGTGTCTGTGTTTCTCTTTACATTCCTTATTGTACCTCATTGTTCAATTCACTTTTGTAAATTCCACCTAACAATTATTTTTAATTTCTCCTTTTACCGTAATCTCCTTGCTAATTTTATCTGTCTAATTAAAATGAGCAGAAGCATGTCTGGGTTTACATAAAATGGTGTCAGAGTGTGTGTCCCTGGCCCCCCGTGGGTTGTTCCCAAGTTTTAGGAGAATCCTTAACAACCGTCCTTCTTCTTTCTAATGTGGGAGGAAGGGAACACATCCCTGACCCCTTGACTCCCAAGAAGCAGAATATATTAAACTCACTGGCACTGATGTGACCCAAAGGAAAAACTGAATAAATATGAGGCTTAAGAAGTGTCTGGCAAATAAACAATCACCATGAATACACGATCAACCTGATTTTAGTTTACACACTGCATTTGAGAAGTCCACATGCAGGCCAATGTTGTAAATGTAGACTGCTTGCCTGTGGTTTATCTATGAACATGCAGTTTGCAGTGGAGAGATGTGAGGCAGTAAAAGGAGGTATGGTTGTAAAGTAGCTCAGTTAATACATATTTACAGTGATAGTAGCCTTTTCCCCTAATCATTGCTAACTTTGATATGAGGTGGTTCTTACCTTCAAAAATCACTGGCCAAGATTCTCTGAAGAATTAACCCCTTCGAAGAGACCCACAGGCCTGAGGGTACAGCATTAATTCAGGGGAGCTCATCTTAAATCACCATCCATGTGCTGAACCTCTGGAGAATGGAAGTAAATGGACAGAACTACTCTCAACAGTTTGCCTGAGGCTGCAAAGGACCCCAGTCCAACCATGCGGGTAGAAGAGGAAACATTCCTTTATTAATTGCTTACCAGTTCCATGCACAATTTACTAATTACCCCAAAGACCTCAATCCGTGAGTATCATACAAGTCTAGGCAATTTGGCTAATCTACTCTCAATTTTCCACAGGAATGAATTTTAATCTGTCACTAAATTCCTCTGGCACAGTCTTTAACCCCAAATTCTCACTGTGTCTCCACCAATGCCAGCTCATCTGGTTGTGGACAAAGCGGGGTCAAGGTGAAAGTCCCGTTAAACCCTTTGGCTTGGTATCACCATAGATCCCATAAGGGAGAGAGAGAGAACCCAAAGTGCACAAGAGGAAAGCATGAGGGGTCAGCAGAGCCAAGCCCAGGGCACCTCGAGGCATAGCTCTCAGTGATGTGGGCATGACCAAGATCTGGGCACCCTCAATCCCCACAGGTGCCCTGAATAAGGCCCCAACCCTACACCCCAGATGAACTGCAGGAACCCGTAAGGCATGAAAGGGATGAGATGTGTTGCTAGTGAGACCTCCCACATTACCTCTGGAGCATGGGGCCAGTCATGAACCTCTCTGAGCCTCAGTTTCCTCATCTATGTAACAGGAAAATAATACCTACCTTTGATGAAGAGTATCTAACATTCCTGGGCAGGTTCTCTATGCGAGACATTTTTCTAACTGCCTTACATGCATGAAATCTCTTCCTTGCCATAATCTTGTGACGTAGTAGCAGGTAATTTATTGTTCCCAATTTTTGGATGAGGAAACTGAGAGACAGAGAGCCTTCCCAGATCATACAACGGTGGTGTCAGGATTTTTGACTCGGGCAACCTGACTCCCTGCTCTGAACCACTTACCCCAGTGGGTCTGACACTTGAGTGTGCATTGGTATCACCTGAAGATGTTAAAACATAGATTGCAGGTCCCACCTTTGGGCTCCTGATTCAGCAGGTCTAGAGTAGAACTGTAGAACATGCACTTCTCATAAGTTTCCAGGTGCTGCTAGTGCTGCTGGTCCAGGGACCATGCTTTGAGAACCACTGTATTACCCCAGCCTACCTTCCTGAGAATTCATGATCATAGACATAAGATTCCTGCCTCAGGAAATAATAGTGATTGAGGTTCTTGAGATACCCAGAAAGAAGGGAATGAACCCTCACACTCTTGGCATGAAGTGATGGGAGAGGCTGGTTGGCATCCTGTGTCTCCTCCACTGGCACATTTAGCTCCAGAGGGCTTTACTTACACCTTCAAAGAAGCTCCCTGGGGAGGATGCTGTCAGTGAGACCCCAATCCTCTAAATTTTAGCTACACATGCTGTCTCATCATCTTGCAGAAGACTAAATCCAATTTGGACCCTTACTTAACACACTTTGCACAATGGTCAGTGACCCATGGCCCTGAGAGCCAGGCTAAAGAGATGGAATCGGCAGCCATGCTGTGCAGCCCAGGGCATGGCTCACAGAAAGGAGGCTGCTCAACCAGCACACCTACAGCTGCCAGGAGTCAGATGGGTGGAGATCACACGGGGGCAGGTGGGAGATGTTTAATGTTCCTGGGTCAAAGGTGATGGAAATGGAGGCGATTTGTGGAGAATCCTTAGAGATTATACCCCACCTTTCCAAACCCTCTCCCTGCCCCTTCTAGCACCCAAAGGAATGACTTGTAGAGAGGCAGATAAATCTACAGATTATATGTTCATTGTCTCACCTGGGTGTTGCTGAAGCTCATAGATGTGAAATACGTTCATACACTACTGAAATTATGTGCTTCTTCCTGCCTTCCACTTCTCCATATGTCTCCTTCCCACCACGTTACGTGTAGAGCCAGATCACCAGATTCTTGCCAAGGCTACCTGGGATAATTGAAATTAAATGAGAACTCAAAGCTTTTCTTGACCATGCACTTATGAAGAAAGCAGAGAAACCAGTGAGGGTTGAGGAATAGGACTTCAGGAATATTGAAGGGCAAGAAGACTGAGACATGGGGCAGGAAGAAGAGAATCTACAAGGTATCAGTTAAAGATTCTAACAGTTCTCTCTCATTCTAAGAAGGCCTTTTGGGGAAGTCTGGGAATTTCATTATCTTTTCAGAAACGTTAGTGGCTCTGGCACCAACTGGCTGAGGGCATGGTGAGGTCCCTGTCAGTGAAATGAGAGGGAAGGCACAGCCATGATGGGGATCAGCCACAAACAGGCACAATCCAGAGAATTCCAGGGACACTCAGTGCTAAAAGAGGCCTTAAGACTCCTATCAGCATGAGCTCTGCATTGGCTGAGACTTGCAGTCCATGTCATAGAGTCATTTCTGAAAGTAGCCAGAGGTTCTGTATTGTCCAAGATATCATTGGGACAGTGTGCAGGGGCATATTAAAGGGGAATCCCTGAGGTCACAGAAAGTTGGCCAAAAGGGGAAGGGCATGTCTGGATCACACTGGAAGGTCATTTGAGTTGATTGAGGTCCGATGGCAACTATGTTCACCACCCGGGAGTCTCTTGAGACCGGCCATTTCCAAATGAGAACAGTTATACAGAGGTCTGAGAACAAATTCTCAGTCCTTCTCAGAGAATGCAAGCCCTGGTAGGGGTGGGAGGATGTGTTCTGCAGACCTGATTAAGGGTGGATGGGATGGATGGGCCTCCATCACACACCAGGGAAAAGGAGAGCCCTCCCTCCTGCATCCCTCCTGGGCTGGCCTTGTTATCACAGGTCCTTGAAGGGGTCCCATGCTGCTGTGGGTCATGACTTAGCACAAAGTATCCTAGCAGAACCTTGTGGTAATTCTCCAAATGGAAATGGCCACGGGGCACATTCTACTCACCTATGTATCCAGCACTCAGCACACTGTCTGACACATGGAAGATGCTCAATAAATGTGTGGTGATTGAAATAAGTTTGAATTGAGAAAGTTTAACATGTCATTATTTCACCTACTAAAGTCCATGACCTTAAACAGCATGCTTTAAAATAAATTAATCCCTGGGTATTTAGTTGGAATCTTTTTCAATTACTCTAACTGCTATCAATCGTAGCCTATTCTAATTTTAGTTTTGTGAAGTTTAAAACACTCCTTTTAAACCCTGTTTGAAACTTTCAAATAATGTCACAGTCTTCCCCAGAGCCCAAGCCTGGGGTGAAGCAGCCTCCCACTGAGTGTCAGTCATTGTGCAAAGGCCTTGAGGTACAGGAATGAATTTGATGCTGTCCCTGGTACAAGGGTGGCAAATTCGAAGGGCAGAGAAGAGCAGAGGCCAAGCCTGGCCCATCCCTCTGAGAACAGAACCAGGGCTGTGTCCTGCTGGAGGATGTCTGGCTGGTCAGAGAGGATGGGCAGCATTTCTCTGGCCAGTGAAACCTGATTGGTATTTTGTACAACTACCACTATTCCAAGGCTTTCTTCCAAGAGTTGTTTGTCCTTTTCTAAAACCGCTATTTATTCTAAGAATTCCTGTGGCCTCCCTTTCACCAGAAGAAAAAAAATGTTGAAATAAGAAAACAAAACAAAATTATGGGCAAATTAGCTACTTCTAAGCAACTGAGAAATATTCTTAAATGAGGAAAGTTTTCTTTACCCCAAGAAAACTTTGATTTTTCTCTTCTGGTCTTATTTAAATTTGTATTTGCATGTACATGAGCAACTGCTATACTCTGAAAATGGCTTTCTGACAGAATACAATGACAAGTAAATTTCAACTCCAATGTTCTTAGCAGAATTCAATGTTGTAAATAACTCCAATGGGGAAATGAAGAGGGCTATGGGAGCACAGAGGCGGGCACTGCCATTGTCCCAGGCGGTTAAAGAAGGCAACCCCAAGGTGGTCTGTTAAACTGGAACCTCAAGAATAGAAGGAGTTATCAAGTTGAGGGGGTGGTGTTAGTGGTGGAACTCAAATTATAGGTAGAAGGAACAGGAAGGGCCAAGGTTCAAAAGCCAGAGAGTACATGGCGTGCTTTTGGGCTCGCTGGCTGCTGGACAGGCTGGAGAATACGGTGCTCCCTCTGAGCAACCCCAATACTAGGAGTAGTGGGGCAAGAACATGATAAGGAATCCAGGTATTACTCTGAGTGCAAGCTGTGGCAAGTAGGCTGCAGCAAGGGAGTTATATTTTATACAAATCACTCTGGCCACAAAATAGAAAACAGAATAGCAAAAGTCAATTCAGGGAGACTAGTCAAAAGGCTGGTGGAATAATCTTGGCAGATGATGGCAGCCTGGGTGAAGGCTAGCAGTGGGGACAGAAAAAAGTGGATTGATTCAAGAAATAAAAAGGAGTTGAGAGCAGCAGAAGGGAAAGAGAAATTGGTTTTCAGGGGGTGAGGGAGGGAAGAGTTGAGGATGACACTGCGTGTTTATGATTTGGGAAAGTGGGTGGATTTTGATACCATTGACTGACAGAGAGAACACAAAAGGAGGAAGAAACTGTGGTTGGGGGGGAGCAATACGAATTTGAGTTACCTCTGAGCCATTGGATATACGGCTGCATAATTCAGCAAAGAGACTTGGGCTGATGATATAGATTTGGGAGGCATCTTTTGTCTAGATGTTAATTAAAGCCGCGGGAGTAGAGGAGTTTACTGCATGAGAATGTGAGTGGAGAGAGAAGTGAGCCCACATGGGGCCCTGAGAAACAACCATATTTAATAAATGTCCAGGCAAAGGAAGGCTCACAGAGACAGAGTCACCACAGAGAGAGAAAAATCAGGAATGGGCAGTGTCCATGGAACCAATGGGAAACATTTCAGGGAGGGAATGGTGGTCCCAAGCCAGCATTGCCAAAGAGTTAGTATTAGGTAAGGATTAAAAACTGCCCATGAGTTTAGCCACAGGAAGGCCTGGTGACCATGGTAAGAGCAGTTTCAGAAGAGAGGTGTTGGTAGAAGATGCTAGCTGGGTGGAGAAGAGAGAAGACATCACAATCTTTCAAAAAGAGTGACTCTGAAAAGAAGAAAAGTAAGGAGATCGCCGAGGCTCTTTTCGGTGGTTGCTACTTTGTTATTTTTTAGTGGGAAAGACTTGAACATGTTTAAAAGCTAATGAAAAAGATTAGACAGAGACAGAAAAAGACAAAGAGGATAACTGAGAGGATCAGACCCCAACATGGTAGGAAGTTCCCATGGAGGGATGGTATGGCTTAAAGTGAAGCAATTCCAATTTGGTTTGGTGGATGAACAAAGGAAGCAAGACATGAGTTCCTGGCAGAACTGAACCTCGCCTTCCAATTTCTTCACGACCTAATCACTTAGTTCCCACAGCCTCTTGTGATGAAGAGCCATGGCTGAACTCACAGGCCTTGCCATGGCCATGTGAGAGGAATCAGGCAAGCACACCCATTTCTAGTGAAATGGGAGAGTAGGCAATGAGAAGATGTAGCGAGAAAGGAAGATGAAAGCATCACAGGTTCTTCTCCTGCTCGGAAGCCCTCGGTGGCTACCCAATACCAGTTTCTGATCATGCCCACCTCTCCAGGAAATGAAGGCTGCAGAAAGTGTCCCACATCTAAACTGTATGGCTAGAACGAACTGCTTCCAATTCTGAGCAGCTGGTCCTCCTTTTGCTAGATTGCTATAGCTCTGTGTTGACCCTTGGAGATCTTCCTCACCCCCATGCTGGAGCAATTGCCTTCCTCCTCCAGCATACACTAGGAAAGGTCTGGACCCAGGAGGCTGAGCACACGAGCACCTAACCCTGAATGCCAGTGGAGTATGGCATGCCAACTGGACTTCTGTGTAATTACAGACACCTCAGGGATCTCTGACAATAGCCAAGATGTTTTCAGAGAAGAAAATGCTGATTAGGGCTCCTGTACCACATTTGGGTATCAGGTGACACTTATACCTTACATTTATAAGTGCAGACATTTCCAGCTGTCACCCTTATACCCAAACTTGGTACAGGAGCCCTAATCATAATTTTCTTCTCTGAAAGTAAAGAGAGTCTTCTCTTCCCAGTGGAGTCTTACATTCTTCTTAGAATGTGAAGGGAATCATTCTACCAGCTAATTAGAGGAGGTGCTCCTGTCTTAGGGGCTGAAATTATGGCCCCTTGAGGAGTTCTCCAAAATAATAATCATAAATTAAATAGTATAAATGGTAATAGCGATCGCAATTTTTTTGAGTGCTTACTACAAGCCAGGCAAACTAATTACTTATACAACTGTTATTATACCCATTTTGAAAGTGAATTAACTAATGAGGTTCAGAGAAGTTCAAGTAGCTTGTTCTAAATCACACTGAAAAGCCAGGATTGGAACTGAGGCTATTTGCCTGAAGAGTGTTCTCTGAGTTACCAAGCCATACCCCTACCTGAGCTAGACGCCTTCTGCAAATTCCTCCTGGCCACCTCAGTCCTGTCACACAGTGCAGACAACTCATCTACACTCCGAGGCTCATGTCTATAAAATGGGAGTAATATTCACCCCACAACGTTTTGCAAGGGTGAAATGAGGAACCACATAAAAGTCACATGGCCTAGGTCCTGGTTGTTGGGAGTACTCAGTCAATGGCGGCTAGTATCAGTTTATTTTTCTTCTAGGGATTTGGAAATATGATGTAACAATAGAAAATGAATGGGTGCTTGAGGTTTGTTGTAAAAAGTCTTCTTGCCTTCTGATAAAGGTCAATCCTTAACCTCCATGGATTTGGGGGTTTTGTGAACTTCACAGTTACGTGTATCTGTCATCTTAATCATTTCTGCCCTTCGCCTTGCATGTTTGCAGAGATTAAAGCTGAGCTTTGCCTTCCTCCTGGGTGGATTCCCAGGTTGCTTGCCATATTGGACCAATGGCTAGATCTGAAACTTCAATATGTCATATAGGCACATTGCTTGCTCATTCACACAGGCCCATGAACTTTCCTCTCTGCTGCTAAGTCTAATCTCCTCTTCTGATTAAAGCTTAATTTCTGGACTTATCAGTCCATATGAAGAGATTTCTTCAGCTAAATGACTTCAGAGATTTTCTTGTAACTGAAATGTCATCCTCGGGGTCAATCTGTTGGGTTTCCAAAGCACCATCAGTGGGTGAGAAGGTTTCAGGACACATGTATCCACATCCTTTATACATTTATGTCAACGTATCTTGGAGAAAAATATAGGTAGCACAAAAACATATACATGATTTCATACGAATTATAAAGTTCCTTTAAAAAATAAGTTTATAAAGGTAAAACTGGTTCTTGGTTTTAGGGAAATAATAACTAAAAGATAGTACAGTTAATGTGTGGATATGGTAAAATATTGTGCAGGGAATGGAAAAATGGAAATGTGGAAACCTATGAATCCCTCTCACCTTTGTCTCCTCTTCTCAACACCACCCCTCTGGCACCCATCAAGGCTGTCACGGTCCCTGTGGCCACTGCTCAACCCCCTGCCCTGTCCCACATCCTCTCACCTGGCTGCTTCTTGGCTGTGCCTCAACCTCAGCTGTACCTGAAGGGGCCCAGATTCTTCCCACTTGGGTTAGCTGTTTCTCCTCTTCGGCCCCTCCATTCTCTGTGCTTCTCACCATCACAGTGTTCAGCCCTCTGCATTATCATAGTCTGTTCTGCATCTTTATCCAGGGGAGCTCAACCAAGCAAAGGGACATGTCTTATCCGTGGCTGAATCTACAGGCCTCGGGCACTATCTTCCTACAGTAAATCTGCTGAATAAATGAACTAATAATTGAATCCAGGCACCTTTGCCATCAGTCACTTCCAGCTGAGGAAGGCAAAAGACCTACTCATTGATTACATTGATTCTTCTTGAAGTTACTTCACCTCAGGCTCAAGGTTGGGCCACGTATATTACAACTCTTTAGGACTCCGTGGACATAACCCTGCTCACATGATTTCATTTGTGCTCTTTCTAAATGAAAATACAGCAGCTGGGCAGGGCACCTGGTGGTGGGTCTCCCTATAGAATAGAGCAGATGGCATCAAGTCTTTCATCTCTTTTGCCCAGGAAGAGGAGAGCTCCTCTTGCCTACTGGTGACCTCTAGCCTTACTCACAGTCGTATTTTTCAAACGCAAAGTGCCTACTGCAACTTTGAAAGATATTCTCTTTGACATCCAATTTAACAATTAACAATTTTTTTATTGTTTTTTCTCACCATGGGGCTCAGCTCCTGCTGAGATGTTTCACAGAGAGGGCAGTTTGCCAAGCATTAACTTGTCTGGCCCAGGGGGCATTACCATACAGCTCATTTCATTTGAGTGAACACCATTCCTTTGATCTTATTTGCAAACTGTCATATGCTGCTGAGATTTAGTTAACTGTTTATGGTTCTGAAACCCATGGCTAGCCAGAGTGACAGAAAGCTGAGCATCTCTTTCAGGCTCTAGTGTAATACATCTAACCCAGGAAAGGGCAAGATGTTTCCACTGAAGACCAGATAGTTACTGTATTAGGCTTTGTGGACCATATGGTCTATTTTGCACTATTCAGCTCTGCTGTTGTCCCGTGAAAGCAGCCATTGACAATATTTAAATTGATGGGTGTCACTGTGCTTCAATAAAACTTTATTAATAAAAACAGGTAGAGGGTTGTGGTGGCATATGTGCCATAGTTTGCTGAGTCCCTTGTGTAACTTAGTGATTAAGAACTCCTGCCTGGATATGACCTGCTTAAGGTGGATTAGTAGGACAGTGGCTAGAGTCAGAGAGGTTGGGGCAGAGTTCAGGAATTCAAAGTATTTGTAAAAGCCTCACCAAGTAAAATCCTGATCCCTGGGACTTGTTAGGCAGTCCTTACCAGTGGGTCTTGAAAGCTGGTTTCAGGAGAATCTTATTGTACCATAACATGGCTTATCACCACAGAAAGGTATAAACAAAGCAAGCCTCCCAGAATGTAACGTGAGTGGTAAAAAGCAGATGGCTCATGGTCAGTGTCAAAAAGCCAATGTTCCTGGACTAATGCATCAGGAACCAAAGGAATCGTCAGTAACTGTGGACTCTGATTTCTTGGCAAATGGTGAGACCTCCTCTGGAGAGTCAAGGGGAAATGTAGGATCATATAAGCAGGTGACTCAGGAGAGGGTGGCCGTAGTGAAAGGCTGGAGGAGCCTCCAAGAGGAAGCATTACGTATTTGTATCTTTGTAAATTATTTACGTATTTGTTCATGCATTCATTCACACATTTTTACTGGATACCTATAAATGCCAGGCACACCTTTCTTCTGAGGGAGCTCACAGTCTAAAAGGGGAGTTAACAGGGAAATTAAAAACAACACCAGAAGTGCTGCCATAGCAGTGGGAGTCTCCAGGGAGGGCTGTGGAGCTGGGTTGTGACGGTTTAGGTCTTCTGGGTTAGAGATCTGAAAAGAGGCAAGGTGGCCTTTTTCAGACAACACCTAGCTGTTCACCACATGCAGGCAGCACCAGGTTTGCCCCTGGGAGAGGCTGGCTTGAGAAGCTTGGCCCCAGGCTGCCATCACCCCCTCCCCACCTCACCGGGACCCCTCTTGCTGGCATTGGTGGAAGTGCCTTGATGACCAGACACTGCCTTGCCCCCACCCTGGCTCCCAGGCTATCCGCCCACTTCTGCAGCCTCTGCGCCCCCAGAATTTTCCTAAGGGCTGGGGAGAGATTTACTACACTCCACACACGATGGGGAAGTCATCCCTTTTCCAGCCCATGATGAGAAGCAAGCATAATCAGCTGCCACACACACGTAATTAGAAGAAATAAGAGCAGTAAGAGGAAATTGGTTAAGTAAGCCCAAAATGACTTTTTTATAATGAAGAAATAAATCTCAGAGAAAAGAAGCTAACTGAAGCCAGAGCACACTCTATCTTTCCTTTTGCTGCACATCCTGTTTTCAGAAGAGAAGCCAAGGTCACCTCACAATGCAGGGTTCCACCTCATCCAGACCATGGGGCTGGGGATTCTGCTTCTGGGGCACGGTTGGGAGGGTTTTGGATGAATCCCATGTGCACTGGTGCACTTCTGTAGACCCAAGCAGCTGCTTCTCTGATCCCGGGGTTCTGATTGCATTCTTATCTTTGCCGTGGTCCCTCTTGCAGAATCTGCATCCCCAGGCCAGGCACTGTCTCCTCATCCCCCTTCCTCTAAATATATTTGATGTAACTGCCCATTGGGCAGCTGTCCCTCATGCATGCTCACCGCCCCTCACTCCCCTCTCACTTCCTCCTCCTTTGCTCTGGAAAATTCTTTTCAGCTGTCAGTCCCACTCTAGATTTCTATGGCAACTGCAACCCCCAGCCTCATTGCCTTCCCCCACCTTGCATTTATCCCCACCCTCCTCTTCCTTTTGCAAGTAGGATTTCCTAAAAGCTGCCGATAGACTGGGCTTCCAGTAATTTTCTTCATAAAACCAACAGTTGAGCAGAGGGAGTTGGGGGCAGCAGGACCAGCTGAGGGAGCCGCTAGGGAGCAGAGAGTTGAGAGAGCAGTACAGTGCAGTGCACATGTGAAGGAAGGGTCCTGGGTGCAGTGGCTGACAGCCTTGTGAAGTCAAATCCACCTGGGCCCCACAGTGCCGAGTGAGGTGTGGAAGCCTCCTCACTAGGCGTGCAGGGAAAGAGGGGAAAGTGTTAGCACTGACTGATAGCCACCACAGCTGCACAGCCAGGAAGGGGCAAGGAGGGTCAGGACCCAGGGGAGGCATGCCTGCCAGGCCGCTGTGACACAGAGGAAAGGGAGGGAGGACACAAGCTGCAGCCTGCAGGGGAAATTATCCCAAATATCCTCATTACAAAGGCAAGTGCCTCTGAACCCATCAGCGCTTAACTGCCGGAAGTGCCCTCTCCCTGGAAGACAGGGCCATTTTACCAACTCTAATGGCCATTTACATCCATCCTAGCCCACTGCGAGTCACAGGCTCCTCTGGGTACTGCAGACTGCCAAGCAGGTGTCAGGGAGAGGGCAGGTGCAGGAAAGTGATGGCCAACAGGAGGGCACATGGCTGGGGGCCAAGGAGGCAGGCTGCTTAGCTGGAGGGAGTATGCATGTAGGAGCTTAGGGAAGAGGGTAAATATTATTACATGCATTTTTATAAATAAAAGAAATATGTTTTGGACGTTAATGATCTTCAAATTAGCAGCTTTTTCAGAAAACACTTATGTATTTTTAATTCTAAACATAGTTAAGTGTCAGTTGCAGCAGCAATGAAAGCAGCAGGGCAGCTGGGTAGTTTTAAATAAGTGGAAACCGAGATCATTATTTTTGAAACTGTCAGCTTTTACGCCTCTTAATGGATTCACTTTCTATCATCTCCCCCCACCCCACTATGGTCTTTGAAGATTCCCAGGCGTTCTCTGTGGGAGAGAGGAACAGAGGCACAGCCTTGTCATGTGGAAGGACCTGGGCTTTCGTTCCCACCTTGTCTATAAGGGCATGACAGTAACTGGCAGGGAGACTTAGCACAAAGGGCTTCCAAAGAGCTTCAGAGAGAAAAGAATTTCCCTGGGATACAAGGACTTGGGGTTCCCTTCTCTAGCCTGCTCCTGATTTCCTGTTAAAAAAGAGATCAGAACCCTGAGAGCAGCTGAAAGAGGAATGGAGAGGACAATGACAGAGACCATGAGGGAGAGAAGGAGACAGAGACAGAGAACTGCTGTGAGAGGTTGAGGGGCAGGGAGGGTGATCAAGCAACAGGGCAGTGCTTCTCAATGTGTGGGTCCCTGGCCAGCAGCAGCAGCATCAGCAGCTTCACCTGAGGGCTGAGAAATACACTTCCCATGCCCCAGCCCAGATGCACTGGCTCAGAAACTCAGGGAGAGGACCCACAATCTGTGTTTTTATAAGCCTTTCAGGTGGTTCTTATGCTCACAAAAGTATGAGGACGACTGACCTAGAGCAGAGGAATCATGGCAGAGAGAGAAAGAAAGGAGTCAATGGCAATGGAGAAGGAGGAAGACAAGAGAGAAGAGAAATGTGGGCATGAGTCAGTGGGACTCCAGACCTCTGGCCCTCTGCACATATGCTCCACATTGTTTTGAACCATCAGCCCTGTTCCACTGACACCAGCACCCAGCCTCACCATGTGGAGCCTCTGTCTACCAGTGGGGTTCCTAGCAGAGCTGAACTCTAATTCACCAGTGACCCCCAGCTATACCAGGCTTCTTCCAACACAGGGAGAGGGCACAATGTCATTTCACTGTCTGAAAAACTGGAGTTTGTGCTCCTTTTTTGCTTACGTGGACTCCTGGGCAACCTTTTTCACTGTGCTCTTCATTTTCATTTTCAGGTACCAGAAAGATCAGCTTCCAGGCTGAATTTTAGAAAAAAGCTGAGGTATTTTCCAATTGTCAGGCCAGTGGATGAACAGCAAAAATATCGCCTATTTGGTCATGGAGCACCCAGCACTTAAAGCATGACTGGCTCTAAGTTAACAATGATTGTTCAAAATTAGCAAATGTATGCCTTCTATAAATCTAGACAGTAGTCCTTTATAAAGTTTGTACTTTGTGCAGAGGTAACTCTGGCCTGACTACCCCCTCCTTGGTAAAGACTGGGGGTAAGGACCCTTGTTGAGAGGCCCCAACATCACCCAGACCTCAGACTGGTACTTTCTCCAAAGACTCTGATCTTCTCAAGGCCCGTGACAAAATAGGAAATATTACTGCTGCTTGTCCACTGGCCTATTTGCCCACAGCCACTCTGGAAATATGAAAACATCTTAAGATGGCTCCTGGGACTATTCTGATCTTAGCACAGCTAAGTATAATCATTCATTTGACAATATTTGCTTATAAGGGACTCTAAGCCACCTGGAAAGAGGCACTATTTTCAGGTATTTGGTATTCGTCATAAAACAAAACACAGCTCTATGTCCATAATAGGATTTAGCATGGAGCACAGACAACTAACACTAAACATAATTCATAAATTATCTAGCACCTTTGAAGGTGAAACGCGGAGAAAGAAGAAAAGTTGGAGAGTGGGGAAAGAGTTGTTTCAAATTAAATTAAGGAAATCAGGACAGAACTCACTGAGAAGATGGGATTTGACCAAATATTTGAAGTAAAGGGAATGAGCCAACACGGAAGAGTCTTTCCGGCAGAAGCTGCTGGAGCTATCAACTGGTGTATTCAAAGAATACCAAGTCGATTTTCCATTAGCTATCTAATTTAAACCTCACCATGCCCTAATGTACTAGGTATTATTACTAGCATTTCACAAATGTAAAAGCTGAGGTCTAGGTGAAGGCTGTCCAAATAGTGTGTGGCAGAGCTGGTATTCCTGTCCCGATTGAGCTGATCCTAAAACACATATGATTTTTTAAAACACACCTTGCTTCCCAGTGTGTGAAGATGGGTGTGGGGATGCTAACAAAAAATAAGACAGAGAGTCCAGCCACAAAGACAAGAGAGATGCCACAGTCAGTAGTCATAGGTGCATTGGCAAGGAAGTTCCCACCAACTATGGTTTGACCTCCAGGCAGTGAAGGGGACATCTCTGCCAAGAACAATGGTATCACACTGGAAAGTATGCAACTCATGCCCAAGGGAAGGTGCAAGTCCTAAACAATAACAAAAAAAGAGAAGACTACCATTCTAAGAGAATTTAAATCTCCCATCCCAAATGACTGATGTGGCAAGACTCTACGAGAAGTTGTCTGATGGTAAGAAATTGAGGCCATCTGGCTGACCATTGCTGGCAAAGTCAATAGCCAAAATGTGGTGGATGAGTATCATGAAGTCCTATGTGTTTCTGAAAATGGGCTACCAGATTTTCGGAACCACCTGCATAGATTTTAAAATTTTATGTTATCATATGTAATAATTGTACATATTATGAATATATACATAGTGATATTTTGATACATGTAATACACAGCGATCCGATCAAGATAATTCCCATATCCCTCATCTCAAACGTTTATCACGTCTTTGTATTGGGAGCCATGAATATCCTCCTTTTATCTATTTGAAACTATACATTATTGTTAACTATAGTCAACCTGCTGTGCTATAGGACGCTAGAACTTATTCCCCCTATCTAGCTGTAATTTTGTGTCCTTTAACAAATCTCTCCTGTTCCCTTCCCTTCCTTCCCCCTGCCCTTCCCATCATCTAGTATCCTCTATTCTACCTTTTACTTCTATGAGATCTGCTTATTTAAAGATCATAGGTTTGAATGGGCAAAAGAAGGGAAAGATGTTATACAATATGACAATACCTATTTTGTAAGAATGTATACAACCAAAATATCTGCATTGAACGCTATATAATGACTGCCTATGGTTGGGAAGGATGAATATAATCCACCCATTTCTCACTTACTTCATTTGCTGCATGTATATACACATATGTATGTACATATATACATACATACATATATGTTACATATATAAACAGATATGTATATATCTGTTGTGGATATCCGAAATGCTTCATTAGTCTGTCAACTTCTACTCCAGGACAGCGCTGTCTTAATTACCACAGCCTCAGTGTACATTTTAATGTATAATGTAAAAGTGGATATCTTTAGGCACTTTTATAATTCTCATAGCTATTTTCATCTGTACATTTTCTAGGTAAATTATGTGGGAATTTTGTAAAATTCCAAATATCAATATGTTTACTAACACAGCTCTAAGTATTAAATTAATATGGAAGAGAATAGGCATATTTACCAAATAATCTTCTTATTTACAAATATGGCATTTCTCTCCATTTCTTCAAGTAGTTTCTTATAGTCCTCAGCAAAGTTTTGTACTTTTCGTACATATGCTGTATATTTCTTGCTAAAATTTTATATAATTTTTATTTTGCTGTTGTCAGGGATCTATTCTTTTTTATTATAATTTCTAATTGTTTTAAAATATATTTTAATAATTGCCCAACATACTCAGCATTATTTTTATTAAATAGTTATTTAATGGATTTTATTATTTTGTTTCTTTTTTTTTTTTTTAATTTAGGCACATGACCGTACAGTCTATAATAAAAGAGAGTATTGGCTGGGTGCGGTGGCTCCCGCCTGTAATCCCAGCACTTTGGGAAGCCGAGGTGGGTGGGGATCACGAGGTCAAGAGCTCGAGACCATCCAGGCCAACATGGTGAAACCCATCTCTACTAAAAAATACAAAACATTAGCTGGGCATGGTGGCCTGTGCCTGTACTTCCAGCTACTCGGGAGGCTGAGGCAGGAGAATTGCTTGAACCCAGGAGGCGGAGGTTGCAGTGAGCCAAGACCGTGCCACTGCACTCCAGCCTGGTGCCTGGTGACAGAGTGAGACTCTGTCAAAAAAAAAAAAAAAAAAAAGAGTATTAATTCTAAGTCATCAATTTTTAAATCTACTTTTTCTGCTTTATCACATAGTCTAGAACATGTACAAAATATTTAGTAATAGCATGGGCAAACATGTTCATCTTTTTTCTTATTTAAATGAAAATGTCTTCATTGTTTCACAATGAGTTATGATTTTGGTTGCTATTATATACATATTGAAATAAGGGCATTTCTGTCTTTGTTTTACTAATAGATTTTATTTAGAATGGATATTGTATTTTTTCAAATGCATTTAGCATTTAGAGAAAAGATAATATATTAAACCAGACTTGAATTCCTAAAGTAAACTCTACTTTATCTTAGCATATTTTGTTTTTAATTTCCTAGTGGATCCGATATGTTACAATTTTACATAAAATTCTTGCTTCTGTATTAGTAACTATGATTACCAGATAGTTTTGTTATTTGTATACTCATGCTGGTTTTTTCAGCCTTTTACTATCAATGGTCCTGATTAGTTAATAGTCATTTTATTTAAACTATAAAGGAAACAATGTCCAAATTATGAATCGACAGCTTGATAAATTCAACAGCTTGGTAAACTCAAGCAAATTCATTCAAGTAACTACCACCCAAATCAGGAAATAAAAAAGTCACTGGCATTAAGCTTCCTCCCACTAACTATGCCCCCCAGACTGTTTTACATTCTTTTGAACCTTACATAAAAGGAATAGTATTGGATGTATTATTCCATGCTTGATTTATTTTGCTCAAATCATATTTGTGAAATTCATGTTCTTACAATAGTAATTCATTCATTTTGACAGCTGTATAATATTTGTTTGTATGATTATATCATAATTTGTTTCTTTACTCCATTATTGTACCTTGGACTATTTCCAGTTTTCTATTATTATGAATAATTGTATCATGAATATTCTGACATGTGTCTTTTGGTATACATGTTTTTAATACATGCATGCACTTCTATTACTACACACCTACAAGTAAAATTGCTGAGTCATAGGATATATGCACGCACTGCTTTAGTAGGCACTTTCAAATATTTTCCAAAGTGGTGAAATAAGATGTAAAGTTTCTCCCAAAGGGACAGCTGCCAATTTTTAAATCTAAATCCAAGATGCTCTTGGGGCCAACCTGGCTGAGTCTTTGAATATACTGTTTCCATCTGATAAGTGAGACTTGTTGAACGCTTTCCAACTTGTTAGTCACTGAGTCTGAGCTGACCCCCTACAAAATGTCCAGAGAGTAACAAGTACTTCATGGATCAAGTGTTCACTTTTTACAAGTGCAAGTTAGCAGATGCTTTTCCAAAGGGGTTACCTTAGAAGGATGCAGGAGAAGTCAGAGGAGAAGTCAATGTGATGATGGAAGCCATAGGAGGAATGATGCAATTTGAAGATGAAGGAAGGGATCAGGAACCGAAGGATACAGGTGACCATTAGAAATAGGCAACAAAATTGATTTTCCCTGCAAAGTCTCAGAAGGAACCAGCCCTACCAATTCCATGACTTTGGCCCAGTGAAAATAACTTTAGACTTCTGACCTTCAGAACCATAAGATAAAATATTTGTGTTGTTTTAAGTCACTAAGTTATGACAGTTTGTTACTGTAGCAATAGGAAACTAGGACAAGTAATAAGCAATATTCAACCTCTTCTAAAATTAAAGCCTAGGATACTTACAAATGGAAAAAAAGGGGGGGATAGGGCAGTGTACTTGAGTATCGTGAATGTACCCATATAGTCCCAAGAAGCTTTGTTTGGAGAGCAGGGTTTTTACTCTATGGCTGGCTTGGACTTAGCTTACACAGTGGTGACCCTCGAGGAGCCCTCATTAATCTGTAGCATCATTTCCCATTATCAAGATAACACCTCCTAAATTCCCATTCAATTTCCACGTAAAGAATAGGGGAATTTTCCAAGGTGGCAGGGCTGACAGCAAACATTTATCACAATTTCTTTAGGACAGTTTCTCATTCTGCAGTGGATCACTTTGATCATTATTGTAAACCCAATTCAGGGAAGTAAGACTCTGAATACTAGGCAACGTATCATTTATGGTTTCCCAAAGGAGTTTGTTTTGAGGAAAATTCCCTTGTACCTGTAGCCAATACCTGTAGCAAAAAGCTCTGACCCTGTTACTGTCATCTACAAATGGATCTACAGAGGGCCTGACAGACTGCACGAGGGGTGGAATCATAATACGACCTGCTGTTCCCATTCTTCCTTAACAAGCATTATGCATCCCATGCCCACTTCATCTCTCTCCTTCTTTTTTTCCGGCCATTTACCCAAAGGAGAAAACAAAACCCTTTAATTTTCTTTTAACATTACATAAAAATTGTCTTCAAAAGAGAAAAATACATTTCATGCTTGCATTAGTGCATCTTTAATGTTAAAGCTAGTTTTTTAAAAATAAAATGTCATGTCTTTATCCAGTTTTAATTAGTTTGACCATAAGATAAGATTTTCATAACCTTTTTAGAACCTTTTACTATTTTCCATCAAACAGATCAGTTTTCTAAGAAAACCCTGTTTTATGGACACATAGGCCCAGATTCTGGCCCTGCATCTGTGTGACTTTAATGTTTTAACCGAAGTAAAAAAGCTAAATAATGTCTTTTAAATCTTAGCCAGTTTGTTTATCTCCACAGAATTTTTGCAAGAGAAACCCTTTACAAGCCCTTTTCACTTTGCTTAAACCTTCAGTTTTGTTTCATTACTCTTTTAGGTTAAGACAGTCTTTAAAACCCTCTGAACTAGACAAAATTACATCCCCTTTAACAAAAGTCATATGCCTTCTTATAATCTTTTACCAAAAACACACTCCCTACACACCTTGTATGTAAAACTGTTTCTCCAGTGGTCTCAACTACACATTACAATGTTAACTCTTAGCAGCTTTTAATTTTAGTGAAAAATCTGTTAAGTAAGTGATTTTAACTATGTATTGGGGTGGAGCCTAGAACATCAGACAGAAATGAAGATAAGGCCTGACTGCTTTTCGCATAGCTAGCAGGCATGGCTCTCCATATGTACCTAGTCCTTACCTATAATCTAATGCTCCAAAGTAGGTAAATCGAACAATTTTCAAAAGTCAAAGAAACAGTTTGACCTTAAAGGATTTAGCAAATGTGATATCTGATCTTAATTTAGACCAAATGTCTACATTTTCAAGACATTTTATTTTACCAATAATCTTTAAAACTGTCTATTTCTAAAAGATTAAAGTCACATGAACAAAAAGGCATTAAAGTTTCTATTTTTCTGACAAAATATTTGATTTAAGCACTTATTTTTCTAAGTCGATCAGATCTCTTTTATATATAAACATTCAACACATATAAATACACAGACAGAAGATTCAGCACTTGTGAGGTTTTTCATTTGCCAGTTTCTTAATTGGATTACTGGCTTCAGGGTGGAACCCTTGCAGGGCCAGGGCCAGGGCCAGGAAAGCATGCATTTCTAGGGCCAGATAAGAAGGCAAAGACAGACCCCCAAAATTAAGGGCACCATTTCATACTGGTTCCTTGACCCCAAAAAGGAGGGAAATACTACAGGAGAAGACGGTGCAGTGCTTCTACCCTGCATTTTGTTACAAGGCAACCCAAAGCCAATCAGCCCATTTTGTAATCAGCCCAACCCTCATGGGAGTCTCATCTCCCAGTGCCGGGTGGGGCTGTTGCCTTATCTTCCAGTTGGCTAAGAGCATGCTTGTCTGATCCAAGTGTGCGAAGAGTCAAGTATTCCTCCATAACTGCTATTAGCCATTCCTTAAAATGTATTTCCTACCTAGTTACCATAATGCAAAGTAATTTCTGATACTTCCAAGACTCAAAACTGTCAGATAACACAGTGTAAAACAGAACAAAATCTTTGATTTCGAGAGGGATTTATCCACTTTTAATTTCTGGGGTTTCATGAGGAAAACAGAGTCCCCCCCCCCCCCCCCACCCAAGAAAAAAACAGGGTCTGTGGCATCTCCACTGTTTTTCCCAATGAGTCCCAGGCTACCAGATGTTATCTTAGGGCCTCCTGTGTGCATTAAGAGTGGTAAGACAAAAAAAAAAAAAGGAGAAAAATGATTCAGTCAACTGAGAAGAAAAAACCTTTGTCCAGAAAAACAAGTTCTGAGAAAAACATAAAGGCTCTTTAAATATATCTACAGCTTGTTTATCCACTTTTAATTAAGCTGATTTTTAACCATAGCATTCTTTAAAAAAGAAGTCCTTTCAGATCTCTTACTATCTGACTTTAGCCATGCCAAGTGGCCAATATTTCTAGTTTTACCAAAGGTAACCTCCTAAGTGCTTCAAAGACATGGTAAGCAGTTTCCTTTTTACAAGATTTAGAATCTCCACAAGGTAGTTTAGAGAAAGGAAAATTCAAGAGATGAAATCAGAAGCTAACTATAAGGGGGAAAAAAACCTCAATAAATGGCAAAGTTACACAAATAGCAAACCCAGAAAGGAATCATTCCAGAAGCTACCACTGTCATGCTACCACTGTCAAAAGATAAAGCCTTAGCTACTAAGCTATACAGCACTGAGCAGTTTCTATTGCTTTTCCCAGGAGGCTAGAGAAGCCAATTTCAAGCTTGCAAGTCTTTTAACTGCTCAATAAAAATTTTTAGAACTACGACATGAACCCCCAAATTCCTGACCTGTGGTTGGTAGAAACCAAAAGTATCCCTACATGATCACAAGGTTAAGCTCTTAAGGACACAAAACAAGACAGAGAAATTTCATAGTATTGGTTTCAGAGACCCATAGCAAAGTTTATAACTGACCACCCTGCCAAGATGGCTTGAAAAGGAGACTTATAAGGGTCCTAAACCCATGTTCTATCCTGTGGAAACCCTCTCTCCATTACAGAACACAGAAAGACAAATTCTTAGCACAAAGTACACCAGATTGGCTACAGTCTAAGACTAGCCTCACAAATCCTTTCTTTTATTAATCAAACCCTTGCAAAGGAGACTAATTGTTTACTGTTTTACCCAGACAGAGAAAGAGAAGGCCAGAAACTTGGAGAGTAAGAATTCCTTACCCTTTTTGCTGGAATACCAGGTTTCTGGGTTCCTTTCTTTGCAGCTTCCAGAAGAACAGAGTGGCTTCTGATGACCCTGCTTGCTTATGCTAAAGCTGTGAGGTCCAAGTCACTTTACAAGAGAAAATCACCCTTTACTGTTTTATGGAACCATAGGCTAGATTCTTAATTTGTAAGATGCTGCCCAATGGGCTACATGGGGAACCAAATAAGCATTTTTCATCCCAGCAAAATACACACAACAAAACAGACATGAGTCACCTCATTCAGCACCCATTATCAGCCTGGCAAAGCTCAAACTTTTTCTCATTGGTCCCTGTTGTCTTCGATCCACTCCAGGTGGGGACAGATGACCTCCAAATGGTGATTCATAATGGGGTCTCTGGGCAAGGGGAAGAGCAAATAGTCACTCTGAGAGACAGACCTGTTGAGCCTTATTTACGGCTCATCAAATGTGACCAGACAAATAAGGAGGATTCTGAGTTAGGCCTGCTGGACTTCCATCAGCAACCCCTCTGAGATCCCTTTCACACATTCACACAAAGACAAGATGGATAGAAGGCCTTCCAAATCAGATCCCTAACAAAGAACTCCAAGAGTATTCCTCTGAAAGTATCCTCCTATTCTCTATCTGAGAAACTTCCTCGAAATCGTCCTGATTGAGGAAACGTCTCCTAAACCAGGACTCTTCCTTCTAGTTAGAAGGAGCCAACTGAGATCCCCCAGGAGCTGAACAGACACCCTGCAATGGGGCTACAGACACCCCACCATAGGACTACAGAACCAGTCAGGAGAAGGAAGGAAGGAGTTGGCAGCACCTAGGATGCTCACCAGTCCAGACACTCCACCATGGGGGTACAGACAGACATCTGGTGATAGGGCTATAGTTAAGGGATGGCTTCCCAGGACTATTTATCTATTGCAATTTAATCCATGCACATTGGGTTGGCAGTGCCCTGCCAGTAGAGAGAGTACCAGAGTCAGCCCCCAGTCCAAGATAACTAGGCAGTTCCTTGGGCTGGCTTCTGGATCCATCACTAGAAGTTGGGGGGGGGCGGGCACTGAACCATAGGCAGGTAGCCACAAGGGCAATCCTGGATGAATCCCCAAATTTGTAACCACCCATGAGGTTCACTTTGCCTGCTGCCTAGACAAAGCCAATTCATCAAGACAGGGGACTTGCAATTGAGAAAGAGTAATTCATGCAGAGCCAGCTGTGCAGGAGACCAGAATTTTATTTTTACTCAGATCAGTCTCTTCTTGTCTTTTTTAAAATAGCCATTCTAACAGGTTTGAGGTGATAACTCATTATGGATTTGCTTTGCATTTCCCTGATGATTAGTGACATTAGGCACCTTCATGTAACCTTTTGGATATTTTTTCTTTGGAGAAATGTCTATTCAAATTCTTTGCCCATTTTTTGACCAGATTACTTGTCTTTTCCTATTGAGTTGTGAGATGTTTTTAAATATATTTTTGATATTAACTTCTTGTCTGGAAAAAACTGAAAGCTTTTTCTGTAAGATCTGGCATAAGACAAGGGTGCTTACTCTTACCACTTCTATTTACCACAGTACTAGAAGCACTAGCAAGAGCAATCAGACAAGAGAAGAATTTAAAAGCATTCCAATCAGACAGGAAGAAATAAAATCATCTGTGTTTGCAGATGACACAATTCTAGATGTAGAAAACCCCATAGATTCCACTAAAACACTATTGGAACTAATAAACCCAGTAGAATTGCAGGGTAAAAAATTAACATATAATAACCAGTTACATCTCTGTACATTAATAATGATCTATCTAGAAAAGAAATCAAGAAAACAATCTGATTATAACGGTATCAGAAATAATAAATAGGAATACGTTTAACCAAGGAAATGAAAGATCTCTACCCTGAAAACTATAAAATGTTGATGGAAGAAATTGAGAAAGATACAAATAAAGGGAAAGATAACACATGTTCATGGATTAGAAGAATAAACAATATTAAAATGTTTACAACACCTAAAGCAATATACAGATTCAACACAATTCTTATCGAAATCCCAATGGCATTTTTCACAGAAACAGAAAAATAATTTTCTGTGTAACCATGAAAGACCCTGAGTAGCCAAAACAATCTTAAGAAGGAAAAACAAAGCTAGAGGCATCACATTTCTCATTTTCAAATTACCTTACAACACAATAGTAATTAAAATAGTATAATACTGACATATGTAGACCAATAGAACAGAATAGAGAGCCCGTAAATAAACCCCAGCATATATACATGCTCCCTGACTTACAATGATGTTATGTTACAATAAACCCATTGTAAGTTTTAAAATACCATAAGTTGAAAATACATTTAATACACCTAACCTACCAAACATAATAACTCAGCCTAATCAATCTTAAGCATGCTCAGAACACTTATATTAACCTGCAGTTCAGAAAAGTCATCTAACATAAAGCCTGTTTTATAACAGAGTGTTAAATATCCAGTGTAATGGTTTGCATGCTGTGCTGAAAGTGAAAAACAAAATGCTTGCATGGGTAACATTATAAAGTCGAAGAATTGTAGGCTGAAACATTTTAAGTCAGGAACTGTCTGCACAGTAAATGGATTTTCAACAAAGCCACCAAGAAGACACAATGGGCAAAGGGTATCTTCAATAAATAGTGTTGTAAAAACTGGATGTCCATATTCAAAAGAATAACACTGGACCCTTATCTTACACCATACACAAAAGTCAGCTGAAAATGCAGTGAAGGTCTAAACCCATAAAACTGCTGGAAAAAAATAAACGGGGAAAAAAAACTATTCCATATTGGCTTTGGCAAGAATTTTTTTGGATAGGCAACAAAAGCAAAAAATAAACAAGTGGAACTACATCAAGCTAAAAAGGTTTTTTAAGTTTTTACTTCTCTTTTCTGTTTTGTTTTTTTGAGATAGAGCCTTATTCTGTTGCCCAGGCTGAAGTGCAGTGGTACAACCATAGCTCACTGCAGCCTTGAACTCCTGGGCTCAAGCAAACCTGCCTCAGTCTCCCAAGTAGCTAGGACTACAGGTATATGCCACCATGCTCAGTTATTTTTTTAATTTATTTTTTAGAGAAGGGGTCTTGCTATGTTGCACAGGCTGGTCTAAAATTCCTGACCTAAAGCGATCCTCCCACTTTAACCTCCCAAAGCACTGGTATTACAAGTGTGAGCCACCATGCTGGGCCCAAACTGAAAAGTTTCTGCACAGCAAAGAGAGTTCTTTATGTATTCTGGATAGATGTCTTTTATCAGACTTTTTTTCTTGCAGACATTTTCTTCTAGTCTATAGCTTCTCTTTTTGTTTTGTTAACATTCAAAGAGCCTAAATTTAAATTTTGATTAAATCAAATTCCGTTTTTAAAATTTTTATTTTATACTTTGTGCTTTTGTGTTCTAATAAATCTTCGCCTAACTAAGGTAAAAATATTTCCCTTTATTATTTTCTTTGGTAAGTTATATAATTTTGTGCTTTATATTTAATTGTATAATCTATTTTGAGTTTTTCGTATATGATACAAGGTATAGGTTGAGGGGTGTGTGTGTGTGTGTGTGTGTGTGTATCCAACTGTGCCATCATTATTTGCTGAAAAGAGTGTTGTTTATCCATTGAACTACACTGGTACCTTCATACAAAGTCAACTGAATATTTGGATCTATTTCATGATCTCTATTCTGTTATATTTATTAGTATATCTAACCTTTTATAAATATACTGTCTTAATTATTGTTGCCTTATGCTAAGTCTTGAAATGAAGTAATGTTTCATAAGGAATATTATGTCCTTTAAAGAAAAATGTTTAACTATTCTAAGTCCTTTACCTTTCCATATAGATTTTAGAATCAGCTTTGTGACTTCTACAAAGGCCTGATGGCATTTTCAGTGGGTTGCATTTAATTTATAGATTTATGGATATATCATTCCATTTATTTAGGACTTATTCATTAGCCTTCATTAATGTTTTATAGTTACTGCTTACAAATCTTACAATATATTTTGTTAATATTTTGTATTTATAATGCTTTTGTAAGTAGAATTTCTAAATTTATACTTCCAAGTATTCATCTCTAACATACAGAAATACAATTCATTTTATATTGACCTTACTGAATTTACTTATTAATTCTAGTGGCCATTTCATACATCCTTTGAAATTTCTACATAGATGTTCATATATGTGCAAATTAAGATGGTTTATTCCTTCTTTTCCAATCTAGATTCCTTTCCTCTTTTCTTGATTTCTTTTTGTTCTTCCTCTCTCTTTCTTTCATTCTTTTTCTTTTTTACCTTATTTTCCTGGCTGGAACTTCCAGTAAAATGTATCAAAACATTCAGCAACTATAAAACTTACAAAAGAAAATACAGGATAAAATCTGCATGACCTTGGACTTTGTGATAAATTTTTAAATACAACATCAAAAGCATGATCTGTAAAAATTAGATATAGGCTTCATTAACATTAAAGATTCTGATCTGCTAGAACCACTGTTAAGAGAACGAAGAGACAAGTCACAGACTGGGAGAACATATTTGCAAACACATACCTGATAAAAGGCAAGTATCCAAGTTGTACAAAGAACTCCTAAAATTTAACAATAAAATAAAATTCAACCTAATTTTAAAATGGGTCAAAGATCTGAAAAGATACTTTACCAAAAAGATATACAGATGGCAAATAAGCAATTGAGAAGGTGGTAATGGTCATTTGTCATTGGAGAAATTTGTTAAAGTATACACAATTGTAGGTAAATAAGAAGAATAAGTTCTAGCATTCTGTACCACTATAGGATGACTATAATTAGCAATAATATGTAGTTTCAAATAGCTACATGGAGGATATTGAATGCTCCCAACACAAAGCAATGATAAATGTTTGAGATGTGTTAATTACCCTGATCTGATCACTATACATTGTATATATCAAAACACCACTTTGTACCTCAAAAGTATGTCCAATTATGGTTTATTACAAAAATAAACTGTAGAAAATAAACAAAATACTGTTAGAAAAAACTGTTAGAAAATAAACAAAATAAGGACACATCACAACATATGTATTAGAATGACTAAAACCCAAAAGAATGGAAAATACCAACTGCTTATAAGAATGTGGAGGAACAGAAGCTCTCATTTATTGCTGGTGGAAATGTAAAATGGTACAACCACTTTGGAAAACAGTTTGGCAGTTTATTACAAAGCCAAACATACTCTTATTATATAATCCAACAATACACTTCTAGGTATTTACCCACCTGTTTTGAACCTTATTAATGTGTACACAAAAATCTGTACATGAATATTTATAGCCTTTTTTTCGTAATTACCCCAAACTAGAAGTAATCAAGATGTCCTTTGATAAGCGAATGGATAAACGAACTGTGGCATATTCATACAATGGTATACTACTTAATAATAAAGAGCTTATTAAGGTTGATACCAGCACTGATAAGTCATGGTTATAATGTGTTTACTTTACATGACTTGATGAAAATAGCACTTTACCTCTGATCTTCCTCCCAGTCCAATCATGAGAAAAGCATCAGACAGGAATGAACCATCAAGCTACACTAAGACATAAATTAATCTTAAAGGTATATTGTTAAGTAAAAGAACCAGTCTGAGAAGGCTACAATACTGTTTTTCCATTTGTATGATATTCTGCAAAGAACAAAACTATAGAAATGGTAAATATATCAGTGACTGCTAGGGGTTTAGGTCAGGGAGAGAGTTGAACAGGTGAAACAGGGATTTTTGTAATTGTGACATTATTCTGTATGATATGTGATAGTGGCTACGTGACACTATAAATTTGTCAAAACCCATATAACTTCACAGCGCAATGTATGCAAATTATAAAAGATCATTTAGGAGGTTAAGGATCCCAGGGTGGAAATTAGAATGTGACAAAAGAATAAACTATATTACAAATGCATGGAACAACCACACTGAAGGAGATAGGACAAAAGGTGATGATCTAAGTACCTTTGGAAATGAATAGAATCTATAAAACTAAAAATAAAAGGACTTGACTTTAAGCACTGTACTGTAGTTAGTAAAGTTGCTTCCCATGAAGGTATAGGTCAATAATTCTGAAAATACTGTATATATGTACTGAAATTGAACAGTTAGGTAAAAGGATGGCAGATGGTAGGATCCAGGTTTCTCATGGTTAGTGTAGGATTTTGCAGATGAGCTTGGAAGGAGGATAGTACAATCCATGTGGTACTGAATTATAGTTGAAGATATCAATATGAGCTCATGTCTAGCTTAATATAAATTCGAATGTTAAATATAGAGATATTTTTCTTTAAATATAAAACTATTCTAAATTTCATATTATTGAAAATTTAGGATAAAATTTCATAATGTCAAAATAAATGCTTTTAGCACACATAACAACAAAAGACTAATTTCTTTAACACATAAAGACTTCCTACAAATCCTTGAAAATATCAACAACTTAATAGAAAGGTGGTCCAGGTTTAACTAGTTAACAGAAATGAAATTGCAAAAGACTTGTCACCATATAGAAATTTGATTATGATTACTCTTAAGAAGAAATATGCAAAGCAGACTACTCTGAGATACCATTTTCACTGACCAGCTGGGTCAAGTCTGATAATATACTTTGTTGGGAGGGAGAAAGAATTATCTTCATGCTTTGTGGGAACATAAATAGATACAAACTCAATGAATAGGGACTTGACAATACACACAAAATGAGCAATATGTATACACTTTGACCAGCTCTTTTGACATCTAGGAATATATTCTCTTGAAATACTAATCTACTGTGTATGTACAAAGATATTTATACAAGGAGAGTCATTGTAATACTGTTTGTATAATATCTATTACTTTTTAAAAGCCAGATATCTACCATTAGTGGACTTGTCAAAAAATTACACATATATAAACTAGAATGAAATACAATGTAGCTATTAAGAATTGAAGTACCTCTACTGGTACTGACATATAACAAATGCCAAGATACAAAGAGAGAAGAGAAACAGCAAGGTTCAGAACATTGTGCACCTAAAATTAACTCGTGTTAGTATACAAAACAACAATTTAAAAGAAAATTGCATCCCTAGAAAACTGGACAATTTAAAAAGTGCAATCAGAAAGCAAAATGTGTTTTTAGTAATCAAATATGATTACAAAAATAAAATAACAAATTGCATTCTGAATAATAAGAGCACAGCTGAAGACAAAGTTGTTTCCCTGGCAAATAAATGTATGATAATGTCTCAAAACATAGAGCAAAATTAAAAGTACTGTTGAAAGTTAAGGAGCTGTCAGACAGATACAGCAGGTTTAACACCCTTATAGAAGAGATTTAAAAGGAGTAAACTGAAAAAAACAAAAATGGCTAGTGGCAAATTTTCAAGGAAATGTTAGAAGAAAACACTCTGGAGCTAAAGAAAGAAGAGTCTTTTTTGACTGTAAGGTCCTACCAAATGCCAACAGAGACTAATGCATATAAGCTTTTGACAAATTATAGATTTGTATTTTTTTAACAAGACCACTCATAATGAATATCTGGCTTAAGAAATAATTGATGTAATACAAACAATACCACAATGATTCTCCTTGTATAAATATCTTTGTACATATGGATTAGTATTTCAATATATTCCTAAATGTCAAAAGTGCTCGTCAGTGTCTATTTACTGCTCATTTTGATATGTGTTGTTAAATCTGCATCCATTGAGTTTGTATATATTTTCATTCCCACCAAGAGTGAAGAGAATTCAGTGTCTTTCTTCCTCCCCAACAAAATATGTTATCAGACTTGACTCAACTGATCAGTGAGAACGATATCTCAGTGTTGTCTACTTGGCTTTTTCCTTATGAGTGATATCAAAATTTCTGAACTCCAAAGAATAAAAGATCCTACAACTTCCTAGAAAGAGGAAAAGAAGGTTACCTCAAAAAAGAAAAATCTAATGGATGCAAACCTCTCAGGTGCAACAATAAGTTCTAGAAGACAAAAGAGGAATGCTTTCAAAATTCTGAGGGACAAATGACTTGAACCAAGAATTCTATGCCAGTCTAAATAATCAATCAAATGTGAAGGTGAAATGATGATTCAGAAAGGTTAAATTCCATTCATGTACATTTTCTGAAACAGAAATGCTCAAGGATATATTCCCAGGTAGCCAAAAAGGAAATAAAAGAAAGAAGAAAACATGGACTTTCACAATGAGGTAACTACTGTGCAGCAATTATAGGGCATAGTCCCATAAAAACAGGAGGATAGAGGACTTCCATGAAGAAAGGAAGAAAGTTTGAAGAAATAAGAGGATTTCATTCAATTCACAGTATAAACAGAACATGTAAAAGTCTTCTATTAGTCAGATGTGAAAAGAATCTCCAGAGGTTTAGGAAAAATGAAAAGCTGCCCAAGAGAAACACGGTTCCATCATTAAAAACAAATTAAAAATGAGCTGGAGGGAATGAGCCAAGAGGGGTGTGAGAAAAGTATAAAGTATTTGGCTTTTGCTTCCTAAGCAGTCTTCCTTAGTAACGAAGGACAATATGTATTTTTGAAGGAAAATAACAAAGATTTGGGAAATGCAATGCTTTTTTTTTTTTTTTTTTTTTTTTGAAACAGGGTCTCACTCTATCACGCAGGCTGGAGTACAGTGGTGTCATCACAGCTTAGTGCGGACTTGACCTCCCCAGGCTCAAATGATCCACTCATCTCTGCCTCCTGAGTACCTGGGACTGCAGGCAAGCACCACCAGACCCAGCTAAATTTTTTTTTGTAGTTTTGGTAGAGACAAGGTTTGTCCATGTTGTCAGGCTGGTCTCAAACTTATGGGCTCAAGCAATCCACTTGCCTTGGCCTCCCAAAGTGCTGGGATTATAGGCTTGAGCCACTGTACCCAGTCTGCAATGAATATTTACATAGTCATAGTATTTAAAGTGCTTTTGTTTTGGAATTAACTTATAGGTAAGTTATGGCTAAAAGAACTAAATTATAGTTACAAAATAAAAATAAATGTTACAAACTTCAACCACATAAAAGGTGTAAGGGAGAGACAAATGTTTGTTTCTTCCCCATATATTGTCAGAAGTAGATAATGTCTAAAGTTGACAATTAAAAAACAGAAGTTTGATTATGTTATTGAAAATCATTTAAAAAGCTAGAATGAATGGTACCTGACGTTTGAACATCAAATAAGATGAGCGTATTATTTAGTGGTACCCATCAGAAATGCTGAAGACAAGAGACGTTATAAGTACTTACAGGGGAGAGGAACTTCTGTATTTGGGCTGAAGTGGGACAACCAGGGTAACACTTCCTGTAGTGGTCTCTAATGTACAATGTGAAATTGTATAATAACATGCATGTTTGCTTCTATAACAAAAAATAAAATGAAATAGACGACTAAACCAATGATCAGGGAATGATTAGAAAATAAAGTAGTGATTAAAGCCATAATAAATTCCCAAAAAATACCTTTTTAGTGTGGTCTTATGAAAACCAAAGTGGAAAACCTGTATTCTGGTCTTGGCTTTGCCAAGAACTCACTTTGGTTAAGTCATTTCCTCTCTTCCTTATCAATAGAATGGAGGTATGTGAGCCTGACAATCTCTAAGTTCTCAGCTATAGATTTCTAATATTCTAATTTGAACTTTGCTTTGCATTTGATAAAATTACTAGCCAAGCAAATTAAAAGTACCCCCACGGATATCCATGTTTTGCACTATCAGGGCATTTTCACATGGTTAGTCTTTTTATGATTACTCATGTGGTAAGAGTCAATAATGTGGGCTGGAGGGCAGCCCAGCTCCTGAGTGATCGGTCACTTCTAATGAGTAGGGCTATAGGCTTATGGCATGTGGAAGGCAGTGTAGTATATAGCACAGTCTTTACTGATAGGGCCATCAACATATCTACATGGGACCTTCAGAGAGATACTTAGGATTCCTACCAGAAGCACAATGAATAGGTTTGTGGGAATAGGCCCCTGACCCCAGGCTTGAGCTCCTTCAATGGCACATACAAGGTGGGGTGGGTACAACATCCTTTGTGAGGAAAGGACTTATTCTGAAGGAGGAGACAGAAAAGGACGGAACATGTCACCTGTTCACTCAACCTCAACAGAAGTGGGTCCGGCTTCTAGAGGGAGGGAGTTGTAGAGGCAGAGTTGTTCTTCCAAGGGCACTGAAAGGAACAGAGGGTGGCTGTGCTGTTTGGTAGACACCTGCACTGGTTTCCTGGGGCTGTTATAATGAAGTACCAAAACTAAGTGGCTTAAGCAACAGAAATGTATTGTCTCACAGTTCTGAAGGCTAGAAGTCTGAAAGCAAGGTGTTGTCAGGGTTTTTTGTGAGGCTGAAAAAGAATACATTCTGTCTCTCCTCTATCTTCAAGAGGCTTCCTGGCAATCTTTGGCTTTCCTTGGCTTGTAGAAACATCACCCTAATCTCTGCCTTCATGTTCACAGGGTGTTCTCCCAGGGTGTGTGTCCCTGTGTCCAAATTTCTACTTTCATGTAATGATACCGGTCATATTGGATTAGGGGCCCACCTACTCCACTATGACCTCGTCTTAACTAATTGCATTTGCAATGCCCCTATTTCCAAATAAGGTCACATTCTGAGGAACAGGTGGGGGTGGTTAGGACATCTACAGATTAATTTTGAAGGGGACATGATTCAATCCACAGCACCTCTTAATTAGGTGAATGTCAGAGCCCTTCCTATTCCACAGTACAGGAACTTTTGGAGAAAAGAATATTAGAACCAGCCAGGAAGAATGGCTTCCACCTTGTGAACTGATGCACAAGTGATGGTAGGAGAAGATGACTTAAGGGCAGCATGATTAGGCACAGCTGGTGTGGCTGGTGATGGGGGCTCAAAGCAAGGAGAGGGGAGGTCCAACACCTGGAAGAGGTGGCAAATAGTGTCAGGACATACCAGTTGGCTTCTGGGTAGTTGACTCCCTTTTCTAGTCAACTATTACTCTAATGATGCTGTACAAAAACAAAATCAAACTTCCCAAGTTACATTATTTTTCTCACTCAGCATTCTATGGGTTGATGGGGGGATGGGGTTTTCTTCCTCAGGCTAAGGGCCAACTTCACATCTTCTCCTAGGTCCTCTGTTCTAGGACCAGTGGCTACCCAGAGCTTGCTCTTCCCAAGGTGGGTGGTGGATAGCAGAAGCATAAGTCACCAAGCCAAATTGCACCAGCAAACTCAGACCTCTGTTCATATCAGGCTGGCTAACATTCTATTGACCAGAGCAAATCACCTGGCCAAACCCAGCATCAGTGGATTAAGCATATATGCACTGCCTACTCCACTGAGAGAGGCTACAGCCTTGCAGCAAAGGGAATGGATGTATGAGTTCTTCCGGGAAGGTAGTGAAGAGGTGGAAATGATATCTACTGTCTAAAACTCCAGCTTTCATTTCTTTTTTAAATGATGTAATTAACCCATTTGGAAAATAGTCAAAAGCAAAATTGAAAACAAAAGCCCCACCATCTGGAGATAGCCATTGCTAATATGATTTCTTCTTTTGCTTCACTGTTATAGTGACCCTCATAAGCCACCCATTCCCCTCCCTAAAGTTATTCCCTCTAGGCATGAAAAATCAGAGCATGCTTATTAGAATTGTGAAGGAGAGAGCTTCTATGCTTAAGAATAAAAAAAAATAATTTAATTCACTGGAATACTAGAACATAGCCAGCTACATGAAACTCAGTAAGAAGACATGAAATATCCTACATTTAGCTGAGAAAAAAAACTGTTCAAGATGGAGGGATGAAAACTTAATAACACTTCATGTGAGAAAGATCTGGGTGTTCCAATTTATCATAAATAAAACAGGAACCAATCACAAAGCTGCTTTAACAGATGTATCCAAGCTAAGAGTAGAAAGTGTGTGTAATATTATGTATGTATCTCTGCGTGTGTGTGTGCGTGCATGTGCATGTTCATTATTTTAAATGCAGAACAGGTTTTTTGAGAGATATAAAAGAAACTGCTAACATGGTTATCTCAAAGTGGAGGAGGAGTATTGGGGAGGGAGTTCTTTACTTTTCATTTTATTTCCTTTCATATATATGAAATTTTTTACCATGAGTGTATATTATTTTTGTATTGTAAACATTGTTTGAAAGAAAATGTAACAGAGATGATAGAAACACTGTTGGGGCTGGATAAGGCTTAATCAGTTTGGGCATGCTGTTTTTTATTATTTTTATTACAATAACACAATATGACAGCATAAGAAAATGTTCAATATATATCCTCATAGTTGCAGTCATAGCACAGACACAATTCTGAAACTGTGGTTTTGTCATTTGACTGTAGCCATGGTTAGGCACATAAGCCCTGGAATTAGTCTGCCTGGGTTCTTGATGTGTGATTGTGAGCAAGTTACCCACCCTGTCTGGGCCTCTTTTACCACTTGTAAAATGGGAATACCATTACTATCTACTTTGTGGGGTTATTGTGATAATCCAAGGAGGCAATCACTATTATGCTTTGAATAAAGCCCAGGGAGTACTCAGTGTTCTCTTTAAATGCTAGTTATCAGCTAACTAACATTTGGTTTATTATGAGTGCTTCCCCAGCTGTCTATGTCATTTCTATATATTTTCTATGCATAATGCATAATATCTCATAGCCTGGATATGTCATAATTTAACTAATCATCCTATTGTTTGGCATAGAGGTTACATGTAAACATATGTGCGTGCGTGCGTGTGTGTGTGTGTGTGTGTGTGTGTGTGAATTGCTATGAAGAGGCTATAAAACAACACTTCTCAAGTTTTAGTGTGTGTATAAATCACCTATCGATCCTATTAAAATACAGATTCTAATTCAGGAGAACCAAGACATGGCCTGAGACTCTGCATTTCTAGTAAGCTTCCAGGTGATGCCAAGACTATAGGTCCATGGACCACACTTTGAGTCGTAACAAGTTATAAACATGTAATGAAAACAGGAGGATTAAGAGGGACTTAGAAACAGTTACTAGAGAAACAAGGAGCGATTTGCCTGGCTACGATGAGATGTTGTGTCTGTTGAATACATTCAAATATTTGGAAGCCTGTCACATAAAAAAGACTCCTGATTATCTGGAACTTCAGAATACAGACTAGTGTGTAGAAGTTCTAGGGAGGCAAAATTTCTGTCAATATAAAAAAGAACTTTCTTGCAGTTCCTGTTTATCTCCACAGCTCTAGGAGTCTGTGAAGTAACATCACTGGCTTGGCCAGTTACCACAGTGACAAAGCTAACACCCTTCAGCAAAGCTAGGGGAATGTGGAATCAAATATCCCCAACATGCAGCGGCAGCTTGCAGGGAAGGGACTCTTCCAAGAAAGTGCACCAAGTAGAAAGCCTTCTGAATGTTGTCAAGGAGGAACCCTGGAGTTCCCATGATATTCTTCATGTCCCCGTGGGGACTTGCCGGGTCCTCTTCTGACCTCAGGTGGTGTATTGAGACTTTGTCACATTGCTGGACCATTCTGCCTCTGAGTTCTTCACAGAGCCAGACTCTTCAAGTCTGCCTGCAGTCACACTGTTTTCTAATTCTGGTTTCCTGGCTCTTGGTTTTTCCATGAACTTGTAGTCTATAGATTGCCAAGGCAGCAGACTTCAGTGACAGATTTTTGCTCACCACGTGGCCAGGAAGGATCTGGGCATGTCCTTCAATGGGATGTAGATATCCTGTCCTCCTGCTGGCAGAAATCAATGGTACCTAAATTCTCTCCTCTCCTTAAGTGGCAGCCCTGGCTCTCCACCCACTGAGCAGGAACAGCTGTGGATCTGTTGGAAAGGAAGAATACCAGATTTCCCATCCCAGTTCTGCTTGGAAACTGAGTATTACGAGGGTCCTTAGGTGACTTCTGAAGGGCAAATGAAAGAGGGGAATCACTCAGGAAGTGAGTTGGAGATCTTCAAGAACAGCTCAGGCTCTGAGTGGAGCAGTCCCCATGGAGTCAGCAGGGTATGAGGTATCCTAGAACAAGACAATCTGGCCTGGGGGGCTGGTGAGTGAAACACAGGGGAGACCCCCTCACCAGCAATATCCTACAGCAGGACCTCTCTTGTCCTGAGTGACAGTTCTCTCCCAATTCCAGAGCCATCTACCTTCTTCTCAACCCAGCACAAAACCTACCAGGCAGAGCCTTTTCCTCTCCTGTCAGTCATTTTTGCTGCAAAATAAACTGGGTACAAGACTGAATTGTTTCTTTCTCATAACACATCTGACACTAGCTGTCAAGGGTGGGGTTATCACACCAACCAATTCTCCAACTCTCTGGACACCAACTGAGTGTCCTACAATTCAATTCAATTACGACGCTCTGTACTCAGAGTGGACACAGAACCCATAGGCAAGGGCTCAGCCCCACAAGACTCCCCCTACTTCAGCAGTCAGTCATAAGTCCCAGGTTACCACGTATCCTTCTGGCTATAAATGGGAGGGTGGGGAGGGAGGGACATCCAAAAATCCCCTGTGCAGGCGCAATAATTTTCTAGAGTAGCTCACAGAATTCAGGAAGGTACTTTATTTACTATTGTGGTTTATTATAAAGGTTACAACTCAGAAACAGTGCAGTGAAAGAGATGCATGGGGCAAGGTATGGAAGGAGGCACAGCACTTCCAATCCTCTTACTATGCCTACAGCTCCCAGGGGCTCCCAGCCAGCAGTCATTCCATCAGCATGCAAAAGACACTCTTATCACTCCAAAGATTCCAAGGTTAGGAGCTGTGTGCCAAGAAATGGGGGCAAAGGTCAAATATTTGTTTTTATTATATCACAAAGGTTAGTGAGATGCTTTGTGAAATTAAAACTTGGCCAGGTACAGTAGCTCACTCCTGTAATCACAGTACTTTGGGAGGCCCAAGTGGGCAGATCCCAAGGTCAGGAATTCGAAACCAGCCTGGCCAACATGGTGAAACCCCATCTCTACTAAAGATACAAAAAATTAGCCAGGCATGGTGGCACACACCTGTAATCCTAGCTACTCAGGAGGCTGAGGCAGGAGAATCACTTGAACCTGGGAGGTGGAAGATGCAGTGAGCTGAGATCTCACCATTGTACTCCAGCCTGGGTGACAGAGTAAGACTCCATCTCAAAAAAATAATAATAATAAAATAAATTAAAACTCAAGACTAACATCCTCTCTGTGCTATCTAAGGTGCTATAATAAAACAGTGTTAGAAAAGTAAAAGACCACACTATTAGTCACTCACAGACACTGCTGTGAAGCATGGAGAAAGCCCAGAAGGCAGGAAGCATCTCCAACATTCGGCCAGGGGTCAGGTGGCCTCCCTCACTTCTTCATCTTCTGACCAGGTGATGAGTTTCCAAGGGCCGATATCATCCATTTGTCTTGTATCCCCAGTGCCTGCCTTCATGCATCACACAAAGCTGTTTCTTGACAAACATATGCTGAATTACTGTGTCTTTCCATGAAAGGAAAGGTCCAAGAAAGGACAAAAAGAAGGTAGGAGCATGGAACTTTCCAGCACAAGTTCTGGCACGTGGTCAAGATCCGCCCCACACGACAGTAAACCACCTTACCAGGTGCACTGCCTTTTTCATTACCATCTGAGAAATGGTTGTCATTTTTCTCCAGGTCAAAGAATAGGGACATTAAGTGAATCAACTGAAGGTATTACTTGAGCACACATTATCACTATTCTTCCCTATGCCAGCATGGTCAAAATTTGCATAACCCTAAATTCATAGCTACTCACCTTGACATACCCAGTATTTTGGAACAGAGAATGTACCTGATTAAAAATGGCTAGTGAATGAATGCGAAGCATGAGAAAACAATGGGACATAATATAAACACCTTCTCTTCAGTTTAGTACTACAAAGGGAAGGAAGAAGATGTTAGGAAAAAGAAAAAGGGAAGGAGAGTGATCCCCCACCTGACACCTAATTATTCAGCCTGGAGGAATTTTGAGCTGAGCTTGTGTGTTAAGTGTGGCTGACACTGGCAGGTGGAACTTTAGCCTGAGCTGTGCTGGTGGACACACACTGATTGCTGATGGTGGTGATGGCGGCGGGGGGGGGGGGGGGGTGCGAGGTAGCTCGTCAACAGCTCATTGTGCATTACACTGGTTAGGTTCTGAGTCCCTTCTCTAGCCTCCTCTTGCCTTGCACTGATCTCCCTCCCTTTGATTATCTTACAAACATTCTTATTAGGCAATTAAAAGCTTAATTTGGATAAAAGAAGAGAGGGTATGAAAATGATAGCTCACATGCACATATAATTAGTATTGAGTGAGTCAGATTACATAAGGCCCAAACTGATGTATGGAGAAAATGAAGCTGGAGATACAAAGTTGAACTCTTGGTTGAGAATGGGGAGGAAGGTAGGGGTCAGCCTCATCTCACCATTGTCTTACTGAAACTGTAATTTATTGTATCTCCCCAGTCCACCTTGACACAAAGCACTAACTTAATATCATTTGTTTTCTTAACAGTAAGTTTATAAAGCCCTTTAGATCACATGACTGCTATGGTAGGTCATATGGAAGATGCATTATCAAGACATCTTCAAGGAATAGAAAGTGTAAAAGGAAGAGTTTCACATACTTTGTGTGCATGGCTTGTTTACCGCATGTTTCAGGGTTGGGAACTAATGGATGAAGGAGAAGGACTTATGCAATCTAATTGATCCACTATTTGGTGGGTTGGCCAGGATCCAAAGGTTGACCAGTCCTAAGGCCCTAGGAAAAAGTACATGTCCAAGCACTGGGCAACTGAAGATTGACCAAGCAGAGTAGCAAGAGGGAATGGTCTCCTTCCTGAATAAAAACAAGCCCAGTTGCCCATGTTTGGAAGTAGATTAAATTTAATAGATTATCATTTACTCAAAATTTACTATGTTCTAACCACTGTCCTGTTTTGCATATATTATCTCAATTATTAGGTTGCTGTAAAAACCTTGTGATAAAAGTATTACAGATTTTATTTTACAAGTGAGAAAACTAAAGAATAGAGAGATTTAAGTAATTTACCCAAATCATAAACCTGGTAATTGATGGAGACAGGTCTGTAACTCAGATCCACCTGCATCCAAAGCCCAGGCTTGTAACTATTCCACCACTACCAACTTACTAAGGAGTGTGCGTTTCCAAGCAGGGAGAAATAATAGAACCAGTCAGCTCAGATTCTCACTCCCAAGCTTCTGCTTCCCTTTGGGATCTCACTAATAGCCACTGTCACCTCCTCTGGGTTGCTCTCCGTGGTCCAACATTCTCTTTCACATTCCAGCCCAAACAGAATCCCTGAACATAGCCCTTATGGCTACAACCAAATCATAAGGCTGGAAAAGACTTTACTTGATACTCAGGGCACGACCACACCCCCTCGTACCATCAGGATTGTCTTGTTTAATAGGGTAGGTGGTCTGTAAATGTTTGTAACATGGCTGCTATCGTTTGGTTTGTTTGTCCTCTCCAAATCTCATGTTGAGATTTGAGCTTCAGTATTGCATGTGGGGCTAATGGGAGGCGTTTGGATCATAAATGCGAATCCCTCATGACTGGTTGGATGCTGTGCTCATGGCAATGAGTGAGTTTTTGCTTTATTAATTTCCATGAAAGCCGGTTGTTTAAAAAGAGCTGGCACCACCCTGCTCTCTCGCTCTCTCTCTTTCTCTCTCTCTCACTTCCTCTCTCATCATGTGATCTCTGCACACAATGTCTCGCCTTCACCCTCCATCATAAGTAGAAGCAGCCTGAAGCCCTCGCCAGAAGCAGAAGCTGGTGCCATGGTTTTTATATAGCCTACAGAACTAGAAGCCAAACAAACCTCTTTTCTTCATAAATCACCCAGTCTGAGGTATTCCTTTATAGCAAAACAAATGGACTAAGATAATGGCGTGAGGTAACCAATTACAAAATAGGAACAATTTCTAGAGCTCACTGCTGTAGTCCTTTTTACTGGCTGTCCCGCACCTTTCTGGGGACATCATCAAAATACACTTTACAACCCTGGAGCACATGCTTAGGTCTCTTAGCATGAAACAGGGTTCTTCTTGAGACCTCCAGAGAGGCAAGTGGCCTCCTGTCCTCAGCTGGCCTTTATTTATTTAGATGGCGTTTCACTCTTGTCACCCCGGCTGGAGTGCAATGAAGCAATCTTGGCTCACTGTAACCTCCGCCTCCCAGGTTTGAGTATTTCTCCTGTCTCAGCCTCCCAAATAGCGGGGATTAAAGGCACCCACCACCACTCCCAACTAATATTTTTTTGATTTTTAGGGGAGGGATTTTTTTTTTTTTTTTTTTTGGAGATGGAGTTTTGCTCTTGTTGCCTGGGCTGGAGTACAATGGCATGATCTTGGCTTACCGCAACTGCTGTCTCCCGGGTTCAAATTCTCCTGCCTCAGCCTCTTGAGTAGCTGGGATTACAGGCATGCACCACCAAGACTGGATAATTTTGTATTTTGAGACAGGGTTTCTCCATATTGTCCAGGCTGGTCCTGAACTCCTGACCTCAGGTAATCCACCCACCTCAGCCTCCCAAAGTGCTGTGATTACAGGTGTGAGCCACCGTGCCAGGTGGCTGGCTTTTATAAAGTCAGCATTCAGGTGACTGTCCAGAGGGACAGCCGTACACTTCAGAGGAGACAGATGCAAGGCACAGTCCAAATACAGAAAACAATGGGGTCAGTGCAGGCAGCAGTGGGTAGGAGGAGATCTTTCCCATTTCTCCTGGCAGGTAGGACAGCAGGAAAAGGCAAAGAGGTAGCACTGAACCCACCCACTAGCAGTTGGGAGCCTAGGGCATGAGTGTAGGGAAATTAAGCACATGTCCTTTGGTTACAACATTCCAAGATGTAGTCTGGGAAGACAGCTAGGAGGTTATGGCACAGGATTCAAATCTGAAGCAGCAAAGGACTCTGACAGGTGTGCACAGCACTAAGAGAGCATCAGTGGCTCTGTCCAGGGATGGGATGGAACCTGCAGGTAGAGATCAGAAGGGAGGTGCAAAGACTAAGAACAAGACAAAATCTGAAAGGTGTCAGGACCTCAACACAGATTCAGGGGAAGGACAAATATCTGGCGGGCTTGAGGTCAACCAGGCCGTGCCACAGATCAGGCAGATCAGGAGGAGCTGGAACCCAAAGATGGGGTTTTACCATAGTGAATGAAGCAAGTTTCCACAGGTTCAAATGAAGATCAAGGGAGAGGGCTGATCTCAGAAAAGGATAAGCACCTTGGTTCTGTAACTCAGGACACTTGAGATGCAACCACAATGAGACTGATGGAATCCAAACCAATAAGTCACAGACCCCGGACTCCTTACAGAGCTCCGGCCTGGAGCTGGACATGATCCCTGAATGTGGCAGGGCTGTGCCTGCAGGCAAGGGTTAAATAGTCTAGCTCCACAGGAGGGCTGCAGGAGCCAGTATCTGAGCAGACAGCCCATCTCATCACTCTCCTTCCATCTAGTGTGTTATCAACTGATGATCAGCCATCTGTGGAAATCCAATAGACATATAACATGGATATGTCAAGTAAATCAATCTCCAATTGACCTGGACCAGCCGTTTCTGTTTCTTACCCTGAACAAGTGCCACTCAGGAGCTGGCTGACGGTGTACTCCACAATGTCATGACCTTCCAGCAGGCCATCCCAGACTCCAGTTCACTGTGCCAGCCTCTTCTCCCTGGAGTGCCAGAGCAGCTTTGAGGTTTGTGCATGGCCTGGCAGCAGTCTGAGTCTCACCAAGGGAACCTTCATGCCAAAAGCTGTGCTAGGTTATGCCAATGTCCTTAGCAAGCTCAGGGGACACTAACCTCACTGCCAAGAGCAAGCAACTCAGCACTTGCCCATGAGGGGTTGAGTGACAGATCTTGAAACCTCTGATCTTTTCTCAAGGGTCTCTAATCCCCTAGGCAAGAAGCTTAAAGCCTGGGCTCTCAGCACTGATGCTAAGGCTGCCTTTTCCCAGCTGCCTGGCTCTGGGTTAATCTCAACACAACCACTAAGAGACAAGAAGTTTCTTTCCCCCATGATAGAGTGTGAGCCCTGGCCTGGCCTGAACACGAGTCTTTATTCCTGTCAGTCTCTTCTCAGCGCTGGATCCTGCTATAACAACCTGAAGAAACTGTGATTCTGGAAGGCAAGGCCTACCCATGTCATCTGAGTGTAGTGAGGTTCTGGTACTGAGAAGAAGTGTGGCAGATTGAGGGATGAATTAATGAATGAAGAAACGAAGATGTACACAAATGAGCATCATCTCTATCCGTGAAAGCTTCTACTGAGGAGATGTGTCCAGAGGAAGAAGCAATTTTTATTCTTTTGCTGCCAGTATTCAGAACTTGGTAGAATATGGGTGTACTCTGATGACAGAAAAACAGGTAACTATAATCACTATTACTAAATCATTAATCAGGGATTAATGTTCTGCTTTCAGAATCAGCCAACAAAAGAGCTCCCCCTTTCTCAGGGCTCGAGGGCTTTTTTCTCCTTGCAGAGGCTAGGGTGCGACAACTGTACCATCATCTCAATTCCCTGCTCCTCCTTTTCCTTCCTCCCAACAACCCTCAGTCTATAAACACACATGCTCACACTGACACACACCGAGCTGCCCACAGCAGCCTTAGTTCCACCTATCCCAGCATTAAGCATCTCTCCTCTGCCATTTTCAGATGACACTGGAATGAAGCTCTCCATTCATTATATAGGCCACAGCCAGTGGTAGCCTAAGGCTGGCAAACTTGAGGCTAATCATTGCTCTTGGGACCCAACACATTTTGCTGTTTCTTTGCTTCCATCCCTGCATATCACACAATGGCATGATGGGATGTGAGGGTGCTGAAGTGATGTGTGTCCTTTGGGTAGAGTTTGGGGAGGGTCTGTGGGCTCCAGCAGCTCCACCTTTGGGTGTAGCTCAGGAAAGGCAGTGCCCTTGAGACACTGGTGGTGATAGATTTCACAAAGTCAATGGCTATAAAGAAGGCCAGGTCCTTTGTCTCAGCACAGTGAGCAGAGCGGGTCCTGAGCCAGCAGCCTGCAGACTCCCCTTCCTGCCTGAGGCTCTGCCATCCTCTCAAAGGAAGATGAGGCTCAGCTCTAAGTTCCAGCCTTTCCTGTCCACAGCTGTCTCTGGGAACATAGTCAGTTCCTCTTTCCTTTCTCCATTCTCATTCCAGACACACAGAGCCCATTCCCATATTTTTGTCCATTATCACACCCTTCCCACCAGTCCCTCAGAGAAGAGAACTATAGATGAACTGCCTTCTTTATTTCTTAGGTGTTTGGTTTCTTGCTGGATGGCAGACCTCGTAAATGTAGCTGACCACAGCATGAGCTGACCACAGCATGAACACAAAAGGGATCACCATCACAGGACCAGGTCAGCCAAAGAACCATTATTATGTTCTCTAATGAAAGTATCCCTCCTTTGAACAGTAAACATCTAGTAGAGCAAAGGGGCAGCATGGGGAAATTCGAGATGGTGGAACTATTCTGCAGCATGATTGTGGTGGTGGATAAATGACCATGGATTGTCAAAACCCAGGGAATGGTGTATATGTGTATATGTATATGTACATGTATATGTAAGCATACACATGTGTGTATATATGTATGTAAGTATACGTGTGTGTGTGTCCAAGTGTATGTGTGTGTGTATGGAGAGAGAGAGAAAGGAAAGGGAGGAAGAGCACTTTAAGTCATGAGGATAAGAAGTAAAACTAGGGGATTATAAGGAGTGCCATCCTTTTGATTCCTGGAGCTGTATATTTAAGAGATATAGCATATGAAACACATATTGTGAGATAATGCCCACCTCTTGCAGGGTGTCTTTTCCTAGCTGGTGTCAAGATGGAGTCTTCAAGCAGCCACTTCTGCCCTCTATTCTTCTACAGGGCTATGGAGGGCATAATCCAGGGCCTTCTGTATCAATTTCCTAGGAGTGTAGGTATTTCCAGGCTCTCGACCCATGTAGCATTCATCCATCCCTATGTCACAAGCTTCTCGTCTTGCTCCTTTCCAGATTCTAACCATGCATTCAATCTAGCAGTCACGGCTCAGGATTCATGCAGATCCTCACCTCAGCTCATCTGTTCTTCCAGAAAAAATTGGCCTGTTAGGAAGATTTCCTTTCCCCTGTGGCATTCTGGGCCATCTCCAAGTGGGGACGTAACTTCCAGCATCTGCTTCTTGGTGGTACTGACATAGGCTATTGGAGCCACTTGAAAGCCAAGCTCTGAATGTTCCCATTGTTATTTATTATTTTTACATTTTATTAAGAGAGTACATGCACTTCTTTGTTACATGAGGATTGCCTATGTACTGGTGAAGATTGGGCTTCTAGTAATTGATCACCCACATATTGAACATTGTGCCCAACAGGTAATTATTCAACCCTAACTCCCCACTCTCCCCACTTTTGAAGTCCCTAGAGCCTATTCTGTCCATATTTATGTCCATATGTACTCATGATATAGCTCCCATTCATGCATGAGAAATGTGGTATTTGGTTTCTGTTTCTGTGTTAATTCACTTACGATAATGGCCTCCATCCACCTCCACCCATGTTGCTACAAAGGACATAATTTTATTCTTTCTTATCGCTATGTAATATTCCATGGTGTATGTGTGTCACATGTATATCCAACAGTTGATTGGATAAATTGATATATCACATTCGTTTTCTCTATCCAATCAACCATTGCTGGACACACAGGTTGGTTCCATGACTTTGCTATCATAAATAGTGCTGCAATAAACATATGAGTGCAGTTGTCTTTTTATATAATAATTTACTTTAAAGCCACAGGCAACTTCATGGAGGTGTAGGTGCTATGTGATATTCAGGAAGATAATGTTGTAGTCAGGAATTAGTTTTGTTTCCCATATGTTTTCAGTTCTCCACCTTTAAGCACACAGTAGGACTGCATCTCCTGGCCTCCTATTTGTTGAGTGGGAATATGTGACTAGCTCTAACGGATGAGAAATCACCGGTGTCCCTCCCTTGAGGTTGAGTATTTAGTTGATTGCATGAGCCCTGCCAGATCTCCCTTTGGCTGCCACCTCAGCCTGGGCCCTGAATGACTGATGATCACAGTCCCTCCGACTGCCTCATCCCCGGCTGACCCTCAGTCAAAGATAGTGTTGAATGAGCAAGATTTGAATATTTATTTTAAGCCACTGAGATTACTGGAGTATCTGCAGTATCTGTTACTACAGCATAACGTAGCCTGAGTGACACAGATGCTGAGGTAGTAGCAGTCTCTGCAGGGCACGTGATTGATTAATTGCAGATAGTGATTGTTACAGGTAAGACCATTCACTGAGTCGACTACCACACTTACAAAACTGACTATTATGGGAGCCGAAACGGCTTTGCCTCTAGCTGTTTCTGGTAAATCTACCTGTCACCCTAAGATTATTCCATCCCCTGGGACAAGCCTGGCCCATTTTAATGGAGTCTTATCCACAGTATTCTTGTCCCAGTGGGGACTATTAGTAGAGCATTTTTTAAAGAGATTTTGGTATTTCCCTCATCATCTATTCCTCAAGGCAAGAAGGTAGGTCTTTGAATTCCCTTCTCCACATTTTTGAAGAGATTTCTGGCCTTTTGTTTCACCCAGCATGGGTCAGTCTTCAGTAGAGATTTTCATTCATGGAAGCATCAAATTGTTGGAATCCAGCCAACTGTCCAGGCAGACACACAGCAGGTACCCTTGCTGATGGGTAGACCTATAACAATAGATTCTGCCTCATTTATGATTTTATTCCACCCACATTATTTAAACACTCTCAAAATTTATGTCCCCCAAGTTTCCCAGATGATGGACCTGCAATTTTCTCCAGGCATAACTTTTGCTTCTGTGCCCTGATTATTCATTTCCCCTCCAGGCCATGTTAAGTCCAAATCTTGTTTATTCAGAGAACAACAATGAGATGGAGAAAGAGAGTTAGTGCCACTTCTGCAGGCAAGAGAGTGGCCAGGGGAGTATTGCCAAGGGTTTGGATAGGCAGGGTCCTCCAGTCCTTCAGTGCTCACAGATATCCCCATCCCAGTATCACAAGCTCCACCCTACTACACTGCCAGCTGGCCAGCTGATAAGGTTATAAACTGACTAGTGTTGCCATTCATAAACCAGCAAGCTCAATCTATGAATTTTTTCTAAGAATTATCAGCTCAACAGCCACGAGCAATGAGGGATTCTTTAAGGAGAGAATTTTGATGTTTGAACCTAGCTGAGGTTATTTATGTAAAGCTATCAGATACTTTCAGAAGGACCCAAACTACCTGTGTCCCTCTCCTTCTTTGGTCTATGGCAGCAGGTACTGGGCCCCAGCAGTAGCCCATTATTGAGCTCATGTCATCACAGGTGAGCACAACGGGTAACTAGATTCACTGCTCCTTCTCCATATACTTGTGCATTCCATTTGTGCCATGGCCAATTCCACATTCCCCAAGGGCCTGCTGCCTACAGCCCTGGAACCAACTGCTATATTGGCCAAAATTCTACTGCAACAACACAAACCAGTTCTGATTCTCTTAAGCATGGGGGTGTGGTGGAAAACAAAACCAAATCTGGTAAAGGCAGAGAGTCTGTGTGTATAATTAGAATTATCTCGAGGTAACTCAAAGAATTGAGAAATGAGAAGCTGTCCTTGGAAGAATCTTGGGGACAGGGATGTTCTAGGCATCTCAGCAGCAGCAGCAGCAGCTAGGAGCACGTATGACGCATGCCAAACTTTCCTCCTCCTTTCCCCACAATCTGATAATTCCCAGGATAGGATCTGTTATTTTTTTTAGCTTGAAACACATGTCCAGTCATGAAAAAAGTCAGGGTCTTTTACTAGCTGAAGAGGAAGAAATGGGTGTCCATGTAGGAGACCCTCAACCACTTCACCTAGCCCAAGGCCACATAGCCCCCTTTTTTTCTGAGCACACCTCTTCCCACCTACCCTGTGACAGAGGAGAGTGGAGAACAAGGCTGCTTGGCAATAAGCACATCATTCGTTTATAGGGGAAATTTGAATCTCTGAGATCCAGGACATGGGGACCCCTGGGCCAATGGTCCTGGCTCTGTCCAGAAGGAAGTCCTCTGAGACTCTCTTTATCAATCTCCTAGATTCTCCTACCTTCACCTATAGAGGTTTCTCAGGCACTGCAGAAGATTGAGAATTAAAAACCAAGCATGCAGAGATGTGGACTTTCTCTTTTGCTGTGGCGACTTTCTCTGTGCTGGGAGATCTTAGAAAAGATACCATTCTCTACCTCCTTTGGATGGAATTAACACACCCCTGGATGAACCCTTTGTTTTAGTTTATTTTGTGCTGCCATAAAAGAATACCACAGATTGGGTAATTTATAATGAACAGAAATGTATTGGAATATGGTTCTTGAGGCTGGAAATCCAAGATCAAGGTGCCAGCATCTGGCAAGAGCCTTCCTTCTTCTTCCCTCCCATGGCAGGAAGTAGAAGGACAAGAGAGGGCCAAAGTCACCCTTTTGAAAGGAATTCACCCCTGTGATAACAGCATTAATCCATTCATGATGGCAGTGCCCCCCATGACTCATGGAGTGTCTTCATGTCTCAAACACCTCCCCATAAGCTTCATCTCCCAACACTGCTACATAGCGGATCAAGTTTTCACACATAAACTTTGGGGGTCAAGCCATAGCATTCCCTTAGCATACTTGGCAAGAGAACAGCTTCACTCAGGAAACTCTTTTAGTGGTTTACGAGCAGCAGTCTCTCTTGGGAGGACTGAACCCCTCTTGAGTGCATGAATAGTAGCACAATTGCTCCCTGAAAGTGTGCAAGCTCACTTCACTGACAATGTGCATATCCTCAGCCAGTACAGGAAGAACTGGTCTCCAGAGACCACTATACTCTGGATGACAAACTCTCATAAGGCTCCATATCCCAGCCTGGAAGAGTGTTGGAAAAGCCTCAGGTGGCTATTCATGACTAACAGTCTTGTAAGTTTCCAGAGATCATTTGTGTGACCAGCAGTTCTTCTCCCATCATGACCAAATGCCCATCTTACCACACAGAATCTTACCAGGGTTACCATTACTTTCTAGAGGTAATGCTGGCTAGTCCCAGGTCAGGACCCTCTCCAGGAATCTGCTAGAGCACTGCAACGTCCCCTGTTGCCTTTGTGTCTGCTTGCTGTCTACACCCTAGCCTCATTCTTGCCTTCACACCTGGCTTCCATGCCACCAACTATTTATTTTCTAAATTCATCCTCTTTATATCCCTCTTAATCACATTCCCAGCCCCTCTTCCCAGGAGAGCTGGCCACTTCTTTGTGCCCCAGTCATCCCATATTTCTATTAGAGTACCTTAGCATTTCTTGCGCAATTATTTACTTAACCATCTGCCTTCTCCAATACATGATGAGCTCCTCCTGGGAAATGACCATATTGTTCACATCTCTGTATCCTGAGGGCCTAGCACCATGCTTCGTGAAAGTCATTCAAGGCATTTACTGAATGAACAGAAGGACTGGTAGAGCAGCCCATCCTCTGTGTACTTAGGACAATGCCCTGATCCAGGACCTGGCACAGGGAACAGCACAAGCATGGTCTCACATCTTTAGCAAAACTTGATCCACACTGTGAGCTTTTCAGAGTCTCCTCATATTCCTCCCTGATGCCACTTTGTAGATTTTCAAATAGTTTCAAAGCTTTGACTTTCTACCCACAGTATCACCAGGCCTTCTCACAGTCTCCAGTGACAGAGAATAGGAAGATGGGAGAAGAGTTACACAATGCATCTTTCCATTTTTAGAAATTCCAAATCTGTCAAAGCCAGGTATCAAGATAAGCCAGAAAGCAAAACTGGATGATGAAGAGAGAAGCAGACTGGCTTGGGTCTCAGTGCTTGCTCCACAGTTCCCTTTTCTGATCATGGGTTTTATCATCTGTAAAAGAAACAAACCCTCCTCAGAGGCTTGCATGAAGTTTAATTGAGTAAATAGATTAAGCACCTAGCCATGCCCGGCACATGGTAGGCATGTGACTGTCACAAATATGAACAGTCAACAGACTGATTACATGATAATTTTTCAGGAAACATCTAAAAACAATAAAAATCTGGGAAAATCAACAACATGAAATCTTCAGAGGAGCTTTTGAGAAGATGCCATTAACTCATGTACTTTTTATCAGAAGCTCTTTCTTCCTCTGCAGAAGCCAGAGATCCTACCCCCTTCAGAGGAAGGCCTGGCCTTCAGCCCCGGGGCTAACAGTGACTTGATTCTGGGAAAGAAGTTGCTTACATCTACTGAAGCTGAACATACACACACTTCAAGACACATCAATTTCATCTGACAGAAATGTGTTCATACATGCATCAAAAATCACCTACAAGACTATTCATAGCAACACTGTGTGTGATAGCCTGAAATTTGAAACTACCCAAATGACCATTAACAGAAGAGTGGATAAAGTAATAGTGGTGTAATCATACAACGGGATATTGTACAACAGTGAGAATGAATGAACTATAGCCACATGAATTGACATGGCTGAATCCCATCATTGTAATATTGAGGGAAAGAAGATAGGCATAAAGGACTACATGCTCTGTGATTCCATTTATGTAAATTCCAAAAGCAACAGAATCACATCTATGCTGTTAAAAGTCAAGATAATGGTCACCTTGGAGGAGGACTACTGATAGGAAGGGAGGTATCCCAAAGAGCCCCCCTTCCTATCAATATTCTGGGATATCCTAGACATTCTGGAATATTAGTAATGTTATGTTTCTTGACCTGGGTGCAGGTTACATGCATATGTTCAGATAATTCAAATTCAACACATTGAACATTTATGATTTGTGCTCTGTTTTGTGTGTGTGTGTGTGTGTGACATTTCAATTTAAAAACGATTTTACTAAAATATTGCCCCATACATACAAAGAAGATGTGACTTATGGCAAGACCTCCAAAAGAGTGGCCATGTGGGATGTCTGCATGAAGTGTGGTTCCCAGACCTGTAGCAATAGGACACCCACTCCATGCCAAATGGAATACAGAATTCTCCCAATGATGGCATGACATCTCATTAAAGCCAAAAAAGACTTTTGTAATCAATTCCGGTTCTAGGATTTCCTTAAACCTGCCCATGGTTAAGGATCTGGTGCTTGCAAAACACTTTACCTACAGATAATTGGGCAGGTATGTCCCCTCAATTCTATCTCATGACCTAAATAAGGTAATCCCTGTCTCCCCTAAATTTTAGATCCCTCAGATCATTGAAAGTTGATGCCACCTTTGTTTTAGATAAACTTGAAGCCTAGGCACTTCAATCTAAAATTTTCTGTGAGGTTCATTTCCCTTAATTTGAAATGCAAGTAAAGATTACCTAACATCTGGAAGCATATATTGATCTTGTCATCAACTGTTTATATACAAAGAAGAAATCAAAACTGTTCCAAGCTGTACAGCCTCATTGTTGACCCAGACCTATTTAAACCTCTTCCAAAGATTTTAATGCAAGTATCAGACTGCAAGTAATGTCATTCTTTCCCACAAAATTACCAATGACATTAAAAAAAGTCTGTGTCCTAGATCTCTCCTGATAGTTTTTAGATGATTGGAATTTGCATTTGTCTACTAGAGAAGAAAAACAGGGCCAGCATCTACTGTCTGAAAGTAGTGTAACATTTCAAGGAGGAGTCCCGCAAAGTAGTTTCTGGTGTGCTAAGAACAGTTAGCTGCTAGTTATGCTGACAGCAAACACTGCTGGTTGGTGGACCCAATAGCCATCTCCAACCTCCTTATCGCTTGCCACTCTTCACTACAGAAAATGAAGAGTTAAATACTTTCTCATCCTTTGCTACAGCAGAAATGGTCAGACTACACATCTATGACCAATGAGACTTAAGAAGAAGTTTTCTGGAAGCCTGTTTTATTGATTAATGGGAAAGCCAGCTGGCATTTCCTTTATCATTTCTTCCTGCACTGACTATGAATGATGTCTGGAAGTGCAACAACCATCTTGCCACTGTGTAATATAAGTCAGAGCCTGTGAAGGATGGTGAAGAGAAAAAACGAAGGAGCATGGACTGCCTACTTCCAAACGAGAAGGGCTATTATGAAGATAAGTCTCAGAATATTTAACAAAACAGCAACATAAACTATGCAGGTTGTAACGTAACAGTCTACTTGCTGTGGGTGCCAGAATATCATGCAAAACTATCTGTAAACTAAACCCCAATGTGTTTTTTTTTTTTTTTTTTGGAGGGAATGAATGCTTAATTATTTATAGGAAATTTTCCATGATGAATCTATATCACCTGCAAATACAACTTACTTGGTCCTACAAGACCTGCTTGAGCATGATCATCTATATTTTCACTTAATAATGGATTGTCTCTATGCATGACTAACCTTGTGACATGAAGATCTAATAATACCCAATTCATGACGAGCAGCTTAGATCACATGTCACCTGGAGTTCATGAGCTGATATTCAGGCCCTACTAAGGTTAAATAGCAAGTAAGAAGCTATTTCTCAAAAGGAGAACAATTACCTGTAGAAGAGAGATGAGATTTTCTCTGTGATTCTTGCAGAGGACACATAAACCTTCACAAACTTTGTGTGATGTTGGATCTGCTAGGTCATGGGATCAACTGGCAAAGCAGCTTTCCCTGAAGCCTGGACTTCCTACAGAGCCCCCTCTTTCTGTAGGATTCCCTTAAATTTTTTAGTTTGCTTGATAAATGGATCTGAACATTATACCCAAATGTACATATTACCTCTGAAATCTAAGGAAGCTCCTCAAGTGTTTCTTCCTCTTAGTAGTAGATGGTGCAATGTACAGGAACTTGTCTTTCACATTGAAGGGCATATCTCATGTGATCTAGATCACGGGAGCTCTAGACATGTCACTGATAGAGTAAGCTCCTGAATTTTTATGGGATTTATCTCCAATCTTCTGGCACTGTTTTTTGTTTGTTTTTGTTTTTTTGAGATGGACTCTCATTCTTCTGCCAAGGCTGGAGTACAGTGGCACGATCTCAGCCTACTGCAACTTCCCCCCACCCTCTGGGTTCAAGTGAATCTCCTGCCTCAGACTCCAAGTAGCTGGGATTACAGGTGTACATTGTATTGCCTGGCTGATTTTTGTATTTTTAGTAGAGATGGGGTTTTGCCATGTTGGCCAGGCTGGTCTCCAACTGCTGACCTTAAGTAGTCCTCCTGCCTCAGCCTCCCAAAGTGCTGGGATTACAGGCATGAGCCACCTTGCCTGGACACACTGATGTATCTAACACATCTAAAGTACTTTGTACTTTTAGGACGAGCAGTGACTAGTGTGAGATTCTTTGGAATGTCAAGATGATAAGTATTTCCGCAATGGGCAGGAGAGCTGGCATAGCCTGTGGGAAACACTGAAAGTATGGTGTGGCCCCTTCCAGGTGAAAGAGAACAGTTTCCTGCGGTCCTTGTAAACTGATATGGTGCAAAAAAGCATTTGCTATACAAAACAGTTACATAACAATTTCCAGGGGTTGTGTTAATTTGTTCCAGGAGAGATTCCACATCTAGAACAGCAGCTATGATTGATGTTAGCACCTGATTAAGTTTACATTCTTTTTTTTTTTTTTTTTTTTGAGATAGATTTTCACTCTATTGCCTAGGCTGGAGTGCAATGGCATGGTCTCAGCTTACTGCAACTTCTCCCTACCTGTTGGGTTCAAGAGATTCTCCTGCTTCAGCCTCCTGAGTAGCTGGGATTAAAAGCATGCACCATCACACCTGGCTAATTTTGTAATTTCAGTAGAGATGGGGTTTTTCCATGCTGGTCAGGCTGGTCTCAAACTCCCAACCTGAGATGATCTGCCCACCTCGGCCTCCCAAAATGCTGGGATTCAGGCGTAAGCCACTGTGCCCAGACAGTTTACAATATTTCACTGTAATTTATGTTTTACGATATTTCATTAAGTTTTCAATTTTCCAAGATCCATTGATCTTCTGCACAAATGAAGCAGACTACATTAAGAGGGATATGGACAGAATCACCACCCCAGCATCTTTCAATCTTTAATCTCTGTAGTTTCCCTTGAGATATGATTTGGCTTTGGAATTACTATCCAATTAGTTAGAGCAAGTTACAGAGGCTTACGCTTGGCCTTTCTATCATAGAAGTCTTTATTTCCTAGATCAGGGAGCCAATGTGGGGGCTCTATAGTTTGAGTAGGTCTATTCTAACCACACATTAAAGAAGTTGGAAAATAAATACAATGAGGATCTACAGACCCACTGGGATTACTATGATACAGTTTGGGGCCTCAATTATTTATTTTACTTTATTTTATTTTTTGAGACAGAGTCTCACTCTGTCACCCAGACTAGAGTGCAGTGGCATGATCAGAGCTCACTGTAGCCCAGTGTCCTGCTCTCAAGCACCTCTCCCATCTCAGCCCACCAAGCAGCTGAGACTACAGGCATGTGTCACCATGCCAAGCTATTATCATTTTTTTTTAGTAAAGACAAAATCTTGCTATGTTGCCCAGGCTGGTCTTGACCTCCTGAGCACAAGCCATCCTCCCACCATGGCCTCCCAAAGTGCTGGGATTTCAGGCGTAAACCATCACACCTGACCTGGGTCTAATTTATTACCAAACCTTCATAAGCCCTTAGTCTGCCAGCAGACTACTATGGCATTGCGTTTTGAATCCTTAAGGATTAACATTAAGTCAGAGCTAGTATCTAATAATTTCTACAAGTTCTGGATATACTTATTCTCCTGTGTGGAATTATCCTAGTAAATAGCTTCAGATTCCTTTGGAGAAGTTGCAAAGAAATGTATGGAGGTAATGTTGCAATGATCTTCTCAAGAGAATCCACTCTTTGCTTCAACCAAGAGCTCTGGTCCTGTGAACTGGCTTAGACCTTAAAACTGAGTAAGAGACCAGGATTCTCCATGTTGGCATCCCTATCCAGTTTTCCCACCACCAGACTCTAGTTTGTCCTGTCACATAAATTAAATAACATCTTAATAGGTTGTCCATCTATTTTATTCCTGGGGACACTGTGATTATCCAGTCATTGCCAAAGATTTCTGCAGGCTAAAAGCAATTTTTGATGGCCATTTCATTGCTGCTGCTCATTGTGGTAATTATGTCCACCTTGTCTCTGAAAGTTTGGTGTTGTCACATGGCTTCTGCTACTTCAGAATCCCATCAACCTCATCAAAATCAGGAAACCTCTGTGGCAGTAGCTCCCAGCCCACAGATGCCCTCCGAGAAGCTATTCAAGAATCCTGGTGCTCCCTCACTGATGCTCTTCTCAATACCTTAATTAAAGGATCACAATCTGGATCCTTTCAGTGGATTTAGTGGGGCTGAGTAATGTGAAAGTTGCACAAAATAAGTCTACCTCAACACTCTTATATTGCTAAGCATTTCAATTCTTTTCTCTATTATATGCCAGAGAAGTTTGAGCATCTCAACATCATTGAGTTTATGTTTCAGTCAACTAACCAATCAACTATATAGATAAATTCAACCTCATTCCCTGTTGTAGATAATCCTCTTGTTCTGTCACCTTATAAATAATTCCCAAACTATTTTCCAGGCCTCTGTGTACATATATTAGCAAACTCTTACCATTTTTGTGGAGTATAAACTATTTCCCTCTCAGACAGACTTTATACCTGTCCTCTGGAACTTGTGTAACCCAACTCTAGTTACATGTCTAGAAACAATGAGGGTGAAGAACTGAGGCAATGGCTCAGGTGAGGATGGTGCCAGAAGGGCCAACAGAAGCTGAGGGCTGGGGCCAACCTTCTGCTGTTATTGAAGGGAAGATGAAGGAAACTAGAAAATCAAAAGAAATTTCTCATTTTCCCATTTCTCTTCTCTGGTCTTCCTCTAATGCCTCCCATTGGAAGAGCTTAATGGGAAGCCAGCTCACAAGGGAGCCTGGGAAATAGAGTTTGGGGAGTCTCAGCCTTACTGTCACAGAGAAAAGTATGAGAGTGTGTTCTTGGAGGTGAGATACCATGGATAAATAACTGATCCTGATATGGCCCCAGCATTGTTGTATTTATTCATTTTGCCTCACAGCATCCATTCACATTCTGCTGGATAAAACAATACCATTACTTTTTTTGGAAACCAATATTTCCTCATTCTCAGTCATGCCAATGAGTTACAATGACCCACTCCCAGCTCAAGAGGTGAGTCTTAAATGGCTTAAGCTAATCAGAACCTCATACCACACTGGTCACAATGAGTAAGGTATAAAGAAGCAATATAACAAAATGCAATCAAATTGAGGGAAATTCATAGAGACTTCCTACAAATTCTGAAACAATGGAAGAAAGAATCTCAAGGCTGATCCCAAAAACTGGTAGACTAGAGCTACTGCTAGTATTGCTGGAACTTGAGTCTAAGAATAAAGTCAACACATGAAAGAGAGGAGAACTAACACAGAGACAGTCCAGGTCCCGGTGACATCGTATGAGCTTCAATCAAGCTAGAGCCAGCATTATTCCAGAACATTCGCATTTCAATAATCATATGCTCTTATTTTACTGAGCTAATGTACACTGTTATCTACAAAACACAATGCTCCAAAAAACTACTACCCAACAGTAGTAAATGTTACAAGAAGAATGTCTATTTCTGCAGGGGACCATTCACTATTTCTCCCAGCCCCACTATTACATTTATGCTGAATTTTAAGCTCGTAGTCAAAGACCAGGGCAAAGTTCAGTCATCCATAGAAAGATCAAATCCTGGAGTTAGACCTCACTAGTATGGTGTTGATAACCAAATACATGTTATGGAGTGATAGCCTGCCAGCTTCAAAAGAGTATTTGAGGTGGTTATAAAACATGAAAACACACAGAGTAGAACGATGTAAAATTAAAACAAATAGAAATCTGGGGAAAAAAAGAGCACAAGAATAGATGCTGGCTGCAGCCTGTAGTTAAGCCCTGAGTTACCTCTGCTTTTCTTAATAATTAAAAAGAAAAGAGAAATAAGCAGATGTATACAATTTTAACACTAGGAAGAAATGAAGCATACAAATTTGTTTGCTGAAGGAAGAAGGCATCAACATTTACTTAGTGCCTACTACGTGCCAAGCACTTTCCGTGTGTTATTTCATTTATTTCTGTGAGTAGCTTGGTTGGAAAGTGTTAGTTTCCAAGATTCAAGGATAAGAAAGCAGAGGTCATAGTAATTAAATACCTTGCCCATGGCCCCAGCCCTTGAAAGTAGTGCGGCCAGGGCTGAGCTCTGATTCGCCTGGTTCCAAGCCCACTACTTCCTAAGCTTAAAGATTATACATTGGTCAGGAGAAGTAAGCAAATATGTGTTTAGTGCCTAAGAAGATCCAACGATCTTTACATAGTTGACCTTCCCAACAGCCCAGAAAGGGAGCCAAACAATCCCCATTATACATATAGGAAAGCCATGGTGAACATTTTTCTTGGTGCTGAATAAAAAAAAGTTTCATTCTGAGAGGCTCCTCAAAGAAAAGATATTGGGTACTTGATAAACAACATCTTTAATCTCAATTTGACAAAAACACAGAGAATTTTTCTGGGTGAATGGTTCTTATGTAAATGAAATATCAGATCCTAGCTCTGCAATGGCATGTCTGTGGGGAACTAAAACAGCCCAGGCCAGGCATTTTCATTTCTGATGACCTTGCTAAATAAGAGGACAGAGCTTAGGGGATCCAGGAAAATGGGAACTAGCATGTTCCAACTGTCTCTTTCAAATTGCTCATGTCTTGAGCAGACCTGTGGGAAAGGCTGGGTCTCTGTCTATTTGTGCTGGATTGTCTAGACTACAACTAGAATGATCTTTCTAAAATGCAAATCTGAGCATGACATTCTCCTGCTTAAAAACCCTTATTAAAGGCCACACATTGCCTTCGGGAAAAAGTCCAAGATTTTTAATTTGTTCCTTTATGACTAAGCCCTCACATGCTGGCCTCATCTATTACCTCTCTCTCCTTTTTCCCAAACTCTATGGTCTAGTCACCCTGAGATACTTTTAGCCTCCCAGTGAACCCTCTTCCCACCTGCTGACATTTCTTCATGCCACTTCTTCCTCTAAGGATGTCCTGTCTTTCGCTGCTCCCGCCCCATGCCATCTGAGCATGGACTACAACTATTCACATTTTGGGAGCCCAATCAGATTTTCCTTCCCGTGGAAAGCCTTCTCTGTCTCAGTACTGGACTGAGATGACTTTAGCACCTGGGTTCATTTGCATACTGGTATTCCCACTGCCCCACCCTGGGGCATCTTTGCGTCTTTTTACATTGGGCTCATCCATTTATCTGCCAAAGTCTCAGGGCAGCTACCATGTCTAAGGTGTTTGTTGGATGAACCAATTGATACAATGAATAAATTAAGTGTATTGAGGCCGGGCACGGTGGCTCAAGCCTGTAATCCCAGCACTTTGGGAGGCCGAGGCGGGTGGATCACAAGGTCAAGAGATCGAGACCATCCTGGTCAACATGGTGAAACCCCGTCTCTACTAAAAATACAAAAAATTAGCTGGGCATGGTGGCGCGTGCCTGTAATCCCACCTACTCAGGAGGCTGAGGCAGGAGAATTGCCTGAACCTAGGAGGCGGAGGTTGCGGTGAGCCGAGATCGCGCCATTGCACTCCAGCCTGGGTAACAAGAGCGAAACTCCGTCTCAAAAAAAAAAAATAATAAAAAAATAAATTAAGTGTATTGAGCATGAAGGGTCTTCACTGAAAGAAATTTCCGTAAGTTTCAGTTACTATACATACAGGTAGAAAAAATGACAGCTTGTTGTAGAAGCCTGAATTCTGAGTTAAATTTTGTTGTAGTAGACACAGGGATTATGCTGTGGACAAAAATAACATATTGATTCAAAATGGACTGAAATTCAGTCACTGGAAGATGGTATCACCAGCCAGGCACCATGGCTCATGTCTGAAATTGCAGCACTTTGGGAGACTGAGAGACTGAGATGGGCAGATCGCTTGAGCTCAGGAGTTCAAGACCAGCCTGGGCAACAAAGTGAAAACCTGTCTCCACCAAAAATACAAAAAACTGACCTGTTGTGGTAGTGCATGCCTGTGGTCCCAGCTACTGGGGAGGCTGCGGCACAAGAATTGCTTCAGCCCAGGAAACAAAGGTTGCAGTGAGCCAAGATCACACCACTGCACTCCAGTCTGGGCAACAGGGAAAGATCCTGTCTCAAAAAAGGAAAAATAAAAATCACCTAAACTAGATGGACCAGCAGCCTCTGAGTCTGGAGGCTGCAATTTCACCCAGGAAGGCAACTGGCCAGGGGACCTATGAGACAGAGCATCTGATGCTCCTGCTCCCAGAACCCGGTATGGGATAAGTCCTGAGGTGGGGGAGAAGAAACCACTGCTACTTGGATTTTGGACGTGAGAGCAGGGGATAAGATCTATCAATGCTCAGATTTATTTCAAACTTTATTTTGCTTCGTTGTAGCACAGAAAGTTATCTTATGGGTCTATTCCTAGCTCAGTCTCTGGAACTACATGCAGAGTGGTCCAGAGAACACATACATCTTATACACTAGACAGAATGCCAATTATCCCAACTTCTCAATTCCTGGTCTCCTGAATGTCAGTAGAGTAAGGAGCTACAATTTGATAGAGCCCCAAAGTAGCCATCAAAGGCCTAGAATTGCTCTAGTGTCCTCTAGCTTAGGGGTCCTGTCACCCTGGGGCATATCTCCACCTCTCTGAGCCTGAGGCTTCCAATCTGTAAAATGGGGATAAAGATAGCTGTCTTGCCTACCTCAGGGGTTGTCGTAAGGATCAAATAAGATAATGGCTGTGAAAGAGCTTTGAACACTCTAAAGTGCCATGGAAATTTGAGAGAGTGTGATTAAGAGAGTGGCTGCTCCCATACTTACTTCAAAGGGGAGAAACAGGGTGGAGAAGGCTGACATGCTCTGCTTTTGAAGTGCACAAGAGCAGCTCTCAGCAGAGAAAAAACAGCGTTGCTGCTTAAAAGGCAACTTTCAAAACAACCATTTTCTCTCTGAAGGGAGAATATAGTTCGGAGTACTTCAAAGGCTGGGGAAAATTTCCAGAAAAAAAAAAAATGACGTTCTCAATCCAACTTTTAGTCAAGTCAGAGTTATTAAAAAAAAAAAAAAAAACCTTCAGAACTCTTCACTTATTTAAAAAGAATTTTAATGCATTTAAAAATTAAAAACTGCTAAGAGGGGCAGATAAAGGCACAGTTTCCCGTTCCTTAAGATTGCACTGTGGAGGGTGGACGTGATGACCCTGCCCATCCTTCACTGCTTCCTCTGATTAAACATTCTCTCTGAGGCTTTCCTCCCTGCCCTGATAAATTTCAGACCAAGAATAAGTCACCAGGAAGAGGCCCTTATCTCCTCCTATCCATCTCTGACACCTAGCTATCAAGCACAGTGAGATTATTTATTCTGTTTTTCCTTCTCCCTCCTTTAAATATGGCAGCCTGCAAAAGATCAACTTCAAGAAGCCAGAGCAGAATTACAATATCCTACTCTGGCTAGCAGGGAAAAAGCAAACCCACCTCGAAGCAAGAGAAACTCCCTGTTAAAACAACCAAATACTGAAATAAATAAAGCTCTGGCCTTCGTTCTAGTGGACAGAGAATAGCAATACAGGAGTACTTGGTCATGATGCCTGGGAGGTGAGCCAACTGGAACCTGGCCAAACCTATGTGGAAATGTAGCCATGTCTTCCTTCCAGCTCCCCACCTCCGTCCCTTTCTGCAACCAGCATTGTGCTGAGAAAGCAGCCTGGAGTTAAAGTCCCCGAGGTCCCAAGGAACCAAGGTTGCCCCTCAACTCTGCCCTTGAGGGACTGCCTAGTTCCCTGTGGCCATCACAGCAATGTGGTTACTGAGACACATGGCTTGTTTTCCCCATAGATTTTATCTACACCTACAGAACATGATCAAATTGGATATCTCTTAGACAACATACAATGCTCAGATGGGTGTTTATGTGTTCTACCCTTATTAAGCATGCACAATCAGACAGGGGGAAGTATTGGGCAGGAGAGGGTCCCGAAAGAATTCACTCTTCTGAAAGGTGACCCACAGAGAGGAAGCTCTTTTCTCTCTACACCCCCCACCAGCTCCAGCCTCAGAGTTTATTTTTGCAAAGGGCTTTGAAGGCAGAAGTTAAAGAGATCTCAGTGGTCTGAAGTCAGAGAAAGGCAGCTGCCAAGGGAAGATTAGTCCCAAGAAAAAGAGAAAGAAGTCCTGCAAGCAGGGTGATGTCATAGAAGGAGAGGCTCTCTAAGCCCCAGCTCTTCTGTTGCAGTTTTAAGAAACCCGTTTAATTAAAGTTGTGCCTCTTGCTGGCATGACAGCAGTGGAAGTGTCAGTTTGCTTGTCAGGAGCTCCCTTGCCTGGAGCACAGATCGGAGCACCCCTGGCTGAGTGCCAGGCTTCATCTCCAGCACAGATGGGAAGGCCAGGGGTAATTACCCCACCCTGGCCAGTCGCCTTCCTGGGTGAAATTAGAGAAAAGTAGAAGACACCACTCCATCTGATTCTTATGCAGCACCACTTCCAGAGAAGTAATGAGGACAATTAAGCATAACGTTCTGATTTGGGCAGGAAGGCTGTCCCAAACCTTCCCACTCCACGATTGCTTTGTAGGAGAGTAAGCCCGAGATGGAAGTGTTCTGGAACTGGCCCCACTCCAGTGATTTCTGGCCTTCAGCTCCACAAATGTAACCAGGTGATGGAACTGTCTGAACTCTGCAGGGCATACATAGGAAGATTGCCCAATCTTTGCCTTCAGTTGTGCTTTGTCAAGTCTCCCCTTCTCACCTTTCAAGTGTATCTTAGGAAATCCTAGGCTTTTCAATTTAGTCTAGATCGCAAATTTGGATTTCACCTTCCTCATTGCGGGCCAGGCTTTGGCCATGGAGACTTGAAGTAGGGAGGAGAGGGCACTGTCTGTTCTCTCACTCATTCCCGTATTTCACATCTGGCATTGAGGAGAGTATGACCTCCCCCAGGGTGTGTCAGCCAGTGGTCAGTGTGCCCAACACCCTTCCTGATAGTATTACTCTCTTTTGGGGTCCACCTAGGCAGCTATAGACCTGATGCCTCCCTTCATTCTCTCTGTACTCCAAAGAGACCATCAAAGACCACTTCTGTGTGTCTGGGGAACAATGGCAAACAGAGGGTGCACCATCACTTTTTGGGGCAGATTAGTCCACACTTTCTCCAATGCAGGTCCCTTGGAAAAGCCCTTTTCTTCAGCATGGAAAGAGGTTCTATTATATCACTCTCCTTCCATGCCTAGCTACTAATTTTGTAGACTAGGAAATTCAGATTCAGTCAGTAAGCACAAGATACCTTAGTGTTAGGAAGAAATCTACAGAAAAGGCAGATCAGAATGCTTTGTTGAGTATGCAATTTGTAAGAAGTTGACACTTTAGAAATCACAGATCACTATCTGTGCCTCTGAGTTTATTGGGGTAAACATGGCACTGTGGCAACAGTCTGACCAGGACCAGCATGTGGCTGGCAAAGAGTGAATGTGACCTTGGGCTTGCATATATCTTGATGATGATAATGCTAATAAGAAAAATAGCAAAGATTTATTGAGCATGATGTTTTGGACACTTCTCATAACCTTCTTCACATCTTTGTAGCCCTTTTGCTCCAGAGTTTTTTGTACAACCACCTTTTCTAACCTGATGGCTCCTTGCTTCAGCTGCACCTTGTCTCTCTTGCTTTGTGTGGGGTAGTTTAGGAACTTGCTGGCACTTCCATATGCTGTCAGAAGGTATGAGAATGCTAACACACAAGAAAGCCATCCTTGGCCAATGGACAATGGTAAATGCTCCCCTCTTCAACCCTCAGGTGGACAATTCCAAGATACATGGCCTTGCAGATCCCAGCAGGACTGAGCCCCAGTGGCCAACAGTGGTGACCAACTGAAGACAGTCCCATGTACTGGCCTGCCTTCCTTCTTTCCTTCCTGCTTCACTCTTCTCAGGACCAGTATGAGAGTCTCTGGCTCCCGTTTTTATTTTCTGCCTTATCTTCCCACCAAAATCCTCTGCCTACAAGTCTCCCTCGGGCCCCAGAAGGGGCGCAGGCTAAATTGATGAACCACATTGAGTCAGTGCATTAAGTACTTTATTATTTGCTTTAGCCCTCAAGCAACCCTAAGAGGTAGGTACTATTTTATCCCCCTTTGTGGATCGGGAAAGTAAGGTACAGGGAGGGTTGAGTAACAGAAACAGAGTGCCCTAGGGAAGGACTGGTGACTTCAGTAAACTCAGGTGAGAACCCATCTCTCACCTGGAGGGCTGTGTTGCTTCTGGGCTCTGACACCATCACAGGGAGGTGTCCATAGGACGCCTCAGGAACAGTGAGAGAACCAAAACCAAGCCTTCGGAGAAAGAATTGGAGGAAATAAATGGCTGAGACCAGAAAACATTCAGAAGGCACATGACAGCAGCCTTCCCTTCAGGACTCCATGCCAAAGAGGGGATGATTTGTCCCGAGTCAGTTGGGAAGACAGAACAACCACACTACAGGGAGGCAGGCTTTTGATAAGACAGAACTTTCTGACAGAGCTGCCCAACCATGGAATGAGCAAACCCTGGCACGCTGCACACCTGATGCTGAAAGTGAGAAAGCTGAGGGTGTGTGATGGCCATTTAATGAGAATTCTGTAAGGAGAATCATACGGGGGAATTATATCAGATTAGTGTAGTATTCTAATTTTTAGCTCTCTCTAATCGCCAGTCTAAGATAGCCTGCACCATGGCAATCCTTGGTGCTCCTTTGAATCCGTGCTGCTCTTATGGCCACTAAAAGGTGAGATTTCACAGGGTATGGGGGAGCCAGATGCCTTTCTAAACTAGAAAGACCCTGCTTGTTCATGAATGAACAAAAAAGTTTGTTCTGCTAAGTAAAGTGTAAAAGTGGGACCCTATCTTGAGATTAATTTCTATTCTCAGTAGTACTTCAAACAGGGATGGGTACAAAAAACATTCCCAGAAATGCCCTTAATATACAACTAGGGTTGACATGGCTATCAGACTTAAGCCACCTGTTAGCTCCAAATTGGCTTGATTCCTCATCTGCAAAAAGCCAGCTCTGCCCCAAGTCTGCTATGATGGGCTTGTAGCATCTTCTTGACTATGGAAGTCACTTTCCTCAAAACCCAATGGAGGCTGCAGACCCACACAAGGAGCCTGGAGCCAGACAGGGCAGGTGTGGAACCAGTCTGAGAAATGGGTCAGTGAGCCTGCTAAGTAGATAGTTCCTGATCTTTTGGGGGCTGTGAGGGCTGAGTGAATGGATGAAAGGCTTTCTTCTGGAAGTTGGGTTGTCAAGGCCTGCCCTCTACCCACAGACACAAGAGGTAGAAGATTGTTATCACTAACCTTGCCCTTGTTATGCAAATTGCACATGCATGGAGAGGGTCGGGCTGGAAGGGAGCCCCTTACCTTTATTCATATTATCAGAGAGAAGTGGTTTAGAAAATAGGAAGTTTATGGGGGAATTTAAGGAAATGACTAAGTGAAGGGCCAGGTTGGGAGAAGCCCAGCCTTCATTGTGTACTCTATCCCTCCTCTAAGTCCACTGACTATGTATAGCCAGGATGAGCAGCCTCTGGCCCTTGGTGAAATTTGTCCCAATTTCTGGAGGAAGAGGCCCAGACTACGAGGAAGCTTTGAGCAAGGAGTAATCAGTGAACGTTTTAGGGCCACAAGCTACCTCAGCCCCACCTCGGCAGCTCTCAGGGTGGAGGAGAGATCCTCATCAATCAAGAAAGTGGCCCAGGAGGGCGCTGTCCTCAGACTAAATGGACGGCCTAGGAGACTTGGACCCATCTCAGCCTCATCACGCCAAGAGGGAAAGGATTTGCACCTGGAGTCCTCCCAGTTCTTCTCCACTGTAGCTTCCAGCCTGGACAGCTGCAGCAGCTTCCCAGGATCTCCCTGTCTCCTCACTTGACTCAGGACCCATCCACTCTCCACATGGCAGCCAGGAAGAATCTTCCCCACATGGGTGTTTGTCAGACTGTGCCACTTACAATCAAGTCCTGACTCTGCTCCACAGCCCGTGAGGCCCTGCATCATCAGCCCCTGCCCTTCTCTCTGGCTTCCCTCACCACACTCCAGCCACACAGCACAGTTCCTGCTTCCTGCCTGCAAGTGCTTGTCCGTGCAATTCTCTCCACCTGGAGCCTGCACTCCGCATCCTTCATGTAGCTACTCTGTCTCATCCTTCAGGGTCAGTTTTTTGTTTCTTCTTTTTTTAAATTGAGATGGAGTCTCACTCTGTCCCTGGAGTGCAATAGAATGATATTGGCTCACTGCAACCTCCACCTCCCAGGTTCAATCAATTCTCCTGCCTCCGCCTCTGGAGTAGCTGGGACTACAGGTGTCTGCCACCACGTCCAGTTAATTTTTGTATTTTTAGTAGAGACAGGGTATCATTATTTTGGCCAGGCTGGTCTTGAACTCCTGACCTCGTGATCTGCCTGCCTTGGACTCCCGAAGTGCTAGGATTACAGGCATAAGCCACCACGCCCGGCCCTCAGGGCTCAGTTCGAAGCCTCCTCCTAAGAGTCCTCCTTTGACCTCTGAAGCCAAAGAGACCCTGGGCGTGTTTGCCTTCTGATCCATTCCTTGCCTACCCTGATATTTTGTATCTTGGGGTAGGAGGGGATGGGGAAGGCTGATTACTGCAGGTTGTATTTTCCATGGGCCCTTGTCCACTGGCCTCTGGCAGGTTCAGCCAGTGGGAAGATAGATAGAATATTGGAGGCGGAAGAAAGGAAAAAGCTGGGGGATTCTCCTCCCCTTTCTCACTGCCTCGCATATCTCCAGCAGCTTTTGAGGCAGTTGGAAACTTTGAAGGGTGTTAAGCAAAGGAGGCATTGTCCAGTTTATTTTTTAAAAAATCACTATGATCACTGTGTGGAAAATGTGTTGGACTTGGGGAAAAGATTTAGGAGCATTCCCAGTGAGAAATGGTAATAGCTTGGACTAGGGTGATTGCAACTCAGAGGGAGAGAAGTAGACAGATTAAAGCGGTCTTTGAAGGAAGAATTAACAGAACTTGGTGACTATTTGGATGAGATGCTTGAGGGCGAGGTGAGGTTGGGAATGACTTCCAGGTTTCTGGCTTGAACAACCGCATAGATAGAGATGTCATTTGTTACCATGACAAAAACTAGGATGAAATGGATATTGTTCTATTCATGGAGGAAAAGTCCCTATGCCTTTCTGTGGTCTTTCTCCCTCATCCTCTATATCATTTATCTAACTATCTATCTAATCTATGATCTAACATCTATATATTTATTTATTATCTATTATCTATCTAGCTATTATGCCTTAAAGTTTGGATTATGTTGTGATTTGACTTTCCAGTTGTTTGTTCCTATTATATAGATATCATTTGCATTTTATGTATTGACTTTATATTCTGTACTTCGTCAAGTTCATAAATCAGATTATATAGAATGTTTTGGTGTATAAATTTCTAAATAATTATTATTATCATTAGTCGGCTATCTGCCTCCTTAGCTGACATAATTATTTATGTAACAATTACATTGTCTATAAATTACATTGTAATTTGTCTATGTAATACAGCATTATTTAAAACAGGCACTATGCCATATATGCAGTAAATTACATTGTCTATAAGTAGTGAGTTTTACTTCTTTGTTCATAATCTTTGGGACTTTGCTTCTATATTTTGCCTTATTATAATGTCTAGAACCTCACGTACAATGTTGCATATAAGGGGTAAGAGGGAATATTCTTGCCTCGATACCCCAATCTTAGGGGGAATATGTTAAAAAACTTCATCATCAAGTATAATGTTAACTATAGGATTTTTTGTTTGTTTTGGTAGATACTTTGTATCAGCTTGAGGCTATTTCCTCCTATTCCTGGTTTCTGCAAGTTTTTACCATGAATAGTTATTGAATTTTGTCAATTTTTAAAAATATCTCTTGAAATAACCATATTTTCCCTTTATTGTTATTTTTTAAAAATTCCACTATATTAAGGCATAACCAACATACAAAAAGCTGTACATATTTAATGTGTACAATTTGCAAGTTTGGAGATAAGTATATACCTGTGAAATCATCACTGTAATCTGTGCTGGTAACATATCTAGCCCCTTCAAAAGTTTCCTCTTGCCTTCTTTATTAATTATCAGTATTATTTGGTGATGAGAACACTGAACATAGATGTACCCTCTTAGCAAATATTTAAGTGTGTAATACAGCACTATTTAAAACAGGCACAATGCCATATGTGCAGTAGATCTCTAGGACTTATTCATCATGTATGACTGAAGCTCTGTACCTTTTAACTAATGCCTTTCCATTTCCTCCTCTCTCTGGCCCTGACAACCACCAGTCTACAACCTGCTTCTATAAATTTGGAGCCACCCCTCCAAGATATTCAGCAGCTTCTAAGTCAGATCTCTGCCTCCTTAACTGAGTGAGATAATGGTCCACCTAGGATCCACCTCTCTGCACCATAACAGGGAAAGCCAGACAGAAAGCCAGGTGAAATTGGGACCATTGGGTAAGTGTTGTCCTGCAGTATCTGTCCTTGTGGGTCCAGCTTATTTTGCTTAGTATAATGTCCTCTTATTTCATCCATGTTATCTCAAATGGTAGGACTCCCGTCTTCTTAAAGGCTAAATAATATTCCATTAGATGTATATACCTATTTTTGTTGTTCATTTACCTGTCAATGGATATTTAGATTGCTATATCTATTTTGAGCAATGCTGGGATGAGTATGGAAGTGCAGATATTTCTATGAGGTGCTGGTTTTAATTCTGTATTCTTGGGATAAATCTTACTTGGTCACATGTTTTATTGTTTTTATATTGTGCTGGATTCAGCTTGCTAATTTTTTGGGGGGATTTATGTTAATGTCTATCATTTTTTTCTTATTATGTATGTGGATTTTATACCTAAGATGTGGGCTTTTTTGTGGGGTTCTCATCTGAATATTCCAGGGACTCAGCAAGGACTCTTCACCCTAACTAGATGCAAACTCTAAGGCCTCTGAACACTGTGAGACCTCTCATACCCCTGGCCAGCTTTCACCCCGCAGCACCTGCTCCCTGCTGCCCATTACAGGTCCTTTCTCTATGCACACAGAGCCATCCCTCCCAGATATTCAGCAGCTTCTAAGTTGGCTATCTGCCTCCCTAGCTGAGTGAAATAATTGCCCGCCTGGGATCTACCTCTCTGTGCCAAGGTAGGGAAAGTGTCCCCAGACAGATATCCAGGTGAACCTGAGGCCATCTCCTTTTCTCAAGAATTATAGTTCTGCTCTGCCTATTTTCCAACAGCTGTGAACAATTATATGTATTTATTCACTTTTATAGAAGATGATGGTAATGATTTTTTCTTTTAGTTGTTTATTATAAAAGATAGTATAAAGAATACAGATAAAGAGATGTATAGGGTGAGGTGTGGGGAAAGGGACATAGAGCTTCCATGCCTTCCCTGGGAATGCCACCCTCCAGGAGCTTCTACATGCGCACCTAGTCATAAGCTCTCCAAACCCAGTTCTCGAGTTTTTGCGAGAACTTCATGATATCAGCATTCTTTACCCCCAGAGTGTAGGGCAGGACCCTCTTTGGGGAGGGTCTTAAGACCCACGAAATGATAAAGATTTTAATGATAATAGTGTGGCTCTATTTTTTCCTGAACACTCAGTTGGTCATTTTTATCAGGAAAGATGCATTTTAATTCAGGCAAGTTTCTGTCATTTCTTCACTGATGAATGCCTTCCTTCCATTTTCGCTGTTCTCTCTCTTGAGAATTTCTATTATTTACATTTTAGATCTCTGAGACATTGTTAAAATATTCTTTGATTTCTCCTCAACGTTATATCACTTTCCCTTTTCTACTACTTTCTGGGTGATATCCTCATCTTTATCTTCCAATTCTAACAACTTTTTCACTTTTGTCATCATATTTCTCATTTTCAAGATTACATTTTTTTCTGTCTGGAAGCTAATTTTTATAGTCTCCTATTCTTTTGTTTCATGAAGATAATATATTTTACGAGCTATCAGATGATATTAATGATAGCTTTTAAGTTTTCATATTCTTGCATTTTCTTTACTCCCTCCAAGTTGCTTTATTCCCCCACTTGTTTTGGTCTCTATGTTTTAAGTTACAGGGCATCTTTGGCCTTCTGGTGATTCTTGGTTGTCTATGTTTTAAATTGGGAAACTGAAAGTCTGACTGGCAGTGCTGTTCAAGTGGCTGGGCTTCCCCATTGGGGCTGTGGCAGCCCCACAGAGTGCTGGCTCATCAGTTTCTTTGGGAATCAGTTTCATTATCCTTCGGTTTGTCCTCCTAGTCTGGTCAGATTGCCCAGAGAAGATTCTTCTGATCTCTTTCCTGAAAGATAACATCTAGCTGCTGACGTTCTGAAACCTGAAAGTGAGAAGAGGCTGGTGGCTTCAACATTCAGTCTATAAACTTGTAATCCCTTTCCTTCCCTTATGGTAATCTCACCCTCACCTGGGCCTGATGCCCCCAAGGCAGAGACCTCTCTTTAGCCTCTGTTCACTGGGAAAAGTGACTATGCTCTCCATCAACTATTTTCAGAATCCTTGAAGAGAGAGAATTATTTGAAGACCGTCTTTCCTAAGAAAATGAACACCCTTTCTACAATCTGCAACCCTTAGAAGACGAGGAAGGACCTAGTACAAATGAACCATCATATTGCATCAGCACCTGTTGATCTGAAAGGTATGTCTCCTTCTGGTGCCGGAGTCTGGACACTACAACCTACTACAACCCTATTAGATGCTCCAGCCTTCCTGGGACCATTTTCTCAAAGACACAGACAAGCCTGAAAACCACACCCTGTCTGAAGCAGCCTCGTCTAGAAATTCATGGACCTGGGCTGGTCATCTCAGTCTTTTCCCTTCTCACCCACTCTCAGGGGACACCAGCAAATATAGAAAGGGCTGGAGGGAGGACATTATCAGGTAGAAATTTCTTCTGCAGGTTGAGAGATTTCATTTTGATCCTGTCTTCAGAGCTATGTTATGATATAGCGATGTCATGATCACTTCACAGCCACAGAAGGAATTATTTCCACTGGCATCTTTCATTTCTGATCCCCTCATCCACATGATGCCCTCATCCTCATGTGTCTGCCTGCTGACAAACCAGAGCTGTCAGAGCCACCTGTCACTGCAGGGGGAAAAATACCTTTTTGACAACTGTATCTTCCTCTAGCATACTCTTTGTACCCGATGTCTGCATTCCAACCTGTGTTTGTGACACTTCTGTTATTTCAAAAGCCCTCATGAAATTCTCTGAAAAGGAATCTCAAACCCAATTAATTTAAATTCGTTTTCATTTTGAATGTGCTACATGACATATTTAGGAGGGAGTGTGTATATCATAAAGCCAAAGCATTAGGAGGGCCTCGTAAGGAAACAGCCTCCCTCATTAAAAGCAAACACAGGAGCATCCAAGGATTGTAGCAGGCAAGGGCACCAGAAGGTGACTCTTATTATGGCTGTGGTAGGAGTGGGTGGAGGATGCTTGGTCTAATTCTGGTGTTAGCCACACACTGGTGGAGGAGATTTCCCTAGGTGGAAAAAAAATAGTCTTTCCTTTTTTTCCTTTAAATAGAACCCCCTCCACCACCAAATGAGGGTAACAACTTGCCCTCCCCTTCACCAGCCTCACCTTATCGCTGGACAACATGACAAAGCCTTGTCTGGGCCCCAGGAGTTCTAAGTCCCTTACTAAATCCAAGCTTGTGTGTCCCTGGCTACTGAGTCAGGTTGTGTTTGTTCATTTTGATTTTTGTTTAACTAAATACCAACAGAAAATTTAAAAAATATATTGTTTACAAAGGAAACTTTAGTCAGTAGGAAATGTCTTGTTCTGCAAGTTCAGTGACAATCTTTTGGCTTTAGATTTGGAATGGTGACCTATGCATATGCATTGCCCCTCTCCCCTCAGGACCCCATAAAAGTGTAACATTTGGCAAAAAAAAAGAAAAAGGATAAATTCATGCCAGCACTTAAACATAAGGAAGAGTGTCATCGATGGAACAGAAGTGATAAAAAATTTATGGACAATAGAATACAGATGTGACTGGATTGTTGCAACTCAAAACCCGCAAGGGAGAAGGCTCTAGCAGCAGTAAGTGCAGTTCCTCCCAGGGGAGCCCCAGAGGGTCTCTCAGCTTGAGTTTGGCTGTGGAGTGATAATCAGGATCATTAGTTGGAGGACTGTCTACAGCAGTGGTTTTCACATTGTTTTGAATCATGTACTCATTATGTTTTTTAAAAAATGAACCACATATCTACAATTTATGTAAATTTATTTATAAATTATATAAATATATACATATTGCTACACTCATTAGCAAATATATCAACACAATTTATATTTGGGTGAGATTAATCATTAATGATCATGAGTGAAAATTTATCTTCCAAATAAATAGTCTTCATGATAGTTTTAAAATTTATGGGCCAAATTCTCATCAGACCTTATGAAATCATCAATATTTGCATCACATAATGGGGTGAATGAAGGTTAGAAGTATCAGCTTTGCTATTCTCTAGTTGTTTACCAGTGTTGGCATTTTGAGTTATCCCTGATTCACATTTTCTATGCCAGAAATTTTAATCACTTAACCATTTTGCAAGGATTAGATTTTTTTAATGGAATGTATTATCCATAAATCCCTTTAACCAAGAAGATATAACTGCAATTCATCACAAGGCACTCAAACAAGCAAACAAGTGGATTATGGAACTCTTACCTCTTACCTCAGGAATGACAATCCATATATTAAAATTAGCAAGCCTTGATATCTTTCATATTTTAGCTAACATTCAGGTAAGTGAAAGTTCTAAGATTTTCTTTGCACACCCAGTGGACAAGCTTGCACAGCCTTCAGGGAGAGAACTCCACCAGCATTCACTGGGGTGTTATCCCCTGGGCTGGGTGGCACTGTACTTTCCTGAGGTCCAAGGAAGCTGGCTAAAGCATCCAAACCTAGCTGACACCCTAAGGCTCACAGTGTGGATGTTGAGAAAAGTGGAGAGAAGAGACTGGGAATTCGACCAACCCCCTCAGCAGATGAACCATGAAGAGACCTGGTGACAGTGCCATTCCAACAAGGGTTAAGTCCAGTGTCCCATGTCCTACCCACAATAGGAAAAGATTTCTCATGCACTATCCATACCAAACAGCTGTGCCCTTCACTCATAAATGTGGAAAGTCAGCCAGGGTCTCCAGACATTTAAGGAAAATCAACAGCATGAAATTAGAAGGACAAAATGAACCAAAACAACGTTAAATTAAAGAAATATAAGCAACAAGAAGAAAACAATTTTAAAATTGCATCTCTTATTTGAATTCTTGGCTTCATTAGAGAAAAACCAGCAATCATGGGGTGGTGGGGGGAGCATGATTAAAAATTTGAAATCTGAAAATTTAAGTGATAAATAGCTGGAAAAAAATAGAATAAACACAAATAAAAACTAAAGTAGTGAATAAGAAGATAAGAAAATCTTCTGTAGCAAAAAGATAAGAGATGGAAAACGTAATAGTAAACATTTTCAAAATTAAAGTAAGAAAACAAAATCCAAAGCCCTTTTAATAAGCATTTCAATAGGACAGACTAAAGTCAATGAAAATAAAGAAATCTTCAAAGAAAAATGTCACTCTGGTTAGACAAGATGACATAAGCTTGTTTTCTTTCCTTTTCCCTGCTAAGCACAGGTATAAACCCTAGAAACAGAGCAAGAGAACCAAAGAACTCTGAAAAGTGGTAAGAGAAAGACAAACTGATTTGGGACTTTAAGACTAGTCCAACAACACAGAGGTGGTGTTTTGCATTCCATACCCAACAGAAGAAAGCTACCTCAACCTAGTATTTTCCAGCCCCCAGTCTGGCGACAGAAGGCTCATTCTTTCTTTGGATCCAATGAGAGTCCTTAACATGAAGCATACCTAACACCACTGGCAAGGGGAATTGATTAGGAGCCCTGCCAGAAATAAGCAGCCAGGGGAGGCACTCTTCCCCTCCACAGGCTCCAACTCCCAGGCCTGAGGGTCACCTTTTCCACCAAGAAATATAGGGGCTGGCTGGTGAACCCAGGAGGTGAGATGCAGTTAGAGCATGTGGCCTGATTTAGGAAACCCCTTTGTCTCCATGTGTTGAGACTTTCCTGGAGGAGGAGGACTCTAGGCCAGGAGGCAAGCGACCCAGCTTTAGCAAGCAGCCTGGTTCTAGAGGCTTCTTTGTCTCCCTCAGCCCGAGAATCCCATCTCCCAGCCAAGACAACCTGGGGGTATGTGTGAAGACATAAAGTGGGGCAGGGGAAAACTGGGCATAGAGCTCTCTGAATTGTTTCTTAAAGCTGCATTTGAATCTACAGTTACAGGAGATGTAAGAGTGAAAGCAGAGATCAGAGAGGAGAGAAGATCCCACTCTTCTGGTTTTGAAGATGAAGGGAGGGACCACAGGCTGAAGAATGTGTAAAGCCTTGACAAGCAAGAAAAGGAAATTAATTCTTCCCTGAAGCCTCCAGAAGGAATGCAGCCCTTCCAATACCTTGATTTTAGACCTCTGACCTCCAGAACTATAGAAGAATAGATTTATGTTGTTTTAAGCCACTAAATTTGTGATAATATGTTATAGCAGCAACAGGAAACTAATATACAGTAGACTCTTATAAATCACATATGTATACTATAATGCCAGGGTAACCACTATGAACACTATATCATGAGATACACTAGGAAACATAACAAATCAATTAATAGAATGAAGACAATAAAGCACACGATAATCTCCGTTTAATACAGAAAAAGCATTTGACAAAATCCCAAACCCTTTTGTAATAAAAAGTCAACAAACTAGGAAGAGAGCAAATGTCCTCAACCTGCTAAAGGGGATTTATGAAAAACCCACAGCTAAGATAATTCTCAACAGTGAAGACTAAATGCTTCCCCTAAGATAAGAAACAAAACGAAGATGGCTGCTTTTGCCGACTCTATTCAACATTGTACTGGAAGTTCTAGCCAGAACAAGTAATCAAGCAAAAGGAATAAAAGGCATCCAAATTGAAAATGAAAAGACAGCATTATCCCTATTCAGAGATAACATTATCTTATATGTACAAAATCTTAAAGAATCCACATGAAGCCATTCAGTAAAGATACGGGATACAAGATCAACACAAAAAAAAATCTATTGTATTTCTATATACTTGCAACAAAAAATCTGAAAAGGAAATTTAAAAAACAATTATACTTACAATAACATCAAAAATAATAAAATATTTAGGAATGAAGTTAATCAAGAAGATGCAAGACTTGAATATGGAAAACAACAAAACATTCTGAAAGAAATTAAATAAGACCTAATAAATGAAAAGACATCTGTTCATGGATTGGAAGACTTAATATTGCTAAGATGGCAGTACCCCTCAAAGCAATCTACAGATTCAATGCAAGTCATATCAAAATCCCATGGCCTTTTTTGCAGAAATGAAAATGTCAATCCTAATATTAATATAAAATTGTATGATAACTTAAATAGCCAAAACAATCTTGAAAAAGAAAAACGAAATTAGAGGACTTGCATTTCCAGATTCCAAAGTTTGTTACAAAGCTACAAGTAATCAAAACAGGGGAGTACTGGCATAAGAATAGAAAAAAAGATTAATGGAATAGAATTGAGAGTCCAGAAATAAAGTCATATATCTATGGTGAATTCATTTTTTGATAAAGGTACCAAGATCACTCAATGGGAAAAGGTTAGTCTCTTCAACAAATGCTTCTAGAACTGGATATCCATTTGCAAAAGAAGGAAGTCAGACTTCTACCCACATCATATACAAAAATTAACTTAAGATGGGTCAAAGACCTAAATGTAAGAGCTAAAAATATAAAACACTTAGAAGAAAACGTAGTAGTAAATCTTTACAACTTTGGACTTGGCAATGTCTTAGACATGACACCAAAAGCACAAGTAACAAAAAAGAAAAAAACGATAAAGTTCACCCAAATTAAAAATTTTGTGCTTCAAGAGACTCTATCAAGAAAGTGAAAAAAATCTACAAAATGGGAGACAATATCTCCAAATCATGTATCTAATAAGTGACTAGTATCTAGAATATGTCAAAAACTCTGACAATTTGCCAATCAAAAGACAATCCATCCAAAAAATGGGCAAAGGAATTGAATAGATGTTTCTCCAGAGAAGATATACAAATGGACAAAAAAAAAAAAAAAAACACACACACATGAAAAGATGCTGAACATTATTAGTCATTAGGGGAATGCAAATCAAAACCACAATAAAATATTACATCATACCCACTAAAACAGCTGTAATCAAAAAATGGGAAATAACAAGTGTTCCTTCCTCAAAAAGTGTAAAAATTACCATATGAGCCAGCAACTCCATTCCTAGATACATACCCAAAAGAATTGAAAACAGATGTTCCATCAAAAACCTATACATGAATGTTCACGGCAGCACTATTCACAATAGCAAAAAGTGGAAGTAACCCAAATATCCATCAACTGATAAATGAGCAAATGAAAATGTTATATCTATACAATGGAAATATTACTTAATCATTAAAAGGAACTACTGATACATGCTGCAACATGGATAAACCTTGAAAACACTATGCTAAGTAAAAAAAGCCAGATATAAAAGGTCACATTTTATATGATTCCATTTATATGAAATATCCAGAATAGGTAAATCCATAGAGAAAGAAAGCAGATTAATGATTGCCAGGCGCTGTGGGGGGGGGGCGGTGAGCAATGAGGAGTGACTGCTTAATTAATAGGTACAGGTTTCCTTTTGTGTAAAAAAAAAATTTTGGACTTAGTAGGAGCAATTTTTGCATACTGTAAATTACTAAATGTCACCAAATTGTGCACCTTTAAGTGGTTAATTTTATGTTATGTAAATGCTACTTTTAAAAGAGCCAATCCTCACATCATACATACTGTATGATTCTGAGTACGTAACATTTTTGAAATTATAAAATTTTACAAATGGAGAACAGAATAGGGGTTGTAGAGCGGCAGAGTAAGAGACAGAACTGTATGTGGTTATAAAAGGGTGGCTACAAAAGGGATTCTTATGATATAGAATTGTTTAGTATCACGATTGTGATAGTAGATACACAAACCTACACAGATGATAAAATTATATAAACTTAATTCATACACACACACAAGTACAAGTAAAACCAGGATACCTGAGTAAGACTAGTGAATTGTATTAATGTTGATATCTTGATAGTGCTATATTATAGTTTTGCAAAGTATTACCATCCAGGAAAACTGGGCATAGAGCTCTCTGTATTGTTTCTTAAAGCTATATATGAATCTATAGTTACCTCAGTTGAAAAATATGGTATGAATTAATCCAAATCAGTAATCACAATTAATATAAATTAATTAAAATAGCATCTTAATAGATCAAGGTAACCAAGAGCCACATCTGAAATAAAACAGTGCATAAAGGTTAAAAAATGAAAGGATGGGCCGGGCGCGGTGGCTCAAGCCTGTAATCCCAGCACTTTGGGAGGCCGAGGCGGGTGGATCACGAGGTCAAGAGATCGAGACCATCCTGGTCAACATGGTGAAACCCCGTCTCTACTAAAAATACAAAAAATTAGCTGGGCATGGTGGCATGTGCCTGTAGTCCCAGCTGCTCGGGAGGCTGAGGCAGGAGAATTGCCTGAACCCGGGAGGCGGAGGTTGCGGTGAGCCGAGATTGCGCCATTGCACTCCAGCCTGGGTAACAAGAGTGAAACTGTCTCAAAAAAAAAAAAAAAAAAAAAAAAAAGAAAGGATGGAAAATGATTTACAAGTGATAACAAACACATGCCTATTGAGTGCCTCCTACATATATGGCACAGTTACAGACACTGGGATACATCCATAAACAGAAAAACAAAAAATAGATGATGTTTCTGTTTGCTTGGAGCATACATACACCACTAGAACTGGTGAAGGAAAATAGAAATAAACAATGAATAAACAGACACGTGTGTGTGTGTGTGTGTGTGTGTGTGTGTGTATAATGTCAAAGCAAGACATGGAGACTAGAGTGTGACTAGGAATACTATTTTATAAAGGAATTAGTGAAAGACTGCCTGATAACATTTAATCAAATTTTAAACAAAAGAATGCTAATGTAGAGATATTCATTTCACTCGAAATATTATACATGGCAAAATAATTTATAGGACTAAAGAATGGTTGCCCAAAATGATAAAAGGAACAATCTAGAAATATAACAATCACAGCCTATCAACAGAGATTCCATTGCATCAATCATGGAAACTACATGATTAAAAATGTGAAATCTGGCCAGGCGCGGTGGCTCATGCCTGTAATCCCAGCATTTTGGGAGGCCGAGGCAGGCAGATCATGAGGTCAAGAAATCGAGACCATCCTGGCCAACATGGTAAAACCCTGTCTCTACTAAAAATACAAAAAAAAAAAAAAATTAGCCAGGCATGGTGGTGCGTGCCTGTAGTCCCAGCTGCTTGGGAGGCTGAGGCAGGAGAATTGCTTGAAACCAGAAAACGGAAGCTGCAGTGAGCTGGGATCGAGCCATTGTACTCCAGCCTGGTGATAGAACGAGACTGCGTCTAAAAAAAAAAAAAAAAAAAAAGAAAGGAAAAAAAAGTGAAATCCTTCCTGGTTCAACGAAGGCACATCTCACCTCTCCTAATAAGAAAAGGAACTTTTAAGCAAAACAGCAGCCAGTTTTCCAAAATCCTGCCTTCTCCACTAAAGTGGCTCTACATGGTGTAGTACATACCAACACAAATCATGTCTGGAGTCAAGGCGGAGAACCAACAAGTAAGGGGGGCCAACAAACTTGCAGTGTTTTGTTTTTTTGTTTTTGTTTTTGAGACGGAGTTTCGCTCTTGTTACCCAGGCCGGAGTGCAATGGCGTGATCTCGGCTCACCGCAACCTCCACCTCCTGGGTTCAAGCAATTCTCCTTGCAGTGTTTTTGTGAAGATTAAATGAGGTCACATTATTTATTCATGTGTCTTATTTACTGTTTTTTAACACATTGTAGACACTTGGGTTTTTCAGTATAGTATAGACAATGCTGCAGTAACAAACAAATTCCTGAGCCTCATAGTCTTAGTCTGAAGAGGCTCATTTATCACTCACATAAACTGTATTGCAGGTCATATTACCCCGTTCCATCTGATAGCTAAGATATGCGGAATATGTGATCTCCAGGGTCAGTGTAGTCAGGAATGAAAGGTTTGAAGGATTTTTTTTTTAATGTTTGTAAATACCAGCCTGGAGCCAGCTCATAACATCAGCTCCACCTACAACCCCATGGCCAGAATTTTGTCACATGATTCTAAACTAACTGCAAAGGAAGCTGAGACATGTGGTCTCCCTGTTGTTCAGGAAGGTGAACCCATGTGGAGGCCACATATCACTGTGGTACCATGGCATTCAATAAATGGAAACTCCACCCTCCTGCTACAGCTTCTCTTTCTTTCACTATTACTCCTAATGCCGTAAAAATAATGATAGCCACATCTAACACTTGTTCAGCTATGTGGCAGGCATTAGCTGCTTTTCATTATCTTAGTTTGCACAGCAATCCTACCAAACAAGTTTATTATTTATTACCATAAATCAAGGCTCAGAGATGTTGGAACTGCCTAAAGTCACAAGTGAGTAAATATTTGTCTTATTACTAGTACTCCCTCTACTTAAAAGAGAGACTGCTTTCTCCCAGGGGCCGGCTGGCACCAGAGGAGTCTCCCTGGCAGATGCCAGTTTTTCCTAGCTCTAAGTCACCTGCCTAGTACATAACCATTGGAACATCTGTAAAAAGCTTCCCTCCACAGTAATTTTTCTTTGATTTACTGATTGTGTTAAAATTGTTGTTCTATAGTGGTCATATCTAGACAATGTTGCACTTAAAGGAAAAACTGCCCTAAATAAAAATGAATGATACTAAAATCCCTTCTCTCCCAATGAAATGATTCTCCTGTATTTTGTCCTCCTTGTGTGCACGCCAGAAAAGCTTCTTCAGTCTATTATTTCCCAATTACCTTCTCTGGTGTTAGCTGAGAGCAGAGAAGGAGGATGTGATCATGAAGTTCATAACATCAGCAAACCTGTGAATCATTTTCATAAGCTAAATCAATATCAGGTGTCACCTGATGGCAGGTAAGGGCAATCCGATGGTTTTTCTAATACCTTGTGGACATTGATTTTTCCACATATCAAGAGAGGACACAAAATAGGGAATGGATGAGTATTCAAAAGTAAAGTGACCACACAGCTCTGCAGGTTGTCTCAGGGCTGGCATGTTTCCTGACTTCACTCCGACTTCTCAGCCTCTCCCAGCCATGCCCACTGCCCTTAGAGGATTTCCAGGCCCAGGAGCAAGGAGAGCCCTGCGTGGTACCCATGTGTGAGAGTCAACCTGGATCCTGCATTCACTAACTGAAATAGGACAATTCCTCTGCTTTCTCTGTTTTAAAGGACTGAGCCACCTGGATGGCACCACTAAAAACTGTTCTGTCAAAGAATGCAAGGTGGAAAACATGGTTTTCCAAGTTTGATCCTCAACCAGCAGAATCAGCATCACCTGGGAACTTGTTAGAGATGCAAATTCTGGGGCCCCAGCTAAGCCTGAGAATTTAGAATCTCTGGTGGTGGGATCCAGCCATCTGTGTTTTAACAAGCCCAAGAAGATTTTGATGCAGTCTCTAGTTTGAAAATCATTGTACTAAAAGAAACTTAAGAGATCATTAGACTGAGCTATCTGTTTCACAGAAATGAAAACCGAGGCCCAGGGATACCAGGATGGGAACTCAGTTTCCCAGCCTTGGAACTTGTTTGTTCAGTTCTAGCCTTTGCTGCTTTCTCCGTGCTACAGTTTGGTTTGTTTGCCCTCCAAATCTCATGTTGAAATTTGATCCAAAATGTTGGGGGTAGGGCTTAGTGGGATGTGTTTGGGTCATGGGGGTGGATCGCTCATGATAGATTCATGTCTTCCCTGGGACAGGGTGTTGCCGAGTGAATTCTGGCTCTATTGGCTCCCAAGAAAGTTCCCTTGAGAGCTGGTTATTAAAAAGAGCCTGGTATCTCCCCTACCCTCACCTTGCGTCTTCTCTTGCCATGTGGTCTCTGCACAGGCCAGTCCCCTTTTCTTTCTATCATGAGTAGAAGCAGCCTGAGGCCTCACCAGATATTGGCCCCATGCTTCCTGTAAAGCTTGCAGAACCATGAGCCAAAAAAACAAAACAAAAAAAACCAAAACCTCTTTTAAGTTACCCAGCCTCAGATATTCCTTTATAACAACACAAATAGACTAAGACACTCTGGGTAGCCAACAAGATAGACTGGGTCTGGACAGGGTGATCTCCCAGGTCTCAGAGTGGCAACTGTGACACAGAGCTGAAGTCCAGAGCTTCAGAGTCACATAGAAGCCACTGCTGAGAGACACTATTTTAAGTACAGTGGGGAGAGCCACAGCATCCTGGCAGCTGGAAGGTGCTCCTCGGCCAAGGGTAAGGCTCTGTGCAGTAAGTGGACCAACGGCATTTAAAGTCCAACCAACTTAGTTGTTGCTGAGATAACTCCCAACAAACCCACAGATGCATGTGTTTTGGGGCAGCATGTCCAGGCTAGACACCAGCAGGCTTGCCATGTAGGAATGCTTCCTCCCTGAAATAGGGCAAAGGCAAAGGATGTCCTTCCTCCTGGAGATTCTGTTACTGTCCCTGCTTCCCTGCCTCAGGCCTGCTCGTCTCTTATCTGGTCTAGAACAGGAGCTTCTTAAAGGAGTATTTCCTCCAGTGTTCTGTACCTGCTTAAAATAATTCCCCAGATTCCATCACTTCGGGATGAAATCTACATTCCCCCACTGGCTGATTCAGTCTTCTGGACCTGACCCTGGTCCGTTCCAGCTTCCCCTCCACCATGTGCCCTCCTGAGTCATATCCAGGGAAAGTACTTGCAGTACCAGGAGTGCCCCTCTCTCACACCCTTGTCACTTAAGTCCCATTTCCTTCAATAATCAGATTGGGATCCACTCATCGGAGGAGTCAGAACCCCTTGCCTCATCAGCTCTCTCACAGCAGTTGTACAAGTCTCTAACAAAGCCCTGACTACAGTTTTGAAATATACTTGTCTGCCTCTCCCACCAGACAATGAGCTCCCAATGGCAGAGACTCAGCATAAAGTTAGTGTATGGCGATGATGCCCTGCAACCCCATTAGCAATGCGTGTGTCCATATTGCACATACCCTAAATATTTTTAATCACTTGAATATTGAGCCAACTTATCTTCTTACGGTGCCATCTCAGACAGGAAACTCAAAGAAGTTCAAATTCTTCTAGTTCCTCTTTTTTTCCCCCTTTGAGATAGCGTTGCCCAGGCTGGAGTGCAGTGGTGCGATCTCTACTTACTGCAACTCCACCTCCAAGGCTCTGGCAATTCTCCTGCCCCAGCCCCCCAAGTAGCTGTGAGTACAGGCTTGCAAGTAGCTGTGATTATAGGCGCCCACCACCGCACCTGGCTAATTTTTGTATTTCTAGTAGAGATGGGGTGTCGCCATATTGGCCAGGCTGGTCTTGAACTCCTTACTTCAGGTGATCCACCTGTCTTGGCCTTCTAAAGTGCTCAGATTACAGGCGGCCCGGCCTCATTCCCTATTTTTTACCCTAATTATGCATTATTCATTCAGGCTGGAAGATCCCTTTAAACATCATCACATCCAGCCCGCTGCCTTGGGGCAGGACTGAAGGAGGCTCCTGGGCTCTATTTTACAACAATCTGTTAGTACACCTAAGTCAGTGTAGAGATGACACAGATCAAATGCTGGTGGGCGACGCCTGGTGCTGACACTGCTGCAGACCCATCCTCTGAGTATTCCACTGTCCATGAGCAGAAGGAGAAGCCTACTGGGCTGGCCTGAGGCTCAGTCTAGAGTATTTACCCAGAGAGACTGTTTAAAATACATTGTGTATCACTTGAAAGTTACCATGTCTCCTTGCTTTTATCTAAATTTAACCCCATTACTTTTACTATCTTGGTAATAAAGCAGATTGAAGTGTGTGGTAGAAGTGGCTTGAAATACAAAGCCTTCTTTCTCTCTTATTTGCTTTCATTTTTGTTTATATCCTACCTTGGTTAAACAAAATTGAAGCACTTAAGGAGTATTATAAATCCTCATGAGGCTTCTCATCTTACAAATAGAGCAATGCTCAAAACACTCTTGTCCAAGAGGTTGTTTGAAGCCCAGGTCACATTATCTATAAGGCTTCGTTAATGGCAGTTCCCAGAGACAACTCAAGTAAGTTGAGGCAGAAATGGGAAAGTACCACCTTGAGTTTGCCTTTGAACCTGGGAGTCATCAGAGGATGATTAAGAAAGCAAGTGAGTCTACCACATTGGCAGAGTATTAACCAAGAAACCACAGACTTACACAACCTAAAGGGAGAGAAACAAGTTAGAGCACCCTTGAGAACCCTGTACCAGATGGGGACATCTGGGTGCATCCTCCAGCTGTCCTTGGGGCACCTGACCACTGCCTGGCCTGAGTGCTGCCAAGGACAAGGCCTGCCTTGGTCACCAGGGAGGACAAGGCTGCCAGGGCTGCCTGGAGACCCTGGGTACTCGAGGTGGCATCAGCCACAGCTTCATTCAGTCTGTTCCTCAACTTTGCATGAGTCGTCCTATCTGTGTTGCCCTGCTCCAAAGTCTAGCTGCTCTTTCTTGCCTCAAATATTCTGAGAGTCTTTTGGCTAGCTATTCCTTCTTCCAGAACAAGGGAGAAATACTCCTCAGGTGTATAGCAATAGGTCCTCTCTGGTTTGTTTTGATGTTGTGAATGCTCCAGCTCAGAGTGGCCCTGTGGGAGCTCCTTAGAGAGTGAAGCTGGGCTAACTCTGGTCATTGGTGGATCAGTCACGATAGGCTAAGTTACGCTGCATCAGCAAAAATTTCAAAATTTCAATGGCATAACATAACAAAAAATATCATAGGCCCCGACAAGAGTTCTGCTAAGATTAGACATCTTAGAACACAGGGTAATAGAGGCTTCTTTTGGACAGGTGCTTCCATGAGCGCCACTGTGTGGGAAGGAAGCCTGGATCTTAAAATATTCCATTTGGAAGGGACACAGTTTATGCCTGCTCATATTTCACAGGCCAATGTAAATCACGCAGCCCCATAGAACCTCAAAAAAGGACAGACGCATGGTCCGACGATGTGCCCGGAAAGCAAAAGACAAGCTGGAAATATTTAGTAAACAACCACACCACAATCTTGTAGATCCAGACAACCTGCCTTACCAAGCATGGAGAGCCTTCCAGGTCCCTCTCACACCATGCACCAAGAACTACACAGAACCATGCTGATGCCTCTGGATATAAACCTGTTCTGTTCAAAGACCACACTCATATTTCAGCCATCCTAGGGGAGCTTTAATTATAGCAAGTGGTCCTGTCATCTCTGTCACAGAATCTCAGGATATCAGGCAGAGTAAAAAGAATGTTATCCAGTCTGCTCTGCAGCCTCCTTGAAGAAGTAGACTCGCTCTTTTTAAGAAAATTATAAAAAGAAGGAAAATCCTAGAGACTTCTCTCCTCCTCTATTCTGGTGCCAAATAATTATGTCCTTTCCATTCTTCCTGTCTTGATTGTATGAAGCACTTGGAAATCAAAACAAACAACAACAACAACAGAACACAAAGCAGTTAACGAACATTAAATATTGAAAAGAGATATCATAGTGTGTGCGTGGGAGAGAGAATAAAATAGATCTCCCCAGCCCACGTACCCTCCCTCAGAAAAACTGTCTAAGTTGGGCTGCAGGCTATGATATAATTAGAACAATATTGCCCAATTGCAAAGACATGTGCCTGTTTTCATGAAATGGAAGCATCTGCTGAAATTATTTGAGGTGTCCCATCACTAATTAAAAGAGCTTTCATTTATAGAGGATGCACCATATGGGTGCTGTTGATTCTTGGGTTTCTGGATGTGAACAAGCATTGGGGGAGCTGTTGGGGCAGGTGTATGGTGAGAAATATCCGGGAAAAATATGATTTAGCCTTCCAAAAATTCTATTAGGCTTGCAAGGAGGTGGGGGCGGGAGAGATGCTGCTGGAAGTTGTTTGAGTGAGACGTGGAAACATGACATCATCCCAGGTTGCCCCCAGTTTTGTTTTTGTCCACTTATGAGCCTTGCCTCCCAAGCCTCACCATACCCTTTAACTTGCTACATTGTCTTCAGGGGACTTTCAAGCTAAAGATGTCAGTTATAGAACTTGTAGAGCCCTGTGCAAAATGAAAATGTGGGGCTCCTTGCTTCAAAGTTATTAAGAATTTCAAGACAATGACAGCAGAGCATGAAACCAGTGCAAGCCTTTTGAGTACAGGGCCAAGTGCAACTGCACATGTCATGTACACAGAAACCAGCCCTGCAGGACAAGATCTGCTTGAGAAATGGGGGCTGAGAGGTGGGAAGATTAAAGCAGAAAGCCATGCCGGCCAGTAGTCACCCCAGCACATTTTAGCTACACTCTGCCTTGAAGACCACACAGCACATGCTCTTGGCAGGACAGGCTCGTGGCAGAGCTGCAATAAAGTCCAGATACTGACTCTGGCCTCACATGCTTTTCTCTACTTTATAACTTACCTACTCAGAAAATTCTGCACCGTGAAGTCCTACTTTGCATTATTCTCACCCACCACATACATACTCTAGGAGCCCATGCACATCCCATTTAGCATTGTAAGGTAGTCCAAATAGGTGTCAGAAAAACAAAAAAAGTCAGTTCCAGCTCATCTGGAGACAGATGCATTTAGCAGACATCAGTAAAGCCAATTCTTGTAATTCTCAATAGCTAGAAGAACCATAACAGATTATTCAAGATGTGTATTTCCAACCAGAGGGTCAATACCTGAAATGTACTTGAGACAATGACAAAATAATTTACTTTTAAAAAGATATTGAGGGCAAGGAAATAGCCAGTGAACTGAGGTCTCAAGTATGGAGTTAGTGTTTTGGGTTTTGAGTGTGTGTGTGTGTTTTAAGTTTACGGGGATAATGTCACTCCAAAAATACTTTGTGGTTTAGAAATATCCTCATTTTTCATATTCCAGTTTTTGAAGAATTATCTTAAGGAGGCAGGAGAGCCACAACATCCAATGGATAAAATATCTTTTTGAAAAACAACAGTTACAACCCATCAACATTTGTCATGTGCAGGCAAAGCTGTACTTGTAAAGAAAGACCTAAAATCAATTACCAAAAAGCCTCAACTTAAGACACTAGAATGAGAAGATAAAGGTAAACCCAAAGTAAGTAGAACAATGGGGATAATAAAGCTCTGAGCGTAAATTAATGAAATAAAATAAAGCCAGAAAGTATAAAAAGTTAATGAAATAAAATCCAGGCAAAAAGTATAGAAAATTAGTTTGCCTAATTTTCTAGCTCTGGCTACTGGAAAGTTCAACAAAATTGATAAACTCTAGCTAAACAGGCCAAGCAAAACAGAGAAAGAACACATATCACTAATACTAGGAACAAAAAGTGTTTATCACCACCAATTCTACATACATACACCACCAATCTACAAAATAATAGCAAGAGACTACTATGGATAACTTTAGGCCAAAAAATTTGACAATTTAGGTGAAAAGGAGGATTTTTGTTTCTGTTTTTGAAAAATGCAACTCACCAAAATTGACGTAAGAAACTGAAAAACTAACAGTGCTTTATCTATTATTTTTTTTAAAAATTGAATTCACCTACCTCATAAAGAAAACTTCAGGAAGATGATATGGGAGGCAGAATAATGGCATTCCGAAGATGTCTAGACGTTATCCCTGGAATTCGCGACTATGTTACGGCAAAAAGGAATTGACACAGTGGAAGGAGTTAGCGTTGCTTATCAGCTGGCCTTACAATGGGGAGAATATTCTGGTTTGGCCAGGTAGGCCTCATCTAATCACAAGCGTCCTTATTGTGAAAGGGGCGAGTGCGCAGGCGAGTGTCAGAGTGAGGGCACCTGAGAGAGAGGCTCACCTGGCCACTGCTGACTTTGCAAATGGAAGGCACCTGAGCTAAAGAAGGTAGGCAGCCTCTAGAAGTCGGAAAAGCAAGAAAACAGGTTCTACCTAAGAATTTGTGGAACTGCAGTCCAGCTGATGCCTTGACTTTTACCCAAGGAGACCTACTTCAGGGTTTGGGCCTTTAGAACTGTAAGATAATAAACTTGTGTTGTTTTAAACTACTAAGTTTGTGGTAATTTGTTACAGCAGCAGTAGTAAAGAAATAGTTTTTCTAGCTATTCCTATCAAACAGTCAAGAAAAACATAGCACCAATATTACACAATTTTTTAAAAATAGAGAAAGAAGGATCAATTCTAATTCATTTTCTTAATATTTTCAATGCCAAAATCTAATGAAAACATAACAAAGGTAAGAAAATTGCAGACCAATATTCTTCATGATATAGATGTAAAAATCTTTAACAAAAGCATAGTGAGTTGAATTTAACAATATATATAAAGGACAATGTACCATAATTATGTAAGGCTTATTCCAAGGATGCAAAGTTGGTTTAATGTGTGAAAATCAATCAACACAATTTATCATGCTAACAAAATACAAAAGGAAAAAAATAATTATTTCAATAGATGTGGAAAAAGTATTTGACAAAACTAGACAATCATTCATATGTTAAGAATAGAACTTTTTCAACCCAGGCTTCTATATCTAAAAACAATGCAAAACAAAACATAACAACAGCTAACATCATGCTTAACAGTAAGAGACTGAATGCTATACCCCCTAAGATCAGGCAAATGCCAAGAATGCCCACTGTTACCACATCTATTTAACATTTTTCTAGAGATCCTAGTGATGGCATTAAGGCAAGAAAAAATAAAATACAGACTAGAAATTGAGAAAGATGAAAAATCTTCCCTATTTGTAGATGATGTGACTGTTCATGTGGAAAATCTCGGGTAAGTTACAAAAGTCATTATTAGAATTAATGAATGAATTCAGCAAGGGCATAAGTTATAAGATTAATATGAAAAATCAATTTATTCTTATACACCAATAGCAACCAAAGAGAAAGGAAAAAAATTTTAAATCCATTTAGAACAGCACCAAAAATATAGTATATGTAGGAATAACTTTTAACAAAGAGGTTTAAGACTTTCATACTGAAATTATAAAACTTTGCTAAGAGACATTAAGAGAGACCTAAATAAATGGAAAAATACATTATTTTGCTCTTATAGATAGGAATATTATTAGATGGCAGTTTTCTCTATACTCAACACAGTCGTAATCAAAATTTCAGCAAGTATTTTTATGGAAATCGATAAGCTAAAATGTATATAAAAATCCTAAATTCTGTTTAAATGGATGTAAATTCTTAAAGTTATATAAAAATGCAAAGTTCTTGGAAAGTGAGTTTTAACAAGAACAACATTGGATAAATTATTTCACCTGGTTTCAGTAAACAACATTCAGTTATCAAGACAGTTTGTTATTGGTAAAAAGATAGACATGTAGAACAAAGGAACAGAACAGAGAGCCCAGAAATATACTGCACATATTTGATCAATTGATTTCTGACAAAGATGCTAAGGCACTTCAGTAGGGAAAGGAGAGTGTTTTGGAAAATGATGTCCAGATAGCTATGTGGTAAAAAATAATGAGCATTGATCTTTCCCTCACACCAAGTGAAACAATTAACTCAAAATGAATCATAGACCTAAATGGAAAACTCAAAAGTATAAAATTTCTAGAAGAAAATATAGGATAATATCTTTGTGACCTTGAGGTTTGCAAAGATAGCTTAGATAGAACACAAAAAAAACATAAACTATGAAAAGAAAAAATGATAAATCAGACTTTATCAAAATCAAAATGTTCTGCTCTTTGAAAGACATCATTAAGAAAACAAAGGCATATTATAAACTAGAAAAAAAAATTCACAACACAAACACCAAACAAAGAATTTGAATCCAGATAGACAAAGAATTCTTCTGACTCAATAATAAGACAAACCAATGGGCAAAATAAATGTGAACAGTCACTTATAAAAGAAGATATCCAAATGGCCAAAAAGCACTTGAAAAGATGCTCTACATTATTAATCATCAGGAAAATGTGAGATAAAACCACAATGAAGCACCACTAGATACCACTAAAAGGTCTAAAATTTAAAGACTGGCCATAGCAGTGTTGGAGAGGATGTGGAGGAACTGGAACTGTCATATTCTGCTAGTAAGAATAAAACAGTAGTTGCTTTAAAAATTAAATATACACCTACCATAGGACCTAGCCATTCTACCCTTAGGCATTTATCCTGTGAAAACACACAGAGACTTATATGTAAATGTTCAAACCAGTTTTATTCGAAATAACCATGTAACTGGAAACAACCCAAGTGTCTATTTGCAGATGAGTGGCTAAACAAATGTGGTATATCCACACAATGGAATACTATTCAGCAATGAAAATTGATAAACTGTTGATGCACACAATATGAATGCATGTGAAAATAATTATGTTGAGTGAAAGTAGTCAGATAAAAGAATACATAAAGTATGATTTAATTTGTATGAAATTATAGAATATGCAGAATGATCTGTATTGACATAAAACATCTAAGTGGTTGCCTAAGAATAAGGGTGGATGAAGGCAAAGATTACAAAGAAGCAGCAGGTAACTTTGGGGGGTGATATAAAGTTTGTTATTTTAATTGTGGTGATTATGTAACAGGGGAGGCAGTTGGATCTCAGAGAACTGCAGCAGCTTGGAGAGGGTGGCCAGTGCTCCAGAGGCGGGTCTCAACATAGCCATGTCTGTCTCCCAGCTCCTAGTCTATAGCCCTTTTCCTACATCACCAGACCTCTGCCAAAAGAGTTCTGCTGAAACCTAAATTTGCAGTAATCCCCGAGACATATAAACACATTGAAAAAGATCTTTGGGAGGCTTGTTAAACAGAGATCTTGAGTGGTTTCACAAAAGTAACAGACAAATCAGTTTCTAGATACTAACAGATTGTATCCCTAGTATCCACTGCAAGGGAACCTTCCAGCAATAATTTCTACTTTTGGAGTTCTCTATCCTCAGCACCATTTTTTGGTTGCTTACTATGACACAAAGGGAATTTTAAGAACATTGCCCTGCCACTTAGAAAATTGGTGGCAGAATCAGGATTCAAATGCAGGCAGCCTGACCACAGGGCTTGAGCACTTAACTGGGATGCTACTCTGCCTCTCTTCCTCTGCCCTAGGCAGGTGCTCCCTTGAGCAGACAGTTATGTTTCCTTGCCACCTGTCCAGATGATCCAAATCAGCTTTCCAAGGTAATAGATGTGTGGAGTCCTATCCTCAGTCATCTATTTATACAAAGACCACAACAATACAGTTGCAGCAAGCAGACAGTCATCTATTTATTTGGCCACAGTGGTTCAAAGTATAGAGCCAATCTCTTTGGATTTAATTCCCTTAAATAGGGAACACTTCCCATCAGTGTAAATTTCAATAAACAAGTTTTCACTGAGAACCTTTGAAACACTTCCTGGGTACCTTGGTGGGAGCCAGCTTCTAAGACCTCAAGGAGCTGTATGTGGGTTGGGGTAACAGCAGCCAGCAGGGGAGAGCAATTGAACATGTCTGTCACAGCTCAGGCAGAATTCAGGAGATGGGCTCTGGGCTGAAGAGGTAACACAAACCATGGGAAGAAAAAGAGAGAAAACTTCAGGCTTGATGAATAAAAACAACCTCAGGGCTCATTTTTAGCTTCTTCCTGAGTCCTTTGTTAACATAGGAGAAGGTTTCTGATCATCCTCCCCAGAGGATTTTCTAGAAAGCTCTACCTTGGACTTCTTCAAATTCCTTGGCCCTGAAATGCCGGAGAGAAAAGAAATAGCACAGTTTCTGTGCCTTGAGTCTGAAAAAGAAGCAAAATCAAGCAGCTGGGAGATCCAGATTTTGCTCAATAACCACCTACAAAGAACGGAACAAAGAATCCTATAATTGGTTTAAACCCAAAACAGGAAAATGATTGTTTTAACCAAGGTAACTTTGTATATTTCTGAATTAAAATAATTATGTTTCTGAATCAATCAAAATGTCCAATATAAGCAACCTCCTTGCTAAAATTACCTGGGCTTACCGGGTAATTTTTTTAAAGTAAGGAGCATTTTAAATAAGGAGCATTTCCCTCCCTTAATTTAAAAGTATCAGGTATCAATTTCCAATTTGTCCTTGAGGAAGTTTCCCAGTTGGTCCAAACCATTCTCTAGTGCATTAGCACATGTTGAGGGCCATTCATCTCATCAACAGGTGTGACAACTTAGGACTAGCCAGCATCTGTACTTTCTCCCTATTAGCCCCTTTCTCCTTCTGCCCAAGGAGGGAGCTTAGGAGACAAGATCAAGTGGCAGATGCCAAGAGGGGATTTAGCTATGGGGGCTGTGTTGACTCTTCAAGAGGTTTGGAGGAGACCAGCCAGGGAGAAGGGCAGGACGGAGTTTGGGAAAGACAAGAACACACAAGAGAAGTTGGTGAGAAAGAATTAACCCCACCAACCAATTATTTGCACAGGGGATGCAAAAGGCAGATGTAAAGTGACCACCAATATCCTTCCTTAAAAAATGGGAGAAGTGACTGCTTAACCACTACAGTGCTAAAATTGGGATTAGGCGAAGGACATTTGAGCAGCTCTGTGGTCCTGTGTTGGTCTGGGGTTTCTCAGTGTGGACATCAGTGGCACAGCTGATCCTGTGGGAAAACCTGTGGGTAAGAGCAGATGCCTGTCACTGAGGCTGTTGGAGCAAATGCCATGCAGCAGGGATCATTACCTGGCTGTGTCTCTCCATGACAAAGGGAATTTTATGGACAGCAGACTGTCAGTGGGTCTTTGTAATCTTTAGAATAAAGCAAAATCTCCCCAGCCTGGCCCTTGAGGCCCTCTGTGGATGGACAATTGGGATGGTTTTTCACTGACCAACCAAAACGGACAGTGGCCATAGTGCTGAAGAATACTGGCCCTCAAGTCCCTCTGTGGTGCTAAGCAATCTTTAGCTCTAGGTTTTGGAAACTTTTTGAGGAAGGAGGTCCGGGGGAGCAATTGTCCGAGGTTGATACAGCATGTGGGGGCAGATTTCAGTACTTTAGCCATAAGCATGGCCCTATTTCATTGCCCAGCTAACAGTGTTATCTGCAGCGGCCCCTTAAGATGAACTGTCTTTCCAGTCTCCTTGTAGCCCCGTAACTTCTCACACTAGGCTCTCTGGCTTTGCTTCCGATGTTCTCTTGCCTGGAATGTCCTCACCCTATCTTGGATTCTTGCTTAAAGCAGAGTATGTATCCAGCTCTTGCTCTCTCTTTGCCTAAGCAAAAGCTATACCAAGTGCCTACACCAGATAAGCACACACTACTTAGAAGTGTCCTACTTTCAGATAGAAAGCTCCTTGGAGGTGCCTGGTACTTACGTCTTGCTCCTCCTTGTGGGTTCCCTACAGAATCTTGCACACTGCTAGGCTCATAGGTAATCCTTAGTAAGTGCTTTCTGCTAGAAACTGAACTTATACAAGTGATGTCATTAGAAGGGTGGGAGAAAACAAAGGTGAAGAAGCAAGAATTCCCATCCTCTCCTTTCCTACCCCTATCTTTATGGCACTCTTTTTAGGCTTACTGCACTTGATCTGTGTGTTATCAGTAATATCTGATGAGTATTCAGCATTTACTAGCTTACAAACACTTTATATGTACATGTATTTAACCTTTACAACAAACTTGTGAATTAGGTATTATAATTATCTCCATTTCATAAATGAGGTATCTGAGGCGGAACAAAGCAAGGTGACTCGTTCAAGGTGCCCCCAGAATCCATTCACTAGCCCTTTGTTATGCCAGCCCTCTCAGCTGAGCGAGGCTCTCTGCAGCATAGCTTGCTTCTTGGGTTTTCTTTACAATGATTTTAGGATCGATCCTGCTGTACTTCCCCCATCCCAATATGATGCTGATTTCTTCTTGGCAACATTACAGTGGAAGACAAGCCAACACTCATATAAGATCAATTTGTAAACCAATAGAATTTATCTAAATTTGTTTGGGATCAATGGGAGTCCTTTTCTTCAAGCCCCTGTGGCAAACAGAATCTAAATTGAAACCTTTAGCTGAAAATTCTAGGCCGGTGCCCAAACACTTTGTAGCTGTACTGGTAGGGCCATACTGGATGTGTTGGGAACCCACTGGAAGAAGTCGACCAGTCGTCACAACTTAGCAGTGTTCTGATGCTAATTATTATGGATACCTTTTGAACACTTATGTGGAGCAAGTATTTTCCTAAAAAATGTATATACATTCTCTCATTTCATCCTCCCAAGAATCTGATGAAGTTGGTATAATTATTATTCCATTTTAAAGTTGAAGAAACAAATGTACGGTGAAGTTTACTAAGTTATACAAGCTCTCACAGGTAGCTGAAAATGGACCCAAGATTCCGTTGTTGGCAGACTTATTTCATCTCGAAGTACCTAATCGGGATTTATATTTATCTTATTATTTTAAAATTTTCGTTGGAACCTGGAGTGATGCTAATACTAGAATATGGTGTGCTAGAAAGCATGCCCAACTGAGAATCAGGCACCATCCAGTGCCTGAACCAAATCATCAGCTCTTAGGGGTCCCTTCATTCCAAGTCTGCAGGATCTTATGATTCTCTGTCTCAGCTGATAGCATGTTATGTGGTTTTATATATATGGACATAGATATTAATATGTATAATACATCCCCTTATTCTGTTCCAGGCTCCATCCCAGACACCTTAGACTCATATTTTATATTAAACCTCACACACAAAAACTTAGAAATGAGAGATTACATGCTCATTTTACAAATAGGCAAACCGAGATTCAGCAAAGTTGAATAACTTGCCCATTGTTACCCAGCTAGGGAGTGGCAGCAGAACCCCTACCCCAGTCTTCAAATTTTTGAGCCAGTGCTCAGTGGGAATCAGGCATCTTCAGATGCTAGTCAGGAATCACATGTCAATGGATGTTGTCACAGGCAAATGTCAAGGTGGAATATTAAAAACAGAGAACACCCATTGTTTGAGATGACTCAGAGGAAATATTTTTTGCCATCCATGGCTCATGTTTGCCTCCTTGCATATGCTATAATTCTGTCCTTGTAAAATATCCCTCCTTATGTTCTTTGCCAATCCCATGCCCACTCATTCTTGAAGAGCTGGTCAAATGCCATTGCCTCTGGGAAATTTGGCTAACTGAGCCTTCCCCTACCTCCTCCAGGCAAAGTGATTCACTTTTTCCTGTGCAACCCTACAGCCTTGGGTGTTACACAGCAAAGGGTCATGGCTAAGTCGTACAGTGTTCTCTCCTTCAACAAAAACAAAATGCTTGGGTTTGATTTCCAGCTCTGGCACTTACTAGCCAGGAAACCTTGGGCAGGTTGTTTAATCTCTTTTTGTCTCAGTCTTTTGAATCTGCAAAATGGGAATAACTGGCTTCTTATGAGGACTGAATGCACAGTGCATGCTAAGTGCTTGGTGCACTGCCCGTTCTGTAGTAGCAGTATTAATAAGTTCTGCATAAATGGGAACACTAATTTCATCATCCTGCTGCTGTCTATACATTTGCCTTCTCCTTCAGCCCATGACCCCCTCAAGGACAAGGCCCTGTTTTGCTCATCCCTGTCTCTGCAGAGCCTGTCAAGGAACCTCTACCTGGTAGATGCACAATGGATGTCGGTGAAGTAACAAAATTGTATGCCTTTGATGCTTTGATATCTCTTGGATGCCTCCTCTTCCAATGCTCAGCTCCAGAACTGAGGGGCTGCCCACCTTCCCCTCATCCCCCTAGTCAGGCCTTGTTCTCCTCAGCAGCTCTTTGTCTGGCTTCAGCGTATAAGGCACCTATTCCCGAGCTCTCCAGTTCCCTCTGATTCATCACTCCCAGAGCTCCATGTCCAACATGGCTTTATGTAGCAACAGAAGTGACAGTTCAGTGGTGTGGGCAAGCTTTGCTTTCATTTTGAATCAATGAAACTTTTAAAAATCTTACCTTATTCCTCAAAGGCCCATGAAGCCCTTCATGGGGCTCAGGAGAATTGTTCACTGTTAAGATTTTAAAATTGCTTCCAAGTTACTTATCATTCATTCAAGCGCACGCTATTCTTTAAAATTCTTATTGATTTTTGAAACAGTCCTTTAATTGTTATCAAAAAGCAATTACATTTTCCAGGCTGTAAATCTGCTTCACTTCCAATATTAAATTCATCATCTCTGTAAATAATTTTCTCTTATTATGCATACGTATTAACCAAACTATAAATAGCATCATTAGCGTACCCATGGTTGCCTTAACAATCAGTGACCCTTGAATTTGATTTAGAAAAATTGATTCCTGCTGAAATTTTCCCTTAAGTGAAATTGCCATTCCTGCTGAATGTCTGGACAAATGAAGGCATTAGAGAGTCATTACCTTCCATTTCCTCCTGGACTTCAATATAGCAGTTATAAGCAGATATTTGCATAGACTCACCTGTTGATGAGTCACCCTAGTAAAAATCATTGTAGACATATTTATTCTTATTTGATATTCCAGTTTGGGGTTTTAGGAAAAGAGACTTCTCAGCAATGTGCTCCCTTCTAAACACACAGAGGGACTCAGTGCTTTCATCTTAAAGTCTGATGTCCAGCTGTGGGAGGCTATGAGGAGGTTGAGCAGCGTGAGAGAACAGAGGAAGCTTGTGATTCCCAGAAGAACAGGCTACAGCCATAGAGCATGGAAACATCGAGGACCATATAACAACATGGAGAAATCCCCGTGATGTAACATCAGGAGAAAAAATCCAGGATGATATCTGGGGTACATCAAAGGAACATAAAATATAAAGGCATGTGGATAAGGACTAGAGGGAGACAGGAAAATCAAAGCAGTTGATTTAGGGTGATTGGATTATGCATAAATTTGTTTGTTTTCTCTTTTTTTCTTGCCTTCCTTTTCTTTATTATTATATTGTTATTTTCTCAATAAAGGTAAAATGAGGGGAAATGGAGGAGAATAATATTTGGGTTAGAATAACCCTATTGTCAGCCTTAGTTAGAATCATTTACCAACTCTGAGACTGTAAGGAATTGTGGTGTGATAGCAAGTTGTAAATTTTGTGTTAGACCCAAGGGGGAATCCAGCACTCAATCAAGTGGCTGGGTAGCTGTGAGAGGCTGGGGAAGCTCCACCCAACATGGGTCTCCTGGTAAGTCAATATGGTGATATCTGTAAAGCACCCAGCACACCAAGAGACGTTCAGGCCCTCATCTCCCATCTCTGCAAAAGAGGAATATTTATTTTTATGCTAACATTGGATTATTTAAACTCTATGGGAAATAACCTTTAAAACTATAAAATTATTTACAAATACTATTTTCATTAACTGAAATGAGACCATATTTCAATGAAGGAAGGCAACATGGCTGCCCAATGGACCAGGAAATATAGCGTTTTCTACCCAATGGTTTCCTTTCGTAGACCATGGTATCTAAAAGTCTGCCAATGCATCTGCACCTCTCTGGGTCATGATGTCTTTGGGGCATGAGGACTTATTATGACAGTGCAACTTCCCCATAGGACAAGAAGGATAATGAATTTTTTTCAAGAAAGATAATGAAAAGGTCATTTTTTTGATTCTTTACCCTGAAACAAATTTTAACAGGTAGATTTTTGTTGACTTGAGAACAAGACCTTTCAGCCCTAGGATGGAGACCTAAAGGTATGTGGACTCCCCAAAGGCACAGGAAGAATTTAGCTGGAAAGGGCACTGAGGTAGTGTAGGCTGAGGGAGTCACCATGGCCTCCTCCACATTAACATATATAATTGTGATGTCAAAGGAGGAAAGATAATTGGTTAGAAGAAAGTATTTTAGGGCATAATGATGAAGAGTTTTCAAATGTGGTTACAAACATCAGCCTTTAGATGCAAAAAGTTCTACGAATCACAGGTAGAATTAACTACAAAGAAAACCAAGCCTAGGCACATCATAATAAAATTGCAGACATACACACAAATCATAATATATCAACAAAATTTGACACATGTATACATCCATGTAGCCAACACACATAACAAAATAGATGGCATTTCTATTACTCTAGAAAGTTCCTTCGTGACCCTTTCTAGGCATTTCTTACCCAGATTCAACCACTATTTAATTTCTATTACTGTAGCTTAGTTTTACTTATTCTTAAATTTCATAAACATGAGATCACACTGTAAGTAGTCACTTGTGCCTATCCTCTTTTGTTCTATATGTTTTTGAGATTCATCCATGGTTTTGTATGTATTAGTAATTTATTTTTTTGTTGCTGAGTAGTGTTCTATTGTGTGGGTATACTTCAGTTTATTTATTCTTTTTCCTATTCATGATAAACACTCTCAGCAAACTCCCAGTACAAGAGAACTTCTTCAATCTAACAAAAAGTATTTATGGAAAATCTTCAACTGTCCTGTGCTTCCTCGTGCTGGCCACTGGGTTGCATGTTTCCCAGTTCCTTATGCCCTCATCTCAGTCACCACAGGTTATGCAAAAGGTTCAGGTGCACATCAGCAGACATCACTTGAAGCAGGCTAGTATCAGTCACCGTTTGATATAGTAAGGTTTCGAAACATAATCTTGAAATCTCAGTGGCTTACAACAACAACTATTCATACCTTCCTCATGTTGTATGTTAATGGCTGTGGTCATATGCTGTGGCTATCCCATATCTTTCCATTCTAAGACTCAGGCTGAAGAAGCACCTACCTAACCAGAATGAGATGCTCTTAAGGCAAAACAAACAGATTGGCAATCCCTCTAAAAGCGTCTACTTAGAACTAGCACATTGAAATGTCTGCTTGCATTCTGCTGGTCAAAGCTAGCCCAGCATCAATGATGGCAGGGGGTGAGGAGGGAAGAGGAAAGGAAATGTATATTATGTGCTAAACAATTACATACTCTACCACCAAGGTGGAGTACATGAGCAGAAGGACCAGCAAGTGCACAGGTTCCCCATTCTTTGAGCAGCCTGCAAAGGCAAGTGTGGGGACCAGCTGTAGACACATGGAGGGCTGTTCTCTAGGGGAGGAAACCTTCCCCTCTACCACTCTACCTTTTATGGTGTATGCTTGAGAGCAGCCTCATCTGAATAATGAACAGTTTAGATTCAAGTTCTAAGTCATCTAAGTTTCAGACTATACAGGGAGTTGTATGAGAGGGCAGTTTCTAGCAACAACTACCCAGTAAGAAGTTAGACTCCAATGGAAGATAAAGCAACAGAAAAGCTGTATGGAAACCTTCTGCCTCAGCCACGTCATTGACAGGAAACAGGAGCTTGCACAGGAGCCCTCTTGAGTAGGACCTACACTGGCTCCCTTCTTCACACCAAAATCTGATGGGGAGAATGTACACTCTTGCCCCATCACTTGACATGCAGCTCACTCTAAAGAAGCCCTTCCTTCCCTAGACAGTCCTCAGCTCTGCTGCCAGGCTCAAAGCTCCAGCCAGGTTTTCTGTTCAGCTTCACCAGTTCCAATTGCCTTAGCTCCAGAGATACAGGACAGGCTCTAAATGGTCCTGTAATGCAACCATCGCTTAGGTTAAGAGGAGAGGGAAACACTCCTCTCCTTCTTCCACAGATGGGGGAGAGGACACGCCACTACTCCAGCCATTCTTTTCAAAGAAATTTTCTCTTCAGACTTTTCAGCCTCAGTCATTCTATAAGCTGCGGGTAGGTGACCAGTTAATGCTGTCACCCTGCTTTGGAATATGAAACTACTTGGCACTCATCATATTGATTTTGGACTATAGTTGAAACTGAATTATAGAGATCCTCATTTTAAGCCTCGATAAATCTAAATGGTGGTAGAGAGCTTCACTTTAATATTCTCTATAACTTTTTGTTTGTAATATGACCTAACACATTTTTAAATAATGAGAAGTAGTTAAGTGGTCAAACAAGGCCTTTTTAGAAAGGCAATATTTTATTTAGCAAAGAGCCAAAGGAATGAGATTTGGGAAGTCTGTTCACAGGCTAAGGTGATAGCAAGTGCAAAGTCCCCAGTTTGGTAATAAACCCAGCATGTCCTAGAAATAGAAAAAAGATCTGAAGGGCTAAAGTGGGTGAAAGTCTGAGTATAGTAGATAAAATCAGAGATAGACAGGGGACAGATCTTGTAAGTCCTTGCTGGCCATGGTGAAGAGTCTAGATTCTATCATGGGTGTGGAAGAAGATTTAAAGGATTTTGCACAGGAGCATAATATAACACCATATACACTTTAAACAGATTCCTCTGGCTACTGTGTGGAGTTAATCTGTCCTGAGGTGACAGTGAGTGCAAGGAGACCATTTGCAGCGTTCTGAGGGAGAAATGGTGTGTGGCAGAAACCACCACCTATACCTTCTCCCTTGACTCACAGGGAGACTGCATTTCCCAATCTCCTTTGCCATTACATGTGGACATTGACTTTTTTGGCAATGAAACATACATACAAGTGTTTCATTTCAGTTCTGGGCCAAGGTGGTTAATAAGCAGCATGTTGTCTCTGCCTTCTCTTTGCCTGTCTGCTGCGAGCAGTGAACTCTGAAGAATTAGGAGATAGAGGTGGCCTGAGTCCCCCAAGTCCCCATGGAGAAGGCGTCTCACCAATCATGAACACCTGCATACACTCTAATATGAGGGGAAAATAAGCTTTTCTTGTGTTACGCCATTGAAGTCAAGAGGTTTGTTGCGGCAGCTAGAATTCACATAACTAGCAAAGGATGTTACAGTGATATTGGTGGGAAGTGATCAAATTTAGAAAACACAACATTCTGAAAGTAGACACTATTGCAAAGACTGTGCCAGAGACTGTTAGGCAACATGGATATTTTGGCTTTAATTCTCACAATACCTCTGAAAATAAGGTTTTATTATTTCAATTCTACAGTTGATGGAATGAGGCTTAGAGATGTCAAATAACTCACATAGGGTCACACAGCTAATAAGTGGCTGAGTCAGAATTAAAATTCCAGGACTGTCTCTCTGTCATGCTGCCACACTGTCAGGTATGCTGGGGTAGGGGTTACTCATAAGGAGAAAATGAAATAAAGAGACTAAGGTCCTCTGGATATGCCAGTTGTTATTATCATTATGGAAATAAGGACAAGGCAGTTGGAGAAGGAAATTTCTTGGATGATGTGCTTATGTCTCTGACTGGGCCTCTGCTGGGATGTAAGCTGTGGATCACAACTCTATCTGGAGCTGCAGAATGTGAACCCTTCAGGACAGGGCTTGTTGATCTTCATAGCCTTAGAAATGGATGCAGCCCCCAAGAGGCACTTAATATATGCTCATGGAATGGTGATATTAGGTATGGGTAAAAGTTTGTTCAGTGATAACATGTCCAATGATGATGAAGTCTGCTGAAGAGATCACACGATCACACAAGGGTGAGGCTGGTTACAGAATTCTGAGCTCTCTGACACTGGATACCTAACTATTCTTTTAATGTAGGCCAGCTCAGGCCTCCTTCGGTAACCACAGGTGCTGTGGGTCCCAGTCATAGGGTCCCCTCCTCATCTTGGGAGACTGTGTCCCAGAGTGGTAGGTAGGAAAACTCATCCTGACAATATTCTTTTTCCTCTCACTGAAATCCTTTAAAGTTTCTTGCCTCTCTGAACTACAGTGGGTTCCTTCAGGGGGGTCCTGAATGCTGGTCCCTTTTCTTCTCTCTGCAATCTCTCACCTTGCAGGTGTCCTTCTTGCCAAAGAGAAGCAAGAATACGTTTGTCCATGCCAAGCTGAGTGATAGGTGTGCCAAGAACTCACGAAAGGTGCTGAGATTTATGGCTACCTCTCCTTGTTTACATTTATATTGCATGGTGCCTGAAGGTGAAAGCCTTTCTTCTGAGACATGTGCATTGCTGGAGCAGAAGGCAGAAGAGAGGAAGGGTCTGCAAGAAACACTGAGACACAAACAGCCACAAAAGTGTCAGGGTGGGATTGAAGCCACTCAGGCTAGAAGACAATCACCCAGTCAGACAATGGAGAGTTTGATTCATCTCCTGGAGTAGCAGCTCATGAGCTCTTTAACCATGGGTGGGATAATAACACCCCTTTGATAAGCTGCATGGAATATTCACAATTATTCACTCCTTCTCCACCCAGACCATGTTTCCCTGCAGGTGAAGTATGAACTTCCCCACCCTATTGATTTTAGGGTTAGACAGGAACTTATTTTGGCAATAAAATGAGAGTGCAGATGTGATATAAGTCACGTTGGAGCAGCAGTTAAAAATATGCTTGCGTGATTTGGCTCTGCTCTTTTTGTTCCTACCTTCTACCATAAGAAGAGCATGTCCCAGAGAGTAGCTACTCCTTTCTTCTGGATGTAGAGCCCAGTCCAGTCCAGCCCAACAGAGTTCAACAAAGCTTCACTAACCTGCAGCTCTCAAGAATGTGAGTAAGAAGTAAGTGCTTAATGGTTATGAACCATTGAGGCTGTTTGTTACCATGACAGAAGTTAACTGATGCAATCCTTCATGTGCATACTGAGGGTTTTCTCAAGCGTTATCTTCCTAAGCTAATACTTGGCTGTGCGTGCGTGCGTGCGTGTGTGTGTGTGTGTTTACAAGAGGGACTGTCCCAGGCAAGGTAGGCTTTATTCTCCTCATGATCAAGTGAGGAAGTGGAGTGTTAGAGGGTGAGTTCAGTGTCAAGCAGAATTCCAAGCCAGACCTCAGCATTACAAACCCAATGTTCTTCCCACATCTGACAGCTTCCTTGCCACAGCAAGTCTGTCCTGTCTTCTGGATGACATACAGTTCCCTGAGGATCCAGATAACAAGCTAGATCCCCATTCATTCCCCACCCTGGGATTACAAGCCCCATCACCACTGGGAATGAGTCTCAGGCATCCATAGTCTTAAAAGATGATAAAAAACCTCCAGGAAAGACTCCAGTCTGTCAATCAAAAACATCATGGAAACCTCACCTCCAATTCTCATTAGCTATGACCATAAGGCAAATCACTTAGCCTTTTATCAAAAATCACAATAAGAATATTTGAACTCTCTTCTTTCCAGAGCTCTGTAAGAACCAAACTAAGTAATTAATAGGTGTGAGTGTGTGGAATACACATTGCCTACGGCAAAGCACTGTGAAAGGGAAGTGACCCTGTGCATCTGGGCTTTTAGAAGGCTGAGAAGCAGTCACTGATGCCTCTCCCTTTAAGTTCAGTGCCCCAAGATGACTTACTTTTCTGGCATTTGCAGCCAGAGTGGCAACCTCACCATCACATCCAAACAGCCCCGAGTATGGGTCTGGTCTCCAGCATAGCTTACTGCCACTGGAGGGTGAAAGTAGAAGGGACAGGCACTGTGTCCAGGGGAATCATTTGGAAGATTGGAAAAAGCTGACAAAAAGTTACCCTGAATAATAAGTCTGAAGGTACCAGACGAACTCAGCAGGTTACAAAAATCATTAACTAGGAAGGCTGAAATGGATTCATCTATCTATTCACTCGTTAATCTTTTCAGCATTTCCTCTGGGTTTCTCAGTGCAGGAGTGTTGGGAGATCACCTTGATGAGAAAAGATTCCTTTCCTGTTCCTCTGGGACTAGGAGCAAACTTAGCATTATGTGATTCACAGTCTTAATGCCTAGGTGGGGAAACTGGGGCCTCAGAGAGGAAAAGGGCTTGCCTAAAATCACAGTTAACCAAATCATCTCATTCTCAGTCAAGTCTCCTCTACACTTCATTCTGCTAAAGAAAAATACCCTGTCCTCAAATCACACTTTTACAGAAGGTGTTGTATATGCATATAAGTATCAGTGTGATGAGTGTGCATCTGTGTAAATGAGTGTGAGAAGGTATGAGTGTGGGTGTTTTTGTCTGCATCTGTGTGAGTGGCAGTGAGTGGGGGTGAGGGTATGCTTGTGTGTATGAAGGGGTGTGAGCATGTGTGTTATGGGGAAAGCATTGATGAACAAGGGTCTAAGAGAAAAAGACCAAGCACAGGGTATGGAGGTCACCCTTTCCAGGGGGGCCACATCTTCTTCTGCGGACAGCATTAAAGAAGCACTATCCAACTCTTCTTTCTCATCACCATTCACCAGCCAACCAAGCTTCGTTCAGGCAATGTAACCTTAAGTAACATTTCATTTTAGTCCAGGTTTTATATTCCTACCATCTTGCATTTGCTTCAGTTTTAGTCCTTTACTAATATAATGTAGACTGCTGTGAGTGTGTCTTATATACTCTTTACCCTCCAGCGAATGGGCAAGGGGTGGCCATCCATGGGGAGAAAGGAAAAATGGCCCAGTAACCAAAGAATTTACCCCTAGATAATCTGCATTCATGGGCTTATGATAAAATGTAAAATGTAAAGAAAATGTAAAATTTTGACATATTTTCAAATTATTCTTTCTAATCTTACAAGCCTAAAATGGAAACGTTGGCAGTCCCAGAAAATTAGTAACTTGGATATAGGAAAACTACTATACAGCTCTGCTTAACACATGCTCTGGCATATTTAATCTATATTCTAAATTTTGGAAAGGCCAAAAGAGTTTGGCTTCTTTAAGAAAAGGGCTGTCAGAAGAAGGCTGCACAATACTGCACACTGCAGGTTCTGAAGCTGAATCTTTAGCATATCTGAGGAGTCTATTCATCAGGAAATGCAGGCCAGGTGAGTGGAGGGAGCTGGGCATGGGGCAGAGGGCAGAAACTTCCTCTGCCAGGACTCAGCCTTTAGGTAACCACGACCTGATTGGAAGGGTACAAGACTGTGAACCAAGGAGCTTTTCATTTTCTTTGTGCTCTGACCACAATACGAAAGGAAACAAAAAGTCAGTTGTCTTAAAGGGATTTGGAGAGAGAGGAAGGAGCAGAGATCCCAAGCAAAACCCAAGCCAGAAGGAACGTGGGCCAGAGGTTCAGGACAGGCAGGAGCTAGGAATACTGTGAAAGGGTGCCTGGAGGATGAGAGGAAAATCTTAGGTCAAGCAGCAATTAGTCACAGCTCACATTCACCTTCGAAGGCACCAATCTGTGCCTCACTGTGTTCTATTTTCTTCTTGAAACTTGAACCTACTCACCTCCGAGAGGAGAAAGTTAATTAATGCACATTGTTATTCTTTAAAAAGATTTATTTGTATAGAAGAATCATGACTGACTGCATTATGAGCACTATCATGGAGATATCCAGCTATTTACACCTGTAACAGGCAACACAATACCCACGCAGTCCTAAACTGAGCCTTTCCTGTGTAGCCCATGACAATCGCCAGCTCAACAGCCATGGCTCCTCGTGGTAGGAAAGATGTGGCAGAAATAAAATAGTGAGTGGCAGGCCACGCAAAATTCCCTTCACAAACTGTAAATCCACCCCCTTCTCTGCCACTGTAAAAAAAAAAAAAAAAAAAAAAAAAAAAAAAAAACCTATCCAAATATGAATAAGTGAGAGTTATATTGTTATAAAAATAATTGTTGTTAGAGGAAGACATGTGAATTACTTTAGTTATTACAAATGTGGACCACACACCATTGTGCTTGCTATGACATCAATCCACAAACCATGGTCTTATCTAACGAAACAGAAATGAGGCAAGTGAGGAAGTTTTCTGAGCCCCAGGTCCTGCTGAGATCTCAAGTTCCATGTCCTAAAGATAGAGAGCAGAGGAATGTCTCTACGATCCCCTTTGGACCAACCTCAAGGACACTTTGACAAGCTTCCAAGCAGAAGCTTTTTAGTTCTCCTGGCCAAAAAGTATAATCACTGTTATGTTATTTTACTTGGATTCTCTTCATTATATAGGTTCTCTAACTCACAAAATATTTCTGCCTACTCATTTGGAATATTTTTCATCTCAAAACTGCAGCAAATTATCTCTTTCATACTAACATCAGCATGATTGTTCAGGCACTAGGACCTTTTGAAGGCTTCTTCATTTTTAGTAATTTTGTAAAAGCTCACTACACCTATTCCCCACTCAAACAGCCACTGTTTTTTTTGTTTTGTTTTGTTTTGTTTTTTTAGGACATTTGTGACTATTGTTTTAGTCTCTCCATATCCTAATTAGAACAAAAATTGTACACAAAGGTAGTTACTTCTGCTATATTCCACAGCTATTTTGTACAATCCACTATTAAGAAGTTATCAAATGGCATTTTAATTATTTGCCCAACTTATCTCTCTCTCTCCCTTGCCCAGATGATGATCTCATTGAAGGATGGGATCGTGTCACATTCATCTTTGTAGAAATTAATCAATGAACGTTTGGCTTTGGATAGATGGATGGAGGGATGGATGGAGGGATGGATGGACGGACATATAAGTTTGATGTGATCTGCTTTCCAAAATGTATGAATGTGCTCTGCTTCTCATAATGAGGAAGACCTAGAATAACCCAGCCCCTATGCTTGTCTCTTCCCTGTTGGAGTTTTACAGCCACAGGATCAGCAGCCTAGAAATGGTCTTTAGTAGGGCAGGTTGGAGTCCCTCTGAGTTGCTCAGGATTCTGATCTCTGCCCAGATTTCTTTCACACTAGTCCATCCAAGGAGTTGAAAAGCCTTGGTCCCAGTCTCATGGAGCCCCCTGCCTGTTCACAAGTGCTGTTGTGAGCCAATGGGACTCCACCTGCCTGATTACAATTTGCTTGGTTCACTATGCCAACTGCCCTGCCTTGGTTCCTAAGATGACTGTGATGACATTTTCTAGGCTTAGCCATTTCCTCTCACTCCATATGCCTTTTTAGTTCTTCTGGCCAAAAAGTATTCTCTGTAAACGACTGAGAAAGTAATTTATACCAAAGAGTAAATGATTCACAAGGCTTAGTGTATTACTCCTTCTCAGAACCTTTGCAACTTAAAGGGGACAACATCTTCAGTCAAAACAGAAATTTCAAGTTGTGGCCTATCAGGCATAATCACGCCCTCAACTCTTCCTGGCTGGGCATACAGGCTCTGCCCAGGACTACTGGCTGTACTGCCCTCTTCCTCTCCTCAGTGCTGTCCCCTTTCTGCCAACCACACTCGTAGACAACCTTGGCCTCTGAATTACAAGCCTCAGTGTCTACATGGATGAGCATTCAAACACCCCAGCTTCCTCATCTTCTTTTTCTCTATTCCATGTTGGTCATTTAGTCCTCAAACCAGCTAAGTCTTGTCATTACAATTCATTTTATGCATAGATCTCATTCCTTCTCCAACTATCTTCTCACTGGAACCTCCAGCCAGTTAATTCCCTTCACTCTCTGCCACCCTATCAGCTAGCTTCTTTCTTCATTCCCATCCTTATCAAACTTAGATCTCATGGTCCATCACTCCATAGCACTTTTTTCAGAACTCTAAACTCTGCCATTCTGTCTTTTTGTCACACTCATCTGGCAAAAACCCGACCCTGAATGAATCTAACTCTCCTGTTGCTCTGAGATAGGGCACAAGCTGCTCAGTTTTATTGAGAAGTGCAGATCAATTTCACCACGTATTTACTGTAACCATTCTCAGATGGGCTCTCAACACTGCCCAGCAAGTGTGCCACTTTCATCTCACCAGCTCTGCTGCACACTTTCTTCTTGATCTGGCTCCCTCCAACCTCTGATTCTCCCACCTCTTTCCTCACTCTTGGCTTACAACCCTGCCTCCTATTTCACAGGGAACACTGAGTCCATTTCATGGAATTATCTTGCCTTCCCACCACCAAGAACACAAGCCCACCCACCTCCCTCCTGTTCCCTGGCCTTTTCTCTCTCCCACCAACCAAGGCTGGTTTGTCCACATAGCTTAAGATCCATCTTCTCCTGCCTTCTTGGGAAACACAATGTCCATGATCTCTTCTTTCTCTAGTTCCCTCTCAAATGGATTTCCTCAATGGTATTTAAATACCCATAAGTCTTTTCCATTTAAAAACTGGCCTTTTCAACCTTGAATACCCCTTCTTCTATTACCCTTTAAACCAAACTTCCTGAAAAAATCCCTCCCTATTTCCTCCTTACAGTTCCTCACTCCTCAGCTGAATCCAGTGCTTCAGACCCCAACACTCCACAAGAACAACTGTTGCCTGGGTCACTAGAGGCCTCCAAATTCAAAGGGCCTGTTTCAGTCCCAGCTCACTGCCCCTGTCAGTTACACTGGTCCTGCTGGACATGCCTACTTCTTGATATTCACTTTCTTCCCTTTGCTTTGGTGACATACCACTGCCTCACTCCTAGATTTCTCAGCAATCTCTTCTCTGGATCCTTTACATGTTTCTTCTTTTAAAATTGACTACTTAATGTCAGATTTCCTCCAGACTTGGTCCTAGGCTCCTTCATCCTCACACTCTAACCTCTCTCTCCGTGAGTTCATCAACCTTGTGACTTTAGATTCCACCTATGCACAGATGAACCCTGGAATCCAACTTTGCCTTGGTCTCCAGACCTTTCACTCCCTCATGCTCTTTATTCTGCCAGACTATCAGGTCTTTCCTTGAATACTCTGGTCAGAGGTCCCTCATCCATCATACCCCACAGCCTCATACAGATGTCTTTAGATCAGAATGTCTGGGAATTCCAAAACCAGTTCACCTAGCATCCAGCAGTTCTTCTGACTCCACGCTGCCGGAGAACATTCTGTAACACAGCTCATTCACTTCAACCTCCCACAGGGCCATGGTTTGAATATGGCCCCAAAGTTCATATATTGGAACTTAATCCCAGACCTAACAGTGTTGAGAGGAAAGACCTTTAAGAAATGATTAGGATATGAGGCCTCTGTCCTCATGAATGGGTTAATGTCATGACTGAGGGAGTGGTTTCCTTATTGCATGAGTGTGTGTTATAAAGTGAGCTTGGCTCCTCTTGCTCTCTCGTGCTCTCTTGTCCTTTCCACTTCTGCCATGGGATGATACACAAGTTGGCCCTCACTAGATGCCAGGACCCCGCTCATGGACTTCCCAGACTTCAGAAATGTAAGAAATAAAACTCCGTCCTTTATAAATTACCCAATCTGTAGTATTCTGTTAAGCAGCACAGAATGAGCTAAGACAACTGCTATGTCTCTCAGGTATGGCAAAGGAGTGAGACAGACTTTGGTGTCCAGTAGACTCTGGTTAAAACTCTGGCTCTGCAAATACCTTGTTGCATAACTACAAAAGCTTTTATTATTTAATGAGGTTATGCTATTTAGCTTCTTTAAGCTTCAACTTCCTTATGAATAAAGTGAAGATAATAATGTTTAGGAAGTATACTAACTATATAAGTTATTAAGTAGTAGGCACAGAACAGTACCTGCCATATAGGATACAATCCTAATGGTAACATTATTAATTTTGTACTTTTAATTTTGATGATTCCTTATTGCATTCTTCTCTATGTTGACCCTAAGACATTTCTATTATTCCCAAGTCCTTTATGGGTAGACACTGACTTCTCCACATACTTTGTTAGGAAGATCAAGGTCATCCACCATGTGCTCCCTCAGGACCTTCCCCTGGACTTCAAGTGTTTTGCTACATGGAGCCTTGCAGCCCTCTGTCCTGCAAGCTCTGAAGGGTGTGCCTGTTTCTTTAAAGAACCAGCCCCTCTTCAGTGCATTCTGGCTGCCATAGCTCAGAAACCTCCCTCCATGAGTTGTCCACTCTATCTTTCTTATTCAGACTCTCCTACTTCTCCCTGTATCCCAGGACAGAAATGTCACCTCTCCCAGCCCTAAACAAAACAAACATATTTTGAAAAACTTCTCTCCACTAACAAGATTCTTGAATGGAGCCTATACCAGTTGCCCTTCCCATTCTCTTCCCAGCCACTTGTACACCTTCTATCCTCTCAGTCTTCCCATCCTTTGAGAGGACAGTGTCCCTATGGGGTCAATCACTGTCCACCTCTCAGGCCTCCCCTTTCAGGACTTTCTGCTCCATATGACAGAGCTGACCACTTTCTCCTTTTGAGATGTCTCTTCCCTAGGAGGTTCTGATTCCTGTCCTCCACATCTAGCTCTTCCAATTCAGCCTTCATCATGGTCTCTTTTCATTAAGTATATTTGGTATAAATTTCTATCCATAGACCCAAGTGTTTAAGAAACATTTCCTTAAAATTTTTTATTAATTAACTTGATTTCAACCCTGAGCTTCCATCTTCCTGAGTTGGTGAGAAATTCAGCCTAAGTAATTCACAGGGATTTCTCTTCCCTCTCCCCACAAGGAGTTGTGCCATGGTCCTAAGGTAGAACCCAGGGCTCAGACATAGGGAAGTCCCTCTGATATTATTATAGAACATTGGTCCACCCTGGATTATCATGAAGAATCCCACTTCCTCAGCCCCTTCTCCTTCCTCACTAAGCTGATTAAAGGGAAGCTTTGGCAAAGCTGGCAGCCTACGCACCTTGGGCCACCACTCTGAGGTCGTACCAATATTCAGAATACTACCAGAAACAGGGAATATGACCCTGCTGCTCTGCTCCAAGACCACAGACCTTGACTGGGAAGTGTCTCTTCAATCACTGGGAAATCCTCCTTATCTCTACCATATTCACCTTCTTCAGACAGCCTTGACCTCATATACATCCAGAGCCCTGGCTCTTGAGGCACATAAGCACAGAGTGTGCAACCTGAATCAGGGAAGGAATAACAGAGAGCAAAGATGAATCAGCATCTCAAAAAAGTATCCTGCCACCCTGAACTCATGAGAGTGGATGCCAGCAGGTGGGATAAGGGTTGGGGGGGTTGTAATATTTTATTTCTTTTTTTTCAACTTAGCAAATTGGACCAAATATATTTATGATGATAGGAATATGAGATTACATTTTTCTTTGCTTGCAACTGCATTTTTAATGTCTGAAAAATGAATAACAAAATTTAAAATCTCCAATAAAAATTTATCTTCCAAATAGGCATTTTCTAGTTTATGTCTGTACACAATTTTTGTTGACGATTCATCTATTCTAATGGTTTCCAGTTTTCCCACAGCACAGGCGATTCTGAAATTGATCTTGCTGCCTCCGAGCCATCTCCTACATGTCAGAATGTCATATCCAGGTGATCTTGGACACCTATATTTGCATATCTGACAGGCAGCTCAAACTCCACCTGCCACCCTTGACAAAGAGCCTGCTGCAACCCCCCACCCAATCCATCATGAAGCCCCATAAACTCGACTTCAGAACCTCTCAAATCAATCTCCTTCACCCCATCACTTCTTCCACCCCAACCCAAGATAACTTTACCCCTCATCTGGAAAACTGCCACTGTTCTTGAGAATTTCTCTACCTACTCTCCCATCTATGCTCTGCACAAGCAGCCTAAATGAGATTTTTGATGCCCGACCCCCACGTCAGATGAGGTGACTTCCTGCCTAAAGCTTCCTAATGGCTTCCCTTTAGAATAGGATCCAAACTCTGCAGGCTGGCCTTCAAGTCCTGACCTAGTCTAAATTCTGTTTCCAGTTTGCTCATTCTTCTCCCTCGTTCTTCATACTTCAGCTAACACTCGCCTCTTTCAGTTCCTCCAACACACCCAGCTGTTTCCCACCTTCAGGGCTTCTTTCAACCCCATCTCCCCACTCCCCAGTAAAAGTTCTTCCCACACTTCCACACTGCCTCTAAAATTCCCTCTTCACACAGCAATGCATTGAACTGCTCAGCTGAGCATGGTGAGCCCTTGATTAAAACTTCTTAACACATCCCATTCCTCTTAGGGGTGGTTCACAAGGTTTAACATGGCCCACAAGCTTCTGCAGGATGCAGCCCATCTGGGCTTCGGCCACACTGGCCTTCTTTCAACATCTCCAACGTGCCAAGTTTCTTCCTGCTTCCAGGACGTTGCTCATGCGTTCCTCAGTGTGAGCCCCTACCCCACACTCTTCACCCAGGAAACTCCTACTCATCTGGTTTTAGATAAAATCACATGTCCCAGAGAACATTCTCCTGACTTTTTGCTTACATTTTCAGCCTTTCATCTTCCCAGGGCTCTTATCACAACTTGTGATGATGTTTTTATTTTGTGATTGTTGTCTATCTTCTCCACTCAATGAGCATAGAGAACTCTGAACATCCCACTCTGCCTTGTTATCTGGTGGACTAGTTCAATGTCAGGCATATAAGAGGTGCTCAATGAATGTTGACTGAATGAATGAATGAATAAGTGAATGATGAATGCTTAGATTTAATGCCATCTTCTTTCCCCCTTTCTCTGCAACCAGATCCGCCCTTCTATTGTGCTTCTACCCTCAGTCATTGGCATTTGAAACCACTCATTCCTCAGGCTCAAAATGCTAGTATTACCTTTGACTTCTTCCTCCACCTTATTCTTTATATTGAATATGTAGTCAGCATATATCAAGTTGACCTCTAAATAGCTCAAACACACCCCCCCTCCTTTTCTTTCCCAGTAGTAAGCCCAGGTTACCTCGAATTTGGATTATTGAAATTTCTTCCTAGCTGCCCTCTCTCCCACTGACTCCAATCTGTTCTCCCCCAGAATCAGGACAATTATTTTCCTGAAGTTCAGATAGACTTCTTCCTCCAGATAGCCTGCCACTTCACACAAATCAAATCTGAATGGAACATTATGCAGCAATTAGAAGCAACAGATTAGATTTAAGCATAACAATATGAGTGAATCTTAACAACATATTGTTTAGTGAGAAGAATAAGAAAAGGAATAAGATTATTGTAACACAATATCATTTATATACATTAAAAATACATGCAGCCGACAGTAAACATTTTATAAATGCATAGACAAGCAAAAAGATAGACATGAAATGCAATATTGCAGTTTCCTTTAGGGAGGAGGAAAATGGGAAAGTGGTATGTGAGATAAAAGAGAAAAAATAAATAGAAGAAGAGAAGAGCTTGGCATGCTCATCATTGGCTTGGCTCAATGATAATAAATGGGCCATGAACTGAGAAGGAAAATAAACTCCACTCACTGCAGGTGAAATTCACAAAGAAAAAAGAATCAACAAAACAACTCATATCTCGGACAAGTAGTATGCAATTCATTTTTGCATCATTCTTCATAGTGCTTGGGACAATTTCTTGCACATCATTGGGCAACAGTAGACGTGCAAAAACTGCATTTGTTTTAACCATGACATGCCTCAGTGCTGAGAAAAACCATTCATGTCCTCATCTTACCCAACTGGAGACAAACTTACAGATACTGGCTTCTATACCTAATCACTTCTCCCTAATCACTTCCCTCAAGCACAATAATTCTCTTAACTACTTGAGCTCACAGCACTACTTTTTAGAAATTCTGATAAACAACTCTGAGCTTTTGAAGTATATAGATTTGAAGTATATTAAAAACTGTATCTTAATTTTATCAGGTACAGTGATAATATACAGCTACATTTTTTTAAAGAATTAGAAATTCAATTTTTATCTTTTTTGGTATGTTATGCTTAAGCTCCTACCTGCCAGAAATTATAGAATCCAAAATGGAAGTGCAGCTTCAGAAACCACGAGGTCACTTGGAGACCAGCTTTGCCGGCCGAACCCAAGTTTGAAGGAGAAGCAATAAATACTATGGACTGATTGGCTTAGTAATCTCCATTTGTCTCCTTCCAACCAGCACAGAATTGAAAAGGATAAATAGTTGATCATGGATTTCTTATTCCATCTGGGACTGTAAGACACTGAGAACATCTCCTTTACTTGGGATGAAGATGTAATGTTTTTGTAGACTTTTATTTGAAATTACAGACAAAATCGATCTTAGTGGGGAAGCCAAGCTTCTCTCAGACCCTGAATCTGGCTAATGAAAGTGTTAATGGTTTCAATAGACATTGTAAAATAAATACTCATAAAAGTTTGCACAGCACAGCGTTATATGGTCCCATAAAATCCAAAAGGCAATTATGGAGTTATGAGCTCCCTGCCCACCTCTCCAAGCATCAAGGTTAGCACAAGTGGAGGTGACAGAGGACCCTGGCAAAGGGGAGGGGGAATGTTAGAGCTGCACCAGGTGCTGATGTAGAGGAGACCAGACCTTTCCCCCGGCCTTCGGCTTCCTTGTCCATGATATGAGTATTTGATCTCAAACTCCCTTTGCTACTCTTAATTTCTCTGTACTTTACATCAGAGAATGTTGGTATGCAAAGTACAAGCATTAGCCTTTCTAGTCATACTCATAGCCGACATTTACTCACTGTTGATGGTGGACCCGCATGGTGCTAAGCACCTTATACTCAATATTCCATTTACTCCTCACATCATGCCTATGAACCATGCATTATTATTATCCCCATTTTACAGATGAAGAAACTGATTCCAGAGCCTGAGCACTTAACCACTGCAACACACTAGCTCATAATAGTATAGTGTTCGGGATGTTGATTAGCACACAAATTGGTAGAAGGGCTGCAGAGCCACACTTGGGGCTACCCAGCTAAAAGCAATGTTCCAAATTTGATCAAAAATTGCCCTGCCAAACAGACCACGAAGGTCCCTTACCATCCCTAAACCAGAGATGCTGCCGGCATCCCTCCTGTCCCCAGCACTTGGCACCAGGCAAGGCCACCAGCACCATGCTGCCAGAACACCTTCCTTGTGGTCTCCACTTACCTACCACCTGTGGCACCAAACTGGGTGGATATGTGAGCAATGGAGCCTGTGTTACAGGCTCACCAGGCACAGGGCAGCTGGAAAACTGACCTCCTGCCATTTTCAGCTTCTCCCACCTGGGCTCATAGGATGGGGAAATCTTCAACGTAAGTAGGAGGATTCAGTTTGCTGGGCAGCCAAAGGGGAAAAAAAATGGAAAAGTCCAGGATGTGCCAGAAAACATCTGTGCAATCTGACCTTTCCGAGACCCTCTCTGTTACTTGGCAATCAGTCCATTTGTCCTCTACCTACCACATTCAGCTCAGTAGTTACTTCAGATTTTTTTCAGCTTTCTCCTCTGCCGTCTTGTTCCTGACCTCTCATTCTTGGTCATATCCTTATTTCCTTCTTTAAAGAGACTGGAGGCTCCCTATGGGAGAGCTCAGACTGCTCCTGTGCTCATAAGGACAGACTGATGTGGGTTCAAGTCCTGACTCTATTACTTTCTGATTGAGGATATCAAGCAAGTTACTTACCTTCCCTGAGCCTCAGCTTTCTCTCCTGTGAAATGAGGCTAGTGATAATGACCTTGCAGGTTGTAGCCTGGAAGTAAAGGAATATATGTGAAGTAAAGCATACTGCCTGCTGCATAGTAGGTACTCCATTGACATTATTTCTTCCTTTGTCTTGACCCTTTATAACGGACACTGGTGCGTTGCTCAAATTGCAACTGAAAAACTTCATTTCCAGCTAATGGAAGTGTTTTGAGGGTTGCCAGCCTTCACTGGGACTCTTCCTTGACCAAAGATGGAGAGTTGACTCACCCAGGGTCATGCCTTTTCCTGGGGCAGCCTGTACCCAGCTACCAGTTGATGCAAATATATGAAGGTCCAGCTCCCTTATCCCAACCCAGGACAATTCTGAAAGGCCATTGCAGCCCCAAAGCTCCCCAAAGGGTTGGCTGAGGCCCTTGTCATGACTGTACCACAGTCCAACTCCACACTGTCTACTCTGGATGGCTTTCTTTCTCCTTATACGGAATGATCCAGAGAGCACTCCTTCACAAATGTCCTGCATGCCAGTATCTGTGAGTCTGTTTCCTGAGCAAGCCCTTTTCCCTGTCTTGCCTTCAGGGAAAGGTATCCCTTTCTAGTCTCACACCTGATTCCATGCCCTACCATCTGAAAACAATCTCTCCTGCCATACTGGATGTGACCTTCAATTACACATGTGTGTTAACAGTGTCTTTCTATTTTCCATCCTAGTCTTGTTGATGGGACCTGCTAAATCTTTCAAGGCCCTTCTTAGGTGGTGCTTTTTCTGGAAAGCCTTCTTTGGCTTCCCCAGTGGAAAGTATCCACTCACTTCTCTGATTATTTCATCCCCTTCTATTGACCTGGCATCTTGTGCAGCCTGCTGTGTTAGTATGCAAGTCATTTGCGAGTTTACCTGGAGATCCACTCCTTGCCTCCCATTCCTCTGCTCTGTGGCTCAGAGGCCTGACTCAACAAACTGCATTTCCCAGCGGCATGTGACCACTGATTTCTGGTTAGGACAGCCAGTAGGACGCATAAATGAGAGGTTGGTAGGAAGGAAGAGAAGAGAATCCAGGGGATTTCTTTCCTTTCTCTGCTTTGGGGAGGGACATCACTGTCAAGGGCTGTGCCCACCTTGGCTTCAGCTCCACCAGGTAGCCCCTGCTCCCAGGCTCCAGTCACTCTCTTCCTGTTGTCTGACTTGCCTTGAGGGGTGATGGTTTCTCTTGTTAATCTCTGGGTTGTCTCATGGTCCCCTGTGTTCAGTTCTTCCAAACCTGCTGTAACTATTCTCTCATAGCAAACACCTTCAATTAAACTAGCTGGTTTGAGTTCTGTGTCCCTGATGGGCACAGATGTTATTTCTGTATTTGCCTTACCCTCTCTCACAAGACTGGGAAGATCTCCTGGGCAGGAACAGAGACAAAGCCTGCAGCCAGTAAAAGCAAAATTGGCTCTTCTCCTTGCTGGTAAGTTCCTGGGTGAATACCCGCATTTCAAAAGCATCTGATGTGCTATTCTTCAAAACCAAGACTCCCACAATTAACTAAGGTTGCCTTATCTTCCCACTTTCCAATGTAATTTAGAAGAATCCAGTAATCCTTGGCTATTTTGTACAGAAAAAGCCTTCAGCAGCTTAACTAACCTTCTGGACCAGGAAAGTGTACCCTCTGCAGTGTCTCCTGCTATAAAGACTTACAAGCTTTTTTTTGTTTTGTTTTGTTTTGAGCAAAGTCCTGTTCTGTGGCCCAGGTGGGAGTAATTGTGACTCACTGCAACCACCACCTCCTGGGCTCAAGCAATCCTCCCACCTCAGCCCCTTCAAGTAGCTGGGACTACGAGTGTTCGCCACCATGCCAAGCTAATTTTTGTAGAGATGAGGTGTTGCTATGTTGCCCTGGCTGGTCTCAAACTCCTGGGCTCAAGCAAATCTGCCTGACTGGGTCTCCCAAAGCGCTGGGATTACAGGTATAAGCCATCACGTCAGGCTGGTTTACAAACTTTTAATGTTGAAACAAAATATGTTTTACCCAGCTGATGTCTCAAAGAATTATCTCCCGATCTTGCTTGTGGTTTTGAAAATAAATATTAATAGCAAAGCTGTTTGTAAATATCTGAAACAAATGTAAGCCTTTAATTATTTTTTGCATTAAACGTTGGCAATTGATATTCCCCACTCATGAGCTACAAACATTGTGTATGTGTACATGGGCATATATTCTTCTTAACAGCAATTATTGTCTATGGTGACTGGGGAAATTGCTCTGAGGTTGAAAAGTTTATTTGCATCTATACCCAAGGGATTGTGGATAGTAATGCCTACTGTCTCATCCACCTTATTTAAAATTTGCAATGGGAAACACAATTCAATCTAGCGCATTTCTAAAGCCCAATGGAAAATAGATTGGGCATCAGAGTCAGAAAATGCAAATCCAACGTTAAACTCCATCCCAAACACATCTTCCCAGGTTTTATTTTCTTTTTTTCTTCCCCAAGGCCAGCGGTGCTGACTCAGTAGTGCATTAAACACAAATGTGTGAGTTCGGCCCTGACCAGCCATTAATCAATGTGCTGCCACAAGGGCAGCATCCTCGGGTTAGCAATCAACTGCAAGGTGCCGGGCGCATGCAGGGAGAAATTAAACCAGGCTTTAGAGGTAGCTAGGGGCACGCCCACTTCCTCCGCTTAAAGGACCTGGTTGGTTGAAAGGAAAATTTAATGCTAAAACAGAATTATAAATACGTGTTATATTTTACAGGTGTGCATTTAACAAGCTGATTTGTTTAATGGTAGAGAAAGAAAGAAGAAAGGATGGAAGAAAGGAAAGAAGGAAGGGAGTGAGGGAGGAAGGGAGGGAGGTAAGAAGGAAGGAAAGAAAAAAGGAATTGATTGTAGCCTCACTTGAAAATAACAACAAAGAGTTTACCCATGAGACCTCTGGAGATAAGAGGCCTGAACAATGGGCCTTCTGTCCCTGCTCCTGCCTCTCAGAGACCTTGGGAAAAACAGCATGGGTTCAAGACCAGCCATCCCCAACCCAGCTTGAAGTGCAGATACAATCCACCAGAGAGCCTTGGACACTTTGCTTACTAGAAGTGGCTTTAAAGTGGAGGAGCCTCATGAGGAGAGGGGCCGGCCTGGGCCTCCTGACCCTGATTTTTCACCTTAGATTAAGGGCCCAGTGCTGCTCAGTCTGGAAAGCAGGTGCTTTCCCCTCCTCTGCTGCCTGTCCTTGGGCAAGGGCAGCCTCCCGCTGTCAGCACGGAACTCCTCCTGGGGCCCTTGGAGGAGGCAGGATGCATGTTCAGTTCTCAGGGAGAATGCAGGGCAGAAGGGAAGGTTCAGAGATGATTTCTCCTGGGGAGTCTCACAAGACAGCAATTCCCTCCTTTTGTCCCCTCCCCGTCTCTTTAATCTCACTTTCAGGAACCACATGGTGTGATTCACAGCTCCAGCCCTACCTGGGGAGGTGTGCAAAATGCCCCTGCTAGCTCTCTCTCTCCCTTCTCTCCCCTCTCTCCTCTCTCCTCTCCCCTCTCCCCTCTCCTCTCCTCTCTCCTCTCTCCTCTTTTTCTCCAACAGAAGAGACTCCAGAATATTGTCTTTATTAAGGGGAATCATAAGCCCCAAACTGCAGGTCCCCTGCTCCTAATGCCACAAGGTGGGGGGAGCACTTCAAGCATGGAGGTTGGAGGAACCTCGAGCAACAGTAACCTAGCAACAGTGTCTCAGGATTTGAATGTAATTATACCCCAAGCGTGATAAATACTCAGAAGGGCTCCTTATGTGCAGATCATACTAAACAAGTCTTTGAAATTACCCTTATCAAATATTGATAGAAGAAAACTTTTTTGAAAAGTAAAATTAAAACCCTAAAGTGCATGAACAACCTTTCCCACCAAGTGCCCTGGGCACTGAAAGAACGCCAGCCCAGGCAGTGCAGAAAGCCTCAAAATTCCTTTCATGGGTAACGTGACAGGCTTGAAAGAGGAGCCGGAGCTGGGAACACGAGCATCCTTGCAGATGCTGTGCAGCACTGGATACTGAGGTCAGGCTGCTGCCTGACCATGAGGTCAGGAGAACTGACCTGGGATTGGGGCCTCAGTTTTCTCATCTCTAGAGTGAGTGTGCTGAGCAAGATGAACTCTCAGCTCTGTGCTAGCCATGCCCTGAGGGAGGAGTGGAAGTGAGAGGTATGAAGTGGGCAGTGCAGGCAAGAGCAGTCCAGAGAGCAGGAACAATATGGATGTAGGTTCCAAATCTTTTGCATCCTCAATACTAAGGTTAGTTTGATTGAGTCCAAGACAATGGGTCTCAGTGTGAGGGCCGAAGCTGAGGACGTGAATAGTCCTGCGTGCTGAACAGCCTTGCAAGCCTTGTTGAAGAGCCTGGGCTTTATTCTGAGTGCAAATAGTAGTGACTGCAGGTGTAGATGGTGTGAAGCATGTGTGTGAAGGGCAGTGATGGCACAGTCAGATGTACATGCCGGAATAGATCTCGACTCCATGAGGATGGCTGCTGGGCCACCCTGTCCCCAGGCTATTGGCAGTAATTGATTTCATAGAAGGTGGAGGATTTAGCGCAATCATCAGGAGCAGCCCTGTGACATGGAGCTGGACTTCAGGTGTCTTTATTCAGATGCTTTGTCAAGACTCCTAGGACAAAACTCAGAGCTGCCACCATCCACCTATATGCTGCATCAGGTTGATGCAAAAGAAGTCCCTGAACACCTAGTGTGATAAGATCCTGGGATCAGTTTAAGGCTGACCAAGACAAGTCTAGAATCAGAAACTTTGAGAAAGAGAGTCTGCTCTGGAGAAAAGAAGAATAGTGGATTTAAGAGTAGAAGAGAGGATATCAGGTCTCTGTCCTAACATTGGGTTATCAGTGGTACAGACCCCCAAAGATGGAGACCAAAACCAGAGAATGGGACAAGAGAGAAACGTCTTACCTAGAAACTCAGCCTGTGTTGTTATTATTTAGGAGTCCCTGCCCAGCCTGACCACTGCCCTGCTGTGTGATCTATGCCAACCTCTTTCCATTTGGGGCAAAGTGCTGACCAGGCTCTTGCATCAGGCTTCTAGCCTGGGCCCAGGTGACATACAGCAAGCCCAGTGCTTCCGGGTCTGCTTCCCCCTTGCTCCACCCATGAATGCCCTCATCACAGGGGAGAGCCCTCTTCTCTTATGTCTTTCTCTGGGACTGTGGTTCGTGTGTTTCCTGCTTGTTCGAAGAAATAGTCTTCCATTAGATGCCACAACTTTAAAGGCCTCAGATCTCATCTGTGAGCTCCCTTCTCTGGGTTGGGCTCCCTTGATGGCACTGCAGGCACCTCCCAAGAAAGCAAGGATAGGAAAGGCAGGTGGACTCTGCTTGAAGGAAGCACTGTTTACAGAAATCCCCTTGAACAAACCAGCTAAAGAAAGGTGGACTGTTTGACTTTCATGAGACTGACTAGGGATTTTTGTAAACGCCTACAGCCTTAGAGTACCACCAGTAAGTGCATTTAGAGAGCATCGTATGAAGGACTGAAAGGGCAAAGGGTAGAAAAATATGAATACCAAAATATTAAGGACCACTTTCATTTAAAATCAGTGGAAATAGTCAGTGGGGGACAGGGGAGGAAGGAGTGACACCAGCATTAGGGCAAAATTTTCTAGGGGTCTCCAGATGAACAGTTAGCAGAAAGAGAGTTGGAGAAAAGATCTGACTCATTACTTGAATTTAGTCTTTTGACTTCTGAAAACATTTCTGTCTTCTGTATGTTTGTTTTCTGATATAAGAAAGGAATTACTGGATATATACATTTATTAGATACTGCCAAGTTCCCTTAAGTCTCCAGGTTTAAATTTCTCCCTTGGGAATTAGTGAATTTCTCTCTACCTTTCCATCAACACTGAAGCCCCTACACTGTGCCGGGAATAAGACGGACACTTACCCAGCTGTGTCAGAGAGCAAGCAGGAGGCAGACAGCACATGCAAAAAGAGAATAAAGGTCTGAGCAGGTGTAGGAGAACCCACAGAGGCCATGCAAAACCTGGAGCTGGCACCAGCAGAGCATCACCACCCTGTAAGTGAGGAGAGAGAAAGAGAAAGTTTGCCAAAAGGAGCTGAGGGAGAGAGGACTATATAGACCAAGTCACCTTAAGAGGAACAGTGACTTTCGATCACTGAACACAGCCAGCCCAAGGAATCTCACAGGGAAGGAGATGGAAAAACTAGTACCTCAAGCCCACTGATCTCCTGCCAGGGGTCCCCATTAGTAAAACCCAACCAGAAACCATAAGAGCCCTATCTGTGCTGTTTGCACAGGTCAGAAGTCAAAGAGGCGACCTTTTGCTGGCTATGGGATCCCAGAGTGGAACTGGAACCAGGGATGCTCAGGGAAAGCCCAGGATTACGAACTTTGACATCACAGACCAGTTGCTTCCATTATTTTATCTACAAGGAATCCATGAGGTTGGTGTTCTTGTTACCTGTGTAGTATGCTTATCATTGCTGACGTACTGTGCTAAGCACTTAAGAACATTAACTAATTTAATCATCACAACAAGCCCCATGGTGGAATCTGACCAAAGAAGAGGTGGCTAAGTTACAAGCCGGGTATGCAACCAGGCTACCTGCATCCAAAGCATGATTCATACCATGCATTACACCCTGGGTTGATGTAATCCAGCCCAAGACATGAAATGGAACCTCAGCCCATGTAGCCTTTTCTTACAGCTAATTTTTCTTGATTTTAGGTCCACATGCTCAGGACGATAATCTTTGTTAAAATTCTAAGATAGTTTTAAAAATTGATTTATTATACTTTAAGTTCTGGGGTACATGTGCCGGTCGTGCAGGTTCGTTACATAGGTACACATGTGCCATGGTGGTGGTTTGCTGCATCCATCGCCCCGTCATCTACATTAGGTATTTCTCCTAATGTTATCCCTCCCCAATCCCTCCACCCCCTGCTATTCCTCCTCTAGCCCCCCACCCACCAGGACCTGGTGTGTGATATTCCCCTCCCTGTGTCCATGTGTTCTCATTGTTCAACATTCACTTATGAGTGAGAACATGTGGTATTTGATTTTTGTTTTTGTGTCAGTTTGCTGAGAATGATGGTTTCCAATTTCATCCATGTCCCTGCAAAGGACATGAACTCATCCTTTTTTATGGCTGCATAGTACTCCATGGCAATCATTAAAACATCAGGAAACAACAGATGCTGGAGAGGATGTGGAGAAATAGAAACACTTTTATGCTGTTGGTGGGAGTGTAAATTAATTCAAACATTGTAGAAGACAGTGTGGTAATTCCTCAAGGATCTAGAAATAGAAATACCATTTGACCAAGCAATCCCATTACTGGGTGCATACCCAAAGAATTATAAATTATTCTATTATAAAGACACATGTGCACATATGTTTATTGCAGCACTGTTCACAATAGCAAAGACTTGGAACCAACTCAAATACCCATCAGTGATAGACTGGATAAAGAAAATGTGGCACAAGATTCTAAAATGTTTTAAACATAAAGAAAAAATTACAAGCTCACACCTGTAATCCCAGCGATTTGGGAGGCCAAGGCAGGCAGATCATCGAAGATCAGGAGTTTGAGACCAGCCTGGCCAAGATGGCAAAACCCCATCTCTACTAAAAATACAAAAATTAGCCAGGCATCATGGTGGGTGCCTGTAGTCTCAGCTACTCAGGAGGCTGAGGCAAGAGAATCGCTTGAACCCCAAGAGACAGAGGTTGCAGTGAGCCAAGATCATACCACTGCACTCCAGGCTGGGTGACAGAAAAAGACTCTGAATCAAAAAAAAAAAAAAAGGAAAAACATAGATAATATTATGATCAACACTGTATGTCTAGCAACCAACTTAATCAAATCTTAGTATTTTGAAATATTTGCTTCAGATCTCTTTTAAATGAAAAAAAGCATTACAAATAATCTTAAAGGCATAATGGACTCCTCCACAATTCTTTTCCTTTCTCACCTTTCCAGACTTTATCAGCACCATAAATTTGGGGTTTATCATTTCTATCAGTGTTTTAATGCCAAATATTTGTGTACCATAAGTAGAAATAAACTAATGTTATTTGCAGCCTTTTAACATATATATGAATGGTTTTATACTGTATATATTAAATTGCCAGTTGCTTTTATCATTCCAAATTATATTTTTGAGACTTATTCATGTTCACACATATTTATCTTATTAATCTATTATAGAGTATTCCATTGTATAATAACTTCACAAATTATTTCTCCATTTTTCTGTTAACTTTAAATTTGTTTCCATTTTTCTTCATTACAAAAATGCTGCTAGGAATACATACACACACACACATATATGTGTATATATATGGTTTCTGGTACAAGAAAGAAATTACTGAACATACATTTTACTAGCTATTGCCAAATTGTTCTCACCAACAATTTTGATAGTTTTTCTTCACATTTTCATAATATTGGTTTTGTCAGATTTAATATTGTCAATCTGAAGCATGTGAAATGGAATCTCATTAGAGTTTTAATTTGCATATTTCTGATATTTAGTGAGGCTGAGTATCTTTCTGTTTATTGACTATTTGAGTATCTTTTCCATAATTTGTCCAATCAAAAGTTTACCAAACTTTCTAATTTTTCTTATTAAGTTGGCATTCTCTTTTTATTTACTTTTTTTTTTTTTTTTTTAAGACAGAGTCTTGCTCTGTTGCCCAGGCTGGAGTGCAGTGGTGTGATCTTGGCTCACTACAACCTCCACTCCCAGGTTCAAGCTATTTTTGTGCCTCAACCTCCCAAGTAGCTGGTATTATAGGCACATACCACCATGCTGTGCTAATTCTTTTTGTATTTTTAGTAGAGACAGGGCTTCACCATGTTGGCCAGGCTGGTCTCGAACTCCTGACCTCCAGTGATACACCTGACCTCCAGTGATACACCAAAGTGCCGGGATTACAGGCATGAGCCACCATGCCTGGCCTTTGTAAAAATTTTACATTAGGTTCCAGGATACAAGTGCAGAACATGCAGGTTTGTTATATAGGTATACATATGCCATGGTGGCTTGCTGCTGCTATCAACTGGTCATCTAGGTTTTAAGCCCCAAATGCATTTGCTATTTGTCCTGATGCTCTCCCTCCCCTGGCCCCCCAACCCCCAATTGGCCCCCATATGTGATGTTCCCCTCCCTGTATCTATGTGCTCTCATTGTTAAACTCCCACTTATGAATGAGAATATGTATTGTTTAATTTTCTGTTCCTGTGTTAGTTTGCTGAGGATAATGGCTTCCAGCTTCATTCATGTCCCTGTAAAGGACATGCTCTTGTTCCTTTTTATGGCTGCATAGTTTTCCACAGTGTATATGTACCACATTTTCTTTATACAGTCTATCATTGATGGGCATTTGGGCTGGTTCCACGTCTTTGCTATTGTAAATTGTGCAATAAACATAAAAAGACTATGCACATGTCTTTATAGTAGAATGACTTATATTCCTTTGGGTATATACTCAGTAACGGGATTTCTGGGTCAAATGGTATTCCTGGTTCTAGATCCTTTAGGAATTGCTACACTGTCTTCCACAATAGTTGAACTAATTATATTCACACCAACAGTGTAAAAGCATTCCTATTTCTCCACAGCCTCACCAGCATCTATTATTTCTTGACTTTTTAATAATTGCCATTCTGACTGGTGTGAGATGGTATCTCATTGTGATTTTGATTTGTATTTCTCTAGTGATCAGTGATGTTGTGCTTTTCTTCATGTTTGTTGGCAGCAAAGGGATTAAAGACTTAAATGTAAAACCCCAAATCATAAAAACTCTAGAGGAAAACCTAGGCAATACCACTCAGGACATAGGCATGGGCAAAGACTTCATGACGAAAATGCTAAAAGCAATTGCAACAAAAGCCAAAATAGACAAATGGGATGTAATTAAACTAAAGAGCTTCTGCACAGCAAAAGAAACTATCATCAGAGTAAACAGGCAACCTACAGAATGGGAGGAAATTTTTGCAATCTACCCATCTGATAAAGGTCTAATATCTATAAACTACACAGAACTTACACAAATTTACAAGAAAAAAACAATCAACCCCATCAAAAAGTGGGCAAAGGATATGAACGTACACTTCTCAAAAGAAGATATTTAAATTGGCATTTTCTATCTGCTTCTGATACTAATTCTTAAACAGTTACATTTGTTACATTTATCTTCTTCCATTCTGTTACTTGACTTTCACTGGGCTTTGGTGTTTTTCATTGATATATATTTTAATTTTAATATGATAAAATTTAATAGTATTTTTTTGCACTTTCTGTGTCTTGTTGAAAGTAATTCTTCTCAATATTATAAGGTTAATTTACCTATTTCTTCTAAAAAGGGCAGCATTTTGCTTTTTTATATTTACAGCATGAATTGAGGAAATAATTTTAGTCTTAAATGGTTATACAATTGTACTATTTATTGAATACATTTATTTCAGGGCTAGATATTTTTATTCATTAACTGTCATATAGTTAATAGATGAGAGTTAAAGGATTCCATTTAAAATTGATATGCCAGATAATGAAAGGTTAGGTAAGAAAAAGAGGATTTAGAGTCATACAAAGTATTAATATAAAGGTAACTACTGGAATAAAAATATAAACCTCTATAAATACCAGAAAAGTATGTAAAAGACCAAAAGAATACAGCAAACACAGCAAGAAAAACAATAGTGTGACAAAAATATGCCATAGTATACACAGTAATCATAATATGACTGAATTGAGAACAAACAATAGTTCTATCCGTCAATGTGAATGAGTTTTACTTCTCTATTAAAAGAAAAAGATTTTTCAAACAGGCTCATAAAGCAAAATCCAGCTCTATAAAAGAGATACACCTAAAATACAGTGATTCAAAAAAGCTGAAAAAATAAAGGGATGGACGAATATTTGCCAACCAAATGGAAGCAACAAGAGAAATCGGAATTGTGGTTGTGCTATCAGCTAAGTAGAATTCAACGCAAAAAGTATTATAGAAAACAAAAGACCACTTTACAAATGAAAAACCGCATTCTACAATGAAGACATAACAATTCTTTATATATATGCATGAAATAACATAACAATTGCCTTTACAAAACATAAATGACAAGAGAAATATATAGAAATACACATTTTTTTTTTTTAGAGACAAAGTTTCACTCAGTTGCCCAGGCTGGAGTGCAGTGGTGTGATCTCTGCTCACTGAAACCTTTGCCTCTCAGGTTCAAGCGATTCTCCTGCCTCAGCCTCCCAAATAGCTGGGATTACAGGCAGGCACCGCTAGGGCCTGGCTAATTTTTGTATTTTTAGTAGAGATGGGGTTTCACCATGTTGACCGGACTGGTCTTGAACTTCTGGCCTCTAGTGATCCGCCTGCCTCAGCCTCCCAAAGTGCTGGGATTACAGGCGTGAGCATCACCACCTGGTTTATACTTTTAATAGAAGATTTTAACACAGCACTCTTAGTACAAGGTAAGTCGAGTGTACGAAAGGTATAAAGAATATAAAAGGTCTAGCAATCTAATTAACAAGGTATATATCTTAAACAGCACATACTGAGAATGGAGAGTACACCTTCTAAGAATGCATGGAACATTTAAAAAAATTAGTCAATATTCTATTCTATTTGTTATTTGTCTATTCCTGAAACAAAACCATACTGTGTTGTCAAAAAACCTCGACCCTTGGTAAGGCAAATCTTTCCATCTTCTTGTTTCTCAAAATCATCTGGATTCATAGATCCAAATTAATCAGCACAAGAAATGAAGAAAGTAGCACCAAGGCAAACTGTAATCAAATTGTGTAAAACAAATGATAAAGAGAACAACCTTTAAAATGGGTGGAGAAAAAAGACAGCACACACAGAGAACAAAGTTAAGGAAAACGGCAGGTTTCTAGTTTGAAACAATGTAAGCCAGGTGATGACAGAGCAACATCCTAAAAGTATCAGAGAAAAAATACCTGTCAACCTGGAAGTACACACCTAGAAAAAATACCTTTCAAAAACAAAGGCAAAAAAAAAAAAAAGTTTCTTTTATTCCATGCCTTCCTTTCAGACATTCAGAAGCTGAAAAAGTCATCACTGACAGAGCTGCACTATCAGAAATGTTAAAGGAAGTCTTGCATGTTCTTCAAATGTACCCCAAAACCTAAAATGCAATTTAAAAAAATTAAAAAAAAAAAAGGAAGTCCCCCAGGAAGAAGGAAACGATACTAGATGGAAATCTGGATTCACACAAAGGAAGGAAAAGCACCAAAATGGTAAAGATGTAAAGGCTGTGGGTGGAATGGTGGCCCCCAGAAGGGTATGAGCATGTTCCAATTCCCAGAACCTGGGAATGTTATCTTATTTGGAAAAAAAGGGTCTTTCTGATATAGTTAAGGATCTGGAGATGAGATCATCCTGGATTACCTGGGTGGGCTCTAAATCCAATCACAATTGTCCTTATAAGTGTGAGGCAGAGGAAAGTTAGACAGAATGGGAACAGAAGCAAATACACAGAGAAGAAGGTGATGCAAAGACATAGGCAGGGATTGGAGAGCTGTGCTACAGGCCAAGGAGAGCCAAGGAGTGCCGGAAGCCACCAGGAGGCAGGAGAGAGGTTTGGAGTGGATTCTCCTGGAGCATCCAGAGAAAGCCTGGTCCACCTGACACATTGATTTCATGCTTCTGGACCCCAGAACTGTGAGATAATAAATTTAATTTGTTTTATGTCACCAAGTTTGTGATAATTTGTTATGTCAGCCACAAGAAACTAATACGGTGGGTAAATCTAAAAGAGTTTTTTCTTATTTTAAAAATTATACTGCAGTGCCAGGTGACTCACATCTGTAATCCCAGCATTTTCTGAGGCCTAGGTAGGCAGATTACATGAGGTCAGGAGTTCGAGATCAGCCTGGCCCACATGGTGAAACCAGTCTACTAAAAATGCAAAAATTAGGTGGGCGAGGTGGTGGGCACCTATAATACCAGCTGTTTGGGAGGCTGAGGTGGAAGAATCACTTGAACCCAGGAGGTGGAGATTGTAGTGAGCTGCGATCATGCCACTGAACTCCAGCCTGGGTGACAGAGCAAGACTGTGTCTCAAAATATACATATACTAAGAAGATAATTGACTGTCAAGCAGAAGTGATAACAATGCATTTAAGGTTTACAATATATGCAGAAAAAAATATATAACACAAAAAATTAAATTATAGCACAAAGATCAGGAGAGGGGAAGTGGAGGAATACTATTGTAAAGTTCTTAGATGCAAGAAATGATATTATAATATTATTTTAAAATAACAAGGATAAAATGGAATTACACAAAATATTTAACATTCATGATTTATAATTAATTATATCTCAATAAAACAAAATTATTTAATATTGCTAACTACCCTAACTTTTTAAAAAGTTTTTTAGCATTTATTTGACCCCTCCATTTAGTTTTCTATTATGATTAGTTGATTCTGTTTATCTGTAGAGCTATTTAGTTTCTGTACTCGCCATTGCTTCTTTTATTCCATGCCTTTCTCCTTGATTCACTTTCCTTCTTTATATTGAGTCTCTCCCAAGATTTTTGTTTATATTTGCTTGTTTTTTACTTTTAGAGGCATGTGATTGAAAAATCATCATTTCTCTTTTAAAATGTTTTTATTTTGCCTCCTCTTAAGTGAAGTGTGCCTAGGTATACAGTTTGGCATTCCAACACTTCAAATGCATTATTTTATTTTATTCTAGCATCTATTATTGCTGAGGAGAAGTCTGCTGTCAATCTGATTGCTTACTTCAAGCTCTGCCTTTGCTCTCTAGTAATGCTAAGGTTGTGTTCTACCTTCAATGTTCCACAATTTCATGTGACACATCTCAGAGTGAATTTTAATTATCTTTAAGCACTCCAAAGAGTTTAGCTCTTAATACCCATGTCTTTATTTGATTCTGAAGGAGTCTTAGCCATTGTCTCTTTAAAAACAGTTTTTCTGCTACTATGACTTCTATTTTTTCTTGAAGTCCCTATGAATATTTGTTGGATTGCCTTAAACTATTCTTCATGTTTTCTTAACTTTTCTTTTAAAATTTGTTATACCTCTTTCCCCTTCTGCTCTAAATTCTGGACACATTCCTCAGTGTCATCTTCTAATTTACATCATTTCTCTTCAAATATATCTAGTTTAGAATTGATCTCATTTATTTGGTTTTTATTTCAGTGACTATAATTTTTATTTCTAATATTTATTGATCTGATTTTTATTGTACGTATGTGTTCTTGTTTTATTTTACTGACTTTGCTTCCTAATTTTTATTTTTAATTGAAATTAGCTATTTAATTGTCTCAGATTTTAAACCTACTTTCCAAATCTTTTTTTCACTCTTAAATGCATTTTGGCTTGAGTAAATATTTATTCTGATAGATATTACTGACAGTCTTTCTTGGCTTTAGATTTCTTCAAGACGTTTAGAATTTGGGATTTTAGGCTCACTTTAAGAGGGCCTAAACAGGTTTCTACACCTATTTTTTTCTCTCTCTCTATTCTCAGTACTCACTCTGTCCGCAATTGTATGGCTGCCTCTGTGCAGTACTCCCATTGGAGGGTCCCTGGTCTAGAAATCCTTGCCTTACACTGGCAGCTCAGAGTCCCTGCTCAGAAGGATGTCAGTTATAGAAATGATCCAGTTACAAGGGTATGGAAGGCCTGATCCACTTTTTGCCACAGGCTGAGAGCCGGAGTCCTTGCCCTCAGGTTCACAGGTTGCTGGGGCCATCACTGTGGCAGGCCATGGATCGCTGGGGTTTTTTTCTTTAGGATTTTTCATGAGCTAGGATGTCTTTTCCCAGGCCCTAGCATCAAAGCATTAGGGTTTTTCTGGCCTCTCATTTTGCACAGAGGCCCTTAGCTTCATTATCCAACAGACTGCTTATTTCTGGCTGCACTCGCTCTCTGGACTCTCTGTCACACACAGAGGGAAGCAGACATATGCCTTCAGTTCTGCTTTTTTCCCTGACTTTCTGTTTTATTTGAGGTATCCAGAGATGTTTACCTTGTGTTTGAACCTGTAGGTATCCCTTTTTTTGGTTTAATTGTTTATCTATCATTGCTATTCATTTGCAGCATTGGGGATATCAAATCGAATGTGTGAACATAGTGATGGTCTTAATGGATGAAGTGGCTTCTTAATGCACTAATGTGTGATTGATCATTTGACCTTCTGAAACTTGGAAATAATTCTTAGCCCCTCAACTTTACATCACTTGGGCCTAAGGATTTGGAGCCACCAGTCTTAGAACCACTGGCATAAGTTACGCGATTTGAGAAATTTAGAATGGTCCTTCTTAAAGTATCTTCCCACAGCTTGGGGAAAAAAAGCACATCAATTTTGGCATGAATTGAACATGCAGTAAACCTGCTGACTGCATGAAAAGTGGAAGGATCTCACTTGAGACCCCGAAACTATCAACCCATTAGCATCTAACAGGAGAGTTTCATTTGCCACTCTGACTTCCAACACTGGGCAAACAGTGGCATCTGAGGGACAGAGAGCTGTGACAAGATGGCTGAGTCAGCAAAGCTGTCAAACAGGAGCCACGAAGGGCCAGTTACAGATTCATGGTGACAGACTCCAGTGCATCTGAGTCCTCTGGACATGGGGAATAACCAAAGAGCAGGTCACAGTGTGTGTTTTCTGTGTGTCAGGGGTATAGTCTGGTCTCTATTTCATTGCACTCCTTCTCTCAATATGCAGCTGATTTGTGGTTTTTCAGCTAGATCAAGAAGCTCACCACAGACATAAAATAATGATCTATTTCTCTCTTTTTAAAAGATTAAGTTAATGGATGCAATTTTTTTTAGAAGTTAAATTCTTTTTCCATCAAATTTCCTTAAACTTTGGAGCTTGCTGCATCTCTCAACCACTGATCACTAGTTGAAGCTAAAGTGGCCAGGTCTCATCCAACATCAACAACTTTGTGCAGCCTGCCAGCCTCATCTTCAAATTAGATTTGATAACTGGGCTCATGCTTATTACTTTTGTTCTGCCAAAATGTGGTTACTAAAAATGTGTTTTTGATAAAGGCAAGACCCACTTTAAAATAGTGTAGCTCTCTGTTTCTGAAATATTTTTCACAGAATGATAATCCTGTTAACTATTTGTTAAAATTACCCAGAAATTTTCTGTTTTTCAAAAATTGGGGGGAAATACTTGATTTCAAAAAGTTAAACTTTAAAATTTTTACTTTCAAAATGATCAACTCCAATAATATTCCCATGTGTAGTATGATTCCTTGAGCTAGAGATTGGGTGTTTCACTTTTCTAGACACATTTGATCAGGGAAACTTCTATTTCAGGGCACTTCCAGGAGCTTCTATTCTGCAGAACCCTCTGTAGGAAATGCCATAAAGTCCTTCAAAATGGTTGTATGGTATTATTAAGGAGAACAATATTTCATGGTGTTCTGCAGAGAGTAAAGTGCCCTACAATCCTAAATGCTTTGAGAACCAACTATTAATTTTTTAAATTCCTCTAGTGGCAGTATGGAGTGTAGACTGCAGCAAAGCCACCTGACAGGAGTTCCAGGAAGGTGGACATTAATGTATAATGCCAAAAATTATACAGTGTGAATTATGAAAGACTGAAGTGCTCAAGAAGGGGGAATGGGTTTTAGAGAAGAATCAAGAGAAACTGTGTTCTGATTAGCTGTGAGCAGGAATGACAGGGGGAACCAAGGATTGGTTCATTCATTCATTCATTCAACAATGTTTTTTGAGCACCTGTCCTGTGCAGGCATTACTGTTCTAGGTCCCATCAGTATATCAGTAAGTAAACAAGAGATAAAAATTCTTGACCTCTTGGAATTTATATCCTTCTTGTGCTTTAGGGTAATTGGGTGGGAAGCTATTCATGGAGAGATGACGTCTGAAGAGAAGCAGCCTTAATGGGCAGCGTGGGGGAATCTGGCAGTCTGGAAGATGCAGGGGCTTTGGACATCCAGGTGGAGATGTTGGTGAGATATAATCTGGAGCTCAGAGAGAGCTCTGAGCTGGATGTAGAATTCACATACACAGGTAGGAATTGAAGCCATGAGAACATTTACAGTGCCCAAGAGCGAGTCAGTCAAGTGAAACATGAAAAGAGTCAGAGAACTTGTATCTAACAAGAGAGGAGTGAAGAAGGGTCCAGAAAGCACAAAGAAGTTTTTCAATAAAAAGCTAGTGAATGAAAATAAATAACTCTCAGCCTGAGAGACAGACAATAAACCAGGAGAGAGTCACGCTAGGAAGACAAAAATAGAAAAGAGTTTAACAAAAGAGAGTGAAGTCAGCCAAACGCAACAGCATTAAATTAGGCCAAGGGCCATGGGAAAAAAATAGGAACATGTCTTTTTATCCTGCTTTAACTACTGACTTCCCTTTAGTTCCCTTGAGGGGGTCCTTCAGAACCCCCAGTTTATTATAAACAAATTTTCCTATAGCCTTAATCTCTTCACAGTTACTCTATTCATTTTCTGACTCATCTAAAATCTGGGTCTCTGCTTTCACCTCCAGTGTCTTTCAATAATAGTTTCTGAAGGTTTTCTCAAGGGGAGGCAGCTCGTTCTCCCACACCCCAGCTCTCCTTGGATCCAGAGGTGATATGGAAGACTTTTTACCTCTCCTTTGCTGCCTACTGACCTGAAGGTTATTAAAATATTAAAATATTGGCACCTGACTTCCATTTTGAGTTTTCACTTCAGGTTTACCTCACGGTGGACCTAAAGGTCCCTGCTCATAACACCTTTAGCCTCAAGGTTTCTTCTCCTCCTTGATTATCCCCTTTTACACTCACACTCCACTCCTGCAGGCTGTTCTGTGACCCCGACCTGGATTTTATGATTGCTGAGACTCTCTCATTTGTAATCTCCTGAACCCCCAGCCCTTGATTCAGTCTCCTGCTCTCACAGCCTCTTTCCCCCTCATTCTCCTGGCTCACCAAGAGGGTGCATCCCAGGGCAGGGCCTTATAGTCCCAGCTCTTGATATTCAGCATACGCTGCCTGGAATCTGGGCCCTTGCTCTTTTCCCTAGCCTGGTTCCTCACCCTGTGATTCCTCTTTCATACTGCTCTCTTCTAAAACCCGCTAAAATTATAATCTGATGATGGCATTGTTCTGTTAAAATCGATTCAATGGCTCTCCATTCTCTACAGAGCAAAATGCAAACCTTGCAGCAGGACAAGCCCTTCCAGCAGGACATGGGAGATTCTTCATGACCTGATGTCCAGCTATTCCTCTGGCCTCACATTTTCCATGCCCTCTCGCCCTCTGTGTCCCCCAAAATGCCTATACTATATGCCAGCCACACATCTATCCCACATCACGACTACTGCCAGAAACGCATCTCCCACCCCCATCCACCATCCTCTCTTAACCCTTCCAATATCTACACAACTCTCAAAGCTCAGTTCTGGCTTCACAATCTCTGTACCTGAATCAAGAGCTACAATTCACTGACTATCTCAGTATACCCAGTGTATTCACCGTATCCAAGGCAGGCCTCAATCACAGATCCTGTGGGGCTACAATGCATTCTGGTGTCTCTTTCTCTGTCTCTCATTAGATGTCAACATTTTTTGAGAAAAACATCTGTGTTTACTTCATCCCTTATACCTCAGAACCTGGCCAGTGTAGTGGTCATCAATAAATATTTGACGTATGAATTAAGATTTAGATATGTGAGAACTTACAAATTCTGATTAGATATGTTAGCTAATAAACTCGAAATCAAAAGGCTCAAATTCAAATTCTACTTCCACAGTTTGCTATTTTGTGTCCTGGGACAAGCCACTGGTAATAACAGTATCATTCAGTGAGTCTTAGCCCATATTAGGCACTGTCTCATTCCAGCCTGACAGTAATTCTGTTGTCATCCTCATTTTGTTGAGGATTAGATAATAGTTCTTCACAGTGAGTATTACAGCTATAATAGGGCAGAGCTGAGACTCGGACCTAAGCTAAAGTCCAAAAGCCTGTGGGTGTTACCATTCTGTCCTATGGCCTGGATAATTCTAACCTGACTCTAGCAATAGCTTCTAGTCTACTTTAGTGGGTTGTTGTGAGGATGAAAACAAGTTAATATGTATCACAGCATAGTGCTGTGCAAATGTTAGTTCTTATTACATATTTTAAGTCATTAATTCACCAGCCCTACCTCTGATCCTTTAAGAAGCTAATCATTTGACCACATTACTAGCTTAAAAGTATCTGTTAAATAGAATCGAAATTCAATACAGTATTGAAGCCAATTACGGTTTCTGGTAAAGTTCAACTGTTCTAATTCATTATTACTATGAGTTTTATTATAATTATTATTAAACAAAAGCTAAAAATTATTTCTGTCTGGCTCAGAAATAGAAAGAGCAAACTATTTCTTCAGCCCAAGACACAAAGACCATCCCTCCCCAAGGCCCAGAGGTGGCATAAGAAAGAGCTCCTGGAGTCATCCTGCGTTGCATTGTGAAAGCTCTCCCACTTCTCCTACGGGACGCCCATGGGCTGTAATTGCTCTAGTTTGACTTGGCCTGTTGAGCTACCTGAATTAAGTGAATGAATTGAAATTTTTAGTGGAATCATCTGGGAAGTCACCTTTAACCCTTCCCAGAGCTCAGCCCAGCCCACTGCTCATTACAGTGGAGACTCCATCACCTCCACCCACTTCCTCTTAGGAGAGCGCACATGTCTCTTTCTCTATGCTAGAATCTGGCAGAGCTCTTACTGAATGAGGGTGGAGGAAGGCAGGCAGCAGATAGTATTCTTTGTGCCTGAGCACCAGGGCCTCAAAGCCCAGCTTTTAACATTGACCTGCTCAGGGATGGGGCCACACTTGGAATTAATCATCCTTGGACTCTAGGTTAGAAGCTCAGAGTTTAATTCGCCTTCTCCAACTTACTAGTTCTGTGGAATTTAGCAAATCATGTGCACTCTTGGACCCCCAATTTCTTCACTGTGTTTGAATTACTCATAGTAAAGAAGCCAAAAAGCAGGGGCAGGTGAGGAACAGTAAGGTGTGATGCTGATTCCGTTCCAATCTCACACACAGCATCCCTTTCCTTTATCACTCAACAGACATGTATTACATGCTGACTGTGTGCCAGGTACTGTGTTAGGTGGAGGGAAGATTAGGTTGAAGAAAACATTATTTCATCCCTTGATGCATATGTATGCACTCGTACATACACATCAAGAGATATTATTATAATCTAGAATGAGAGATGAACAAATGAATTATAATAGAATGTGGTTAGTACAGTGATAGATAAGAACACACATAGGCCTAGGGAAGAGGAGTTTCCTCATTTAGGCAGGGAGGGGGTTGGAGAGGCTTTCTGGAAGGGTGATGCCTGACTTAAGTTTTAAAAGATGAATCTGAATTTGGAATATGAGAAAGACAGGACAGTGTTTTTAAGCATGAGTGAGTAGCAAGAAAATTTGGCAAATGTGCAAAAAGTATATGGAGTGTGCTGAAGACTTGGAAAACTGTGTGCAGTTATAGGGACGTCACTACAAGGTTTGGAGTAGGATATTCTACAGAGAACTCTACACTTTTAAAAAATTACTCTTGAGTCTGTCAAGTTAGAGGCAACCACACCTGCAGGCAAGGAGACAAGTCAAATAAGCCTTTGCATTGATTGAAGCAAGAGCTAATGAGGAAAGTGACAGTAGGAATGGAGGAGATGGCCTTCTTTTTAAATTAGCAGAATAAAAATAAGCAGCCAAAATAAAACATTAAAGACAGGAGCAACAGGGAGAAGAGGCACTAGCTGTTTTGGTCTTTGGCCTCATAAGACTGGTCCTGTTAGCAGCCTCTTGGAAAGTGTCTTCATGTGGTCCCTCAGTCTCCAATGGTTATCTTCTGTGCAACATACACAAACACAAATGCACACACATGCACACATACACATGGATGCATGTGTGTATGTGTGACACATGTATCATGTGAATGTAGGCACTTACACATACACATACACATATTCATGCATGTATTGAGCAATTAACACACACATGAATACACACAAGCACGTGGACAAATGCATACATGCACAGGCATAAATCTATATGCACACACATATATATCAATCCATTTAAAGAAAATATTATTATTCCTGCTTCGCAGATAAGAAAACCAGAGGCACAGAGGTTAAGTGACTGACCACAGTCATGAAGCTTTACATGACAGAGCCAGGATTTGAACACAAGTAATCTTTCTCCAAGCTCTCTGCATCTAACCTCCATGTAAAATCACCTCCAGAGGCAAAACACAGGTCACCCTACTAAAAAGAAAAATCATACCAGTTGTATTAGTTCATTTTCATGCTGCTGATAAAGACATACCTGAGACTGGGAAGAAAGAGAGATTTAATTGGACTTACAGTTCCACATGACTGGGGAATCATGGCGGGAGGCAAAAGGCACTTCTTACATGGCAGCAGCAAGAGAAAACACAGAAGAAGAAAAAGCAGAAACCCCTGATAAACTCATCAGATCTCGTAAGACTTATTCACTATCACAAGAACAGCATGGGAAAGGTCAGCCCCCGTGATTCAGTTACCTCCCTGTATGTCCCTCCCACAGCATGTGGGAATTCTGGGAGATAAAATTCAAGTTCAGATTTGAATGGGGCACAGTCAAACCATATCATTCTGCCCCTGGCCCCTCCAAATCTCGTGTCCTCACATTTCAAAAACAATCATGCCTTCCCAACAGTCCTCCAAAGTCTTAACTCATTTCAGCATTAACCCAAACATTCACAGTCCAAAGTCTCATGTGAAACAAGACAAGTCCCTTCCACCTATGAGCCTATAAAATCAAAAACAAGCTGGTTACTTCCTAGATACAATGGGGGTACAGGTATTGGGTAAATACAGCCATTCCAAATGGGATAAATTGTCCAAACAAAGGAGGTTACAAGGCCCATGCAAGTCCAAAATCCAGCAGTGCAGTCAACATTTAAAGCTCCAAAATAATCTCCTTTAACTCCAGGTCTCACATGCAGGTCACACTGATGCAAGAGGTGGGTTCCTATGGTCTTGGGCAGCTCTGTCCCCGTGGCTCTGCAGGGTACAGCCTCCCTCCCAGCTTCTTTCGTGGGCTGGTGTTGGGTGTCTGTGGCTTTTCCAGGCACACAGTGCAAGCTGTTGGTGGACCTATCATTCTGGGGTCTGGAGGACCGTGGTCCTCTTCTCACAGCTCCACTAGGTGGTGCCCCAGTGGGGATTCCGTATGGGGTCTCCCACGGGATTAACATTAGGCTCCTCTTAACCTCCTTATGCAAATTTCTGCAGCCAGCTTGAATCTCTCCCCAGAAAATGGGTTTTTCTTTTCTATCACATTGTCAGGCTGCAAATTTTCCAGACTTTTATGCTCTGCTTCCCTTATTAAACTGAATGTCTTTAACAGTACTTGGGTACCGTTAAATGTGTGAGTGCCTACATTCACATGATACATCTTGAATGCTTTGCTGCTTCAACATTTCTTCTGCCAGGTACTCTATATTATCTGTCTCAGGTTCAAAGTTCCACAAATCTCTAGAGCAGGGGCAAAATGCCACCAGTCTCTTTACTAAAACATAACAAGAGTCACCTTTGCTCCAGTTCCCAACAAGTTCCTCATCTCCATCTGGGACCACCTCAGTCTAGATCTTATTGTCCATATCGCTACCAGCATTTTCGGCAAAGCCATTCAACAAGTCTCTAGGAAGTTTCCAACTTTCCCACGTTTTCCTGTCTTCTTCTGAGCCCTCCAGACAGCTCCAACCTCTGCCTGTTACCCAGTTCCAAACTTGCTTCCACATTTTCAGGCATCTCTTTAGCAGCACCCTCACACTATTCGTACCAATTTACTGTATTAGTTCGTTTTCACACTGCTGATAAAGACATACCCAAGCCTAGGAAGAAAAAGAGGTTTAATTGAACTTACAATTTCACACGGCTGGGGAGGCCTCAGAATCACGGCGGGAGGTAAAAAGCATTTCTTACACAGTGGCAGCAAGAGAAAATGAGGAAGAAGCAAAAGCGGAAACTCCCGATAAACCCATCAGATCTCGTGGGACTTATTCACCATCACGAGAATAGCACGAAAAAGACCAGCCTCCATGATTCAATTACCTCTCCCTGGGTCCCTCCTACAACACGTGGGAATTCTAAGAGATACAATTCAAGTTGAGATCTGACTGGGGACACAGCTGAACCATATCGCCAATCTCAATATTCTCTATGTAATCCACACAATTTGAGGAACCCAAAATTTAAAAAAAAAAAAACTATCTAGAGTTTTGATGGACAGATATTTTTAATCCAATAATGTTATACATAACCAATTTGCCTTTCAAGTGTAAAAGCAAAATAAAATTATCCTAGTTATGCAAGTACCGCTCCTGAAAGATTTAGTAGAAGCTATGCTTTTACCAGTTAAGGGAAGAAGCCGATTAAGAGTCCAGTAATTATAAAATCAAGATATGAGTGGACTGTTGGCTAGTCCTGAAATGAATTATAAACCATTATTAGAAATGGTTTTTGATACGTTAGAAAATATAATCCTAACATATCAAGTAATTAAATTTCATTATTACAGATCAAGTAGTGCCTGCTTGATTAGAAAAATAGATGAAAGGGCAGTAAATTCACAATTTAAAGTAAAAATTCAAAAGATACTATTTTATTATTAAAAATAGAAGAGTAAACAGAAAATCTTAAAGGTAACTACTAAATGAAGAATTGAGTAAAAACTTTTCCAACCTCAGGACAAGATAAAGGTAAAGATATCTTTGTCCTTATAATAAAAAACGTAAAGCAAAGTAAAAACATACAAAAAACCTAAGCATACCTAACCGAGAGCATTACAAAGAATGAGAAAAATTAGAATAAAAGCATTATAGGAATAAATATAAATAGATTAAATTTCCTATTATGAGGAAAGAACACTAGAAGTCTATTAAACAAATAAAACAGCATTTTTAATGTCACACTGAAACAAGTGTTACAAAAAGTTGAAAAGCAGAAAAATGGGCAAAGATATGTAGACAAATGTAAATCTTAAATGTGTATTGCCATATTAATTGTTGAAAAGATAGAAATCAAGGCCAAAAAAAGCATTAAAACATATGAATTTAAAGTTAGGATAACAATTTAAATTAACTACTATGAAGAAAGATTTTAATTTAATATTAATAAACTGATAATTTGCAGTCAAAAGATAATAGTCATCAATCATTGTGTACTGAAAAATACTGCCTCAAGGTATGTAAGGTGCAAACTATTAGAAATAATTTGTAGAAGAATAAATTTACAAAAGCACAACGGTGGTAGGAAGTTTGAACATACCTCTGTAAATACTAGACATATTAAATAAGCTGCAAAGCAAGGATATTGATGATATAAATAATACATTACAAGGGAATATTAATATATTTGTATACATATGTATTTATGCATATGTGCACATCTCTATGTAATTTGAAGTCTGTGCTCTAAGAGCAAAGATTCACAAATCTTTTCAATGGTCCATGCTACACTTACAATATACTCATCATATATCATTTATAAGTCCACAAAAAATTACAAGATAAAAATTGTACAAGCTACAGTGAACACACTTAAATTTAATTTTATAATTTATATTGAATGATCCAAATACTTTGAAAGATTTTAAAATCCACTCTCCTAAATAATTCTTAGATCAAAGAAAAAAATGACATTTTCATTTACATATAATTTTGAAAACAACAGTAATAATAATAAGACTCCAGGTTAATACATATTAGATACATCTAAAATTAATCTCAAGGAAAATCTAATGAATCTCAAATGCTTTCAGCATTAAACACAAATGAATAAAAACAACTGAATCTCCTACTTTTAACTAAATAATTAAAATGAGAAATCCTTAAAAAATATAAGGAAAAATGAAAAACTAGTAAAGTTAAGCATAAGTTAGAAAATCACAAAATAAAATCTTGTAGAACTGACAAAAAATAAATCTAAAAACAGATTACATGCCTAATAAATAAAATAGCTAATCAGGAAATACATAAAATTAACAATGAGAAAGGTGCATAATCAAAAGTAGATATATTTTTTAAATCCTATGTAAAGCTCCATACTCAAGTTTTCAAAAGACTGGAATTTTAAAAAATAATTTTCAAAAAGAATATAAATCATAAAAACTGACTCAAGATTGAAGAAAACCTAAACTGATAATCTGGTAGGAGTGGGGTGATAAACTGGAAATATTTTCAAATAATTGAATGCAACGACAGCATCAGGCCCAGAGAGTTTTATAGACAAAGAGAGTTCGAACTTTTAAGAGACAGAAAACTTCTATATATATTCACATAAGTCAATATGTAATATATATGAATTTATTTGTTTATGTATGGAAGTTTTTTTATTCGTTTTTTTTTTTTTTCTTTTTTTGAGATGGAGTTTCGCTCTTGTTACCCAGGCTGGAGTGCAATGGCACGATCTCGGCTTACCGCAACCTCTGCCTCCTGGATTCGAGCAATTCTCCCACCTTAGCTTCCTGAGCAGCTGGAACTACAGGCGTGCACCACCATGCCCAGCTAATTTTTGTATTTTTAGTAGAGATGGGGTTTCAGCATGTTGACCAGGATGGTCTCGAGCTCTTGACCTCGTGATCCAACTGCCTCAGCCTCCCAAAGTGCTGGGATTATAGGCATGAGCCACTGTGCCCAGCCTTTTTATTCATTTTTAAAAGCTAAAACAAGTTCCTGCTTTTGAAAAAAAAAAAAAAAATCCTGACAAAAGCAACCTTCAAAATAAAGTATAAACCAAGCTCCCTTTTTAATATAGAGGTAAAAGCAATTTTAAATACAATTGAAAGTACATTTTAATAATTTTATCATATAATTTCTTTAAAGGATAAAATTCACACTTGATGGAAGATTTAAAAAGTGTTTTATAAAACTTAACTGGGCATAGGAGAATGTTATTCAAACATGAAAATGAGTGTATCTGTTAGGCAGGGCCTAAACTGCTTGCTGAAAATGGAGAGACATGAGCCTCATCCTAACCTCTACACCTGAAACACAAATTTCCAGATTCTGTATTGTTAGCAAAAATACAATTAATTCTCATGAACGCCAAAGTTTGTGAACCACTAATCTCAATAAAACTAGCTAATGACATAGTTAACATTAAAATAAGAGCAGCTGTCCCCCATCAAATTCAGGGCAAATATAAGGGTATATGCTCTCAGCCTAGTTAATTATCTCAACTCTGAAAATAAAAGATATAAATATTTGTAAATAATATCTAACTACTATTATTTGAATGATTATTATCATTATCATTCTGATTACCTCCAATGAATTAAAGATCCTTCATAATGCATAAGAGCATTCAGTAAGCTGGACAAAAACTGAGTATACAAAAATGAATAACTTTCTTATACACTGGCAACAACTGGCTAGAAAAACAATGGGGAGAAGGTATTCAATTTACAATAGAATAAAATAAATGTGTAAGAATAAACTTATCAAAAATTATTTAGGGCCTTTATAAAGACCTTAAAACTTTACAAAGGCACATAAAACCATATTTGAATAAATTGAGAGAAATAACATTTTCTTAGAAAGTAAGACTTAATATCGTAAAGGTATCAATTAAATAATAAATGATTTAACATTTAACCATAAATTGTTTTAACACAAACACCACTGTCTGAAAGCATATCCAAGGAAAATAAACACAAGAGAATAGCTAGGAAAATTGTAACAAAACTAATGACAAGGGCTTACTTTATCTGATATTAAAATCTATCATAAACCTATAGGAATTAAAATAATTTATTACTGGTGCAGAGACAGTTGGGAAAGTCAGACACCAAAGACAATTTACATAAGAGCATGAAGACCACTCCACATTCTTGGTTCTGTTCTGTGCCCCCTTTACATCTGCAGTCTCTAGGAGTTGGGTGCTGTAGGGCTCCATCTTGAAACTCTTTCCTCTCTGTTTTACTCATATCTTGATTATCTTATTTATTTTCATGCCTTTAGATACCTTTGTTTGCTTTTGAACACTAATGTTCATGTCTAGCAGCTATCTCTCCCAGAACTGCAGATTCTCATGTCCATTTGCCTGATGACCTCCCCCTTGGAAATCCCCACAGCATCACAAATGTCACACATCCAAAACCATATTCTTAATGTTCCCACTCAAACTCCTCTCCTAGGTCTGCAGTCTCAGGCACCATTGCCACACTGAGTTGCTCACAACAAAGGTCCCACAGAGATATTTTGATCTCTCTGTTTTTCCAAACCCTGTATCTAATTAATCAGGAAAGCCTGTGGACTTACTTGCAAACTGTATCTTGAATACAGCCACTTCTCACCACTTTTCTGCCACAAGCCTTACCCAAGCACTGTCGTTCTTGCCTAGGTCACTGCAAGAGCCTTCTCACTGGTATTCTGCTTCCCTTCTGACCTCTTTCAGTCCATTTGTCATATGGCAGCCAAAATTATTCTTATAAACTAATAGCTGGCCATTTTCTTCCTCTACTCAAAACCCACTAATAGCTTCCAGTCACTATAAGAATAAATAGGTGAAATCCTTACTTGGTCCACAAAGGCCCAGTGTGTTCTGGCTCTGGTCCCAGCTTTAGCGCTGTGCTGGTTCAACAACCAGTTGCGGAAAAAAAAAAATGTATGCCCATATACACATATGTGCATTTTTTATAGATTTCACTGACATAAAGGATATGTTACACATGATTTGGGAATGGCAATAAACTCTACAGTACTCTTCATTGTAAATTCCATATAGTCAATTGATTCTTACAGAATGCTTTCTCTGTTTTTTGCCAGACTCGTGTATTCTTAGCAAACTATGACTACAATCGATGGGTGAGTATAGTTCCAAAATGGAATGTTGCTTGATATACTTCTTTATATTAATTCATAAGAAGAAAGTTAAACAATGAAAACATACGCTAGAACTTCACTTGCTCATCAGTGACATAAACAATGTTTGGCTGGATTGGATAATAATTTGTGAATACTGGGAGATTATTTCCTCAATTTTTGTGCTCTTCTGCTACAGACACGACACACTTTTAAGTTTACTCTATGTAATTAACATTTTCTGTCATTTGAAGTCTAGACAATCGACATAAGCATTTTTGAAAGCCTTGAGTTTGTAGAATTTGCTGATTTTCATGGTGTATATATTCTCACCGTGGCTGATTTCAGGCTACCAACATGCTGTCACTGAGCTCAGAGTAATGCAGAGACACATGGAAGCACATGCTTATACAGCATTTCCACTGCGCAGATAACATAGATGCAGTTAACCTCGAGAGCAAAGACAATAGTCAATTATAATAAAACAATTAAGAAGTGAAGGAATTAGAGTATATTGCGCCTTTATTTTTAATACAGTGTACTTCGTTTTAAATTTAGATAATTTAACTTTCGATAATGGCTACATTTAACCACTGACTGTCAAAATTCCTGAAAATTAGGCACAAGACTCTCCCGAACAGAAGAGAGCAGCCTTCAACATGCTGGCCAGGCCTCTCCAGCCTTCCGACTCTTCACTCTGCTCCTGCCACACTGGGTTCCTTGCAGCCCTTCCACACACCCAGTGCCTTCCTACGACAGGCAACCCTGCGGCAGGCTTTAGCAGTTGCTGTTCCTCCAGAGGGCCCCAGAGCTCATTCTCCTCTACACAAGTCTCTGCTCAGAAGGTGCCACCTGCCCCTGGCTGCTGCAGTCCAAGCAGTCAGGCTGCCTCTGCCCCCCTGTGCCTCGTTGCCTGTCTTCCTAGTGTTTGTCATTATCTGACATTTTACAAACTTTATTTGTTGATTGTGTGACCTCACCACTCTTCACTAGAAATTCAACCCATGAGGGAGGTCATTGTCTCTTTTGTCACTGCTGTATCCTTATTGCCTAGAACAATGCCTGACATATAATACAATCTAAATTGTTTTTTGTTGAATAAATGTAGGAATGAACTTAATGCTATCAAAGTTAGAATTTGGCATGTCAAAAAAAATCTATAAAGCAAACCATAGAAACGGACAAAGGAGTAATATCATGAATATATAGAAGCTCTTCCAAATTACCTGTTAAGTAAAAAATGAATGAGAATAGCAAAAACAAAGGATACAAATATGCATGACACAAAAGATGAGAAATAGTCACCTGAAAAATGTTTTATTGTAAAAAAAAATACAAATTAAAGCAATACATTTCTGGATAGTTTTCTACAAAATAATGTATATATATATATGTATTATATACACAAGGATAAGAGTTAATAATCTAACTTTGGCACAATGAACTCTTACATACTGCAGGCAGAGATATAAATTAATCTAGCCTTCCTGAAAGACAATATAGTGTTTTAAAAAACACAGAAATTTCATGCATGATTATGTAGTTTGAATATAGGTTCCTGCCAAATCTCATTGTAATCCGCAGTGTTGGAGGGGGGCCTGGTAGGAGGTGTTTGGGTCATGGGGGCAGACCATCCCTCATGGCTTGGTGCTGGCCTCAGGATAGGGAATGAGTTCTCAGGAGATCTGGTTTTCTCAGTATTTAGTGCCTCCCCCACTCATGCTCCGACTCTGCTTTGTGGGATGCCTGCTCCCATTTTGACTTTCACCTTAAGTAAAAGCTCTTCAAGTCTTCCCCATAAGCCAAGCAGATGCCAGTGCCATGCTTCTTGTACAGCTGCAGAACCGTGGGCCAATTAAACTTTTTTTCTTTATAAATTCCCCCGCCTCAGGCATGTCTTTATAGCAATGCAAGAATAGCCTAACACACACTAGGACAAAGGATTTCTACTTCTAAGAATTTATGCTAATAATGGAATCAAGGATTTGTGCAAAAATAAGCCTTAATTTCTCCCAGTGCTGTTTATAATACTAAAACCAAAGAAGAAAAAGAGGAGGAGGGAGAGGGAGAAGAAGATGAAAACCTCAATATTAAACAGCCAGAAATTAGAAAACCAATTTATGGTACCACTATAAAATGGAATAGGATATACTTATTTTTAAAGGAGATACAGAGGAATATTTAGTACCATGAAAAAAATGTCCCGGGCATATTGTCAAGTGAAAATCACAGGATGCAAAATAGTTTGTATTGTAATATTACATAGGTAAAAAATAAATATAAACATGGAAAAGCAACTGGAAGGAAATTCATTAAAACATTCACAGTAATTACTGTAGTATCTTTGAATAGTGAGATTAGGGTGATTTTTCTTTCTTTCATTTTTCATTGTATCTTCTAATTCTCTACAACAAACATTCATGTGGTTTGTAGAGAAGGACAGTGGTTATAACACTCAAGGAAAGAATGAAAGAACCTCCTGGGAAATCCCAAGATGTTTGGGACTGTTCAGAATGGCTACACAGACAAAGCACAGGAAAAAGTGAGTGAGAAAAAGGCAGGTGGAAGGAGTATAGATATGTTTTGAGTTCTTCTCCTTTACCTCCGAGGAAGAAACACAAGACCAGGGAAGTTAGACTTCCAAATTGCTTACACGTGGATATCAGTAGCAAGGTTCTCAACTGGAATAACTTGGGTCTTTCCTAAACTCTTTAATAGCATAGGAAGTGTTCAGCAGAGAACTAAATAGACTCGATAGCCTGGAGATGCTCTACTAAATAAATTCCTTTGCAAAGAGGGACAATCTTGGAGTGGCTCCTCTGGGGCCAATACCTGTACACTACAGACGGGCTCTGCTTACAGAGCTGCACAGTAGGAATCGTGTGACCTGAGCCATAGGTGACTGCTGATTGCCCGTGATGCCATGTCTGCATCTCTGGCTGATGCACCCTTGCTTCAGAGCCACGCCAGCCTTAGAAAATTCCTTTATCCTGCCTGGTCCCAGTGGTAGCCCCGGAAGACAAAGTGATGCAGGTTCCATTCAATTTTTAATCAAGATGCTAATATAGTGTACTAATGATAAAAAGGGTGGGCACTTCTTAGAAGGGTCAAGAACTTCAAAGAGCTAATGGCAAGGATGTCAGAATGTGAGAATCAGGTACAACCTTGAGTCAGGAGCAATGACAATGGCTCAAAGGCATAACTGGGCCCTCCACTGCACTGCTCTGCAGAGGGCTGGTGGCCATGTGGTCCAGGCAGGGGTAAGAGAGGAAGAGTCTGATGGGACTGACACTGTCTCTTGAGGCAGGCCCAGAAAGTACAGGCAGGCCCTACACCAGAAAAAACTCAGTCTCCCAAGGCAGAGGAAGGGCTGAGGGTGAATTATATGGAGTCATCTGTGATTCAGAAGCCTGAGCCCCAGCCATCTTTTCTACAGCCAGAGTACCTCCCATTCACTGGGCAATTTAACCCCAAGGGGGTTGTCAGAGCTTTGAGAGTAAAAAGCATTGAAGGGTTGTCAAAGATGTCCCTGAATTGTCAGAAAAAAGAAGTGTATTGAAAGGAAGTATATTCAAAGAAAGACCCTCAGCAATTTTAAGAGTAAGATCCAGACCAACTTTGGAGTTCTATGTGTACAGAAGATTCCATTGTGGTGACCAACTTAGGGATGTACCCCCAAAATGCTGAGATCCACAGATAGTAGGCTTGGAACTCCCACTATGAGATGACATCCATATTTAGATGGAGACAGCACAGAGAATGAGCAGCTATCCCTGCAGATTTTCTGTTGAAGTTTGAAGCATGGTCTGGTGCCTAGGACAAAATGGCAAACCCCACAGAGTCCCTCAAAAATGAGAGGAGATGTTAATAGAATGGGTTCCTAAATAAAATAAGTATCAGTAATAAATTAGCATGTAAGCACATGAATTTAATTTCCTCCCTTCCAAATTCCCATTGAAATGGTCAAGAGAAAGACAAAAACAGTAAGAAACCAAAATTCCCAAAGGAAATAGGGAAGATCTTTGAGGAAATTTGATAATTTTAATCAAAAATAGAACCAGACGGATGAATCAGGCACTAGTTTTTGTTCCAATACAAATTATGGAAAAGACTCCCTGGAGTCTTCACTTTCCAGGCAAAACCTCCCTGGAAAGTGAAGTTAGGCAGAATTTCTCATCTTTGGATCCTCTAAGCTCATAGAAATAGAACCTAGAACTGAGAGTGAGCCATGAAGCAGAAGGAAGCCAACCCTGCTGAATCACTTGAGGGCAGCCTCAGAGCTCACCCAGAGAAGGTCTTCCTGGAGCTGCATGCAAAGTGCCCCTGGCGCTGGTGCCTATGATGTTGTCCTGGGGCCCTGGGGCCAGGGTCTGGTTCTAAGAGAATGACCTGGAAAACAGGTCACTTCCACTGGACAGAGCAATATTTCTTTCATTGGATGGCATGAAATGGAACCACCAAGTTCGTGCTGACACACTGATTTTGGGTGATTCTCACTCACACTGGACACACAATGAGTTCAGGTCTCTTGGTCTGTGACTAGCCCTTGGGCATGGGCTATGTGGGGGACTGTAGGTTGGCACTCACTTAAATATTTTCAGACTGCGTGCTGCCTCTGATCTTCAGTGCCAGAGAGTGTGAGATGAAGGCAGTAGTCCTTTACCCTGGGTGCTCACCACCAGGATGGTGGTGCCACCCCCTCTGTAGGCCCTTCACCATATGTCAGGTGGTCCTCTGGGGTGACGAAGCTCTTTGGAGGGTTTTTGAGACCATTTTTCTACAATGCCAAAGTGCTCTTTCAACTGATGTCTTCTCTTGTCACCAATAGGTGTGACATTGTGCTCTCCTGGATCAGCCTTAAACTACACAGGAGGAGGGACAGACATTCTTTGGATGAAGGAGACCATTCCTCTTGCTCTGCCTGCAGGCCCCTCACCTAGCCTTCCTGCTTACAGCAAGGGTGCTGTCAATATCAAGAGATTGCATTCAAGAATGCAATGAGTATAGCTAAAAGAGTTCCCGAGAAGATATAGTGGGAAGATGTGTCATTCTACATCTATGCTATAAAATTTCAAGGTGTAAATGTAACATGACCAGAAAAATGAATTATCATGCACATTTCCCTTTCTTCTCTGAGAAAGACTTTCATTTGTGGGCAACTAAAACAAAGCACAGTAACAGCCTTTGAGAGTCCTTAGAAACCTGTATTCATAGGCAGCTTTGGTAAAGCAGTGTCATGAGTAACAGTGTAACCATCATTAAACAAGGGTATTAGAGAACTTCTGAGTCAAGAAAATCTATATCATTTCAATACAAACAAGTTTAGAAAAGGTATAGCTTTCTGTCTAACAACATAATCGCAACTTTTTCTCTTGGTGAGAAGTATAAAATTAGTCAGGCACTGTGCATTAGACAATAAATAGAGCACTAATAAACACCAGAAGAGATAGCTTCTTGACCTGAACACACACAGAGTGCCTCGACACCACATAGTCTTCAGAGACATTGACTGGACCATAAACAAAGACATACGTACCTTTTCTTTACCCATTAGTCTAAATCTTCAACTGCGCAACTCACTACACCTTCATTAAAACTCACTACACCTCAGATGGGCCCGTGAAGTTGGTGATGCAGATTTCAGTCAAAGTGTTATATTGAAAGTATTTGCTCAGGACCCTGAAGGCCCTAGAGATAACCCTGGTGCTGTAGTTTTGAGATGGAGATTTGCGTGCAGGTGGTTTATTGAAAGTGTTCAAACGGAATGAATAGAGGAAACAGCTGAATTGAGATATAGTTGCAACAGAGGGCATAGCCAATCCTATGCAAAGCTTTGAAGCTGATTTTCACAGATGCCTTAATTGTGGCAAGAGGACCAAGACTTTATACCCCTATATCACAGGCTATGCCTGAGAAGAGGGTGCCAATGTGCATGAGAGCAATGCCTGGAGAGGAACTCAGCTGTGAGTTGTCAGTAGGCAAATCCCCTAGCAGCTGAAGGAAGGAACGCCTCAAATCTGAAGGAGTCAATCTGGACAGTGGTCCACAGCAGCCACTAAAAAAAATATTAAATGGTGATGAGTAGATAAATCCAGTAAAACTTAGAATAGATGTCTAAACAAAGATAATGTTCAAAATTAAATGTGAATTTAACATCTAATTCTTAAGAAAGAAAATACATAATATATAAAATTAAGTAAAAGTAAATCTAAAAGGCCAGATTAGTCAATGAAAACATGAGGTACACAAAAATTTAGGGCTGGAGTGAGCTATAATCATGCCACTGAACTCCAGCCTAGGTGACAGAGTGAGATTCTGTCTCAAAAAACAAAAACAAACAAAACAACCTGAGGAGTAGTGGAGGACAGGGAAGTAGTACAGATAAATAAAATACATTTCTTCCCTTATACAGAAAGAGAGTAAATATATTTAGAGAAACGTGCATTATTAAATTAAATGTCAGTAGAATAAAAAAATGTGTGAACTTCCAAAATACATTCCCGAAAAGACCAAGGAAGTCTGAGGCACAATTGCAAAATTTAGCCAAAGAAAAGCAAGGAAGTATAAAAATAACAGAAGTGTAGCAAACTACATCAGATATACATTAAATCCGTCAAGGCTAACCTAGCCGAGTAAGGCGTTTCAAATATGTTAAGTGAAAAATGCAAATAATGCTACTTAACAAAAGACATACATGAAGCAAAATGACATAAGAGGTTTAAGATAGTGGGATGATTGAACAACTGTTTCTATATGTATTTAAAACTAAATAGGTAGAGAAAAGCTCCTGGCACTATGTAAACTGTAAGATTCTATATATATTTTTTAAAAAAAGCATTTAAATGCATGACTGAAGAACATTTGTGCATTTGCAATCAAAATATACAAAGCACAAGAGGAAGAATGCTTCCAGGAGCAAAAGCAAAATAAAACAAAATATGCAGAAAAAACAAATTACAGAATAATACCTGGCAAGATAGCAGATATTAAAATTACCGAGGACAGAATATAGAAATATATTTTTTAATATCTTATGGAAAACTAAGATATTCAAAGCATTAGGAAGAAACAAAAAAATCAAGATGTTTGATTTGAAATAATACCAAATAGAACTTCTAAAAATAAAAACTATAACTGAAATGGGAACTATATAAATATTAAGTTGAAAGCGAAATACAGCTTAAAATATCACTATGAACTGGGTAATGCACAAAAGTTATTTCTGAAAATACTGCACAAAGATAAGGAAAATATAAAAGGTTAAAAGATATAGGCTGACGAGTGAAAAATTCCAACATGTCTAATTGTAATATATGATAGAGCTTACAAAGTTAATAAAGGAAAAGGCATTATTCAAACAATTAATGGTTGAGACTTTCCCCAAATTGATGAAAGGCGCTACTCCTCACATTCAGGAAATCCAACAACTTGCAACAGGATCAAGTAGCAGATATCTGGAAAAATTTAGTATACCTTTAAAACAAAGACAAAGACAAGATAGTAAAAGCAGCCAGACAGAAAAGATAAATTACCTGCAAGAGAATGACTGCTGATTCCTTGAAAGAAGAAAGAGCTATGAGATTAAAATATTTTCAAAATGCTAGGAGAAAATTAGTGTCAACTAAGTATCATTATATCCAGTAGAATTATCTTTCAATTACAAAGGTGGAATTCAGGCACTTTGAGCAAATACTAACGAAAATAGTTTACTACCAACAGACACTTGAGAGAAGTATGTATTTTAAGAAGAGAGAACTTGTTTATTTGTTCTAATAGAGTTTATTTATTTATTTATTGGTGGATTCCTTAAGAGTTTCTATAGTTTTACTTCTGGTTGATATGGATCACTTTAATTTTATCTATTCATTTATGTATTTTTGCCTAATTGTTCTGGCTAGAATGTCCTGCACGATGTTAAGTAGAAGTGATGAAGCAGGGCGCAGTGGCTCACACCTGTAATCCCAGCACTTTGGGAGGCCAAGGTAGGTGGATCACTTGAGCTCAGGAGTTTGAGACCAGCCTGTGCAACATGGTGAAACCCTGTATCTACAAAAAATAGAAAAATTAACCAGGCATGGTGGTGTGCACCTGTAGTCCAAGCTACTCAGGAGTCTGAGGTGGGAGAGTCACTTGAGCCTGGGAGGCAGAGATTGCAGTGAGTGGAAGTTGCAGTGAGCACAAATCACACCATTGCCTGGGCAATAGGCATGGTGATAGGCATGAAATCTTGCCTCAAAAAAAAAAAAATGATGACAGTGGACTTTTCTTGTCTTGTTCCTGGTCTTATGGAGAAAGCATTCAGTGTTTCACCATTAAATATGATGTTAGCTGTGGGTTTTTTTGTAGATACCATTTATTAGGCTGAGGAAGCTCCCATCTATTTCTAGTTGAGTGGTTTCTTTTTTAAATCATAAAATGGTTTCAGAATTTGTCAAATGCTTTTTCTGCATCTAATGAGATGATTGTGTAATTTTTGTTTTTTATGATTTGATGTAATATATTACATTAATTTATTTTCAGATGTTGAACCAGCCCTGCATTCCCAGGATAAATCTTGCTTGGTCATAGTTTATGATTCTTTTCATATACACCCATGAATTGCTTAATGACAGGGATATGTTCTGATAAAAGCATTGCTACATCATTTTATTCATTGTGTGAACATCATAGAGTGTATTTGGACAAACCTAGATAGCCTGCTACATACCTAAGCTGTACGGGATAGCATATTGCTTCTGGGCTACAAACCTATACAGCATATTACTATACTGAATACTGTAGGCAATTGTAACAGAAATGGTATTTGTGTATCTGAACATTTCTAAGCATAAAGTCACAGTAAAAACAGTATAAAAGACAAACAGTAATACACCTGTATAGGACACTTACCATGAATAGAACTTGCAAGACTCGAAGTTGCTCTGGGTGTCAGTGAGTGAGTGGTGAGTGAATGTGAAGGCTTAGGACATTACTGTACACTACACTAGACTTTATAAACACTGTACACTTAACCTACATTTGTTTTTAAATTTTTCTTTCTTCAATAATCAATTAAATTTTGCTTGCTATAACATTTTCACTTTCTAAACCTTTAAAAAAGTTTTAAATTTTTGATTCTCTTATAATAACACCTAACTTAAAACACAAACACATTATACAACTGCACAAAAAGATTTCTTTATTTACATCTTCATTCTATAATTATTTTTCTATTCTTAATTTCTTTTTTACCTTTAATTTTTTCTGAGAAATGAAGACACAAACACACACATTAGCTTAGGCCTATCTGGAGTCAGGATCATCAATGTCACTGCTTTCCACCTCCATATCTTGTCCCACTGGAAGGTCTTTGGGGGCAATAACATGCATGGAGCTGTGATTTCTTATGAAATGACATAGACAGAATAGAAATACATTTTTTAATATTTTATGGAAAAATAAGATATTCAAAGCTTGAGAAAGAAATGAAAAACCTCCTGAGGGACCTGCCTGAGGCTGTTTTATGGTTAATATTATGTATATATATATATATATATATATATATACACATATATAAAATTATATATGTATATATATACACATATATAAAATTATATATGTATATATATATATAAATGTAGAAGGAATACCGTTTAAAATAATGATAAAAGTATAATATAGTAAATCCTAGGAAATAGGAATTTTTCAGCTCTATAATCTTAATACATGAGCAGATATTAATAAAACTTAAAAGAAAAATGCAGCAGATAATTTTGATAAACTCAAAAACTGTTTTTTAAAAGGCTAATGAAATTGACCAACTTCTGGCAGGATTGATTTCTTTTTAATAGAGAGTTTTTTGAAGAAAATGTTTTCACAATTCATCTCATGAGGTTAGTGAGGATAGTCTAGAAAATACCGAAACAAAGCTTAGAGAAAACAAAAAGAAGTATGCTTGTTCTGGTCTAGCCTCCCAGCGGGGGGAAAAAAAAGTATCTCATGGGCCTATGCTTACACAATTATAGGTATGAAATTTAAGCTTTCTGCAGGACCTTCCTATATTACAAACACACATAAAAAACAGTTCCAGGATGGTGATATTCTTGGAGCATCTGACAGACACAAAAGAAAAATCAATTTGGAAAGACATACCTTTAATCTAGATTGCATAAGTTTCCTACAGATAAAGTTATTTAAACATGAGCTCACAATGAAAACTCACAAAATATGTGAAAAAACTTTTTTTTGCTTCATGAGATCAGCAGACACAATGAAATAATTTGATGTTCAAGAACATCAGATAATAAAACTATAAGAAATGATGTATGAATAATTAAAATGATTAAAATGTAAAAAAAGCAGAAAAAATAATGCACTATCTAAAAAGAATCAAATATCATCTAACGACAGAGCCCCAAATACATGAAGTAAAAACTGACAGAATTGAAAAGGCAAACAATTCAAGAATAATAGTTCGAGACTTCAGTGACAGGGTTTCAATAATGGATTGAACAAGTAGGCAGAGGATCAACAAGTAAATAGAAGACTTGAGCAATGCTATACATCAACTAGACCTAACAGACATTAATAGAACATTCTATCCAGTAAGAGCAGAATAGACACTCTTCTCAAGTACACATGGAGCACTCTACAGGATAAACCATGAGTTAGACCATAATACAAGTTTCATTAAATTTAAAAGAACAGAAACTATGCAAAGTGTGTTCTTCATAATGCAATAAAATTAAAAAATAATTACATAAGGAATTTGTTTTAAATACAAATATGTGGAAATCAAACAACACAGACCTAAATAACCAATAAGTGAATAAAGAAATCACAAGGGAAATTATAAAATATCTTGAGATAAATTAAAGCAAAAAAAATACCAAAACTTTGAAGATTCTGCTAATGTGCAGAAGGAAGTTTAAAATTGTAAATGCTTATATTAAAAAAGACGAAAGATATGAAATCAATAACCTAAATTCGACTATAAGAAACCACAAAAGGAGAAGTAAATTAAACACAAAGCAAACAGAGTGTGTTAGCTCATTCTTGCATTGCTATAAAGGAATGCCCATGGCTGAGTAATTTATAAAGAAAAGAGGTTTAATTGGCTCACAGTTCGGTAGGCTGTACAAGCAGACAACAATATCTGCTCAGCTTCTGGTGAAGGCCTCAGGAAACTTACAATCATGGCAGAAGGTGAAAAGCAGCAGATGTATCATATGGCAAGAGTGGGAGCAAGAAAGGCAGGGAAGGTGCTGCACATTTTTAAACAACAAAATCTCATGTGAACTCACTCATCACTAAGAGGATGTCCCTAAGCCATTTATGAAGAATCTGCCCCCATGTTCCAAACATCTTCCACCGGCCCACACTTCCAACACTGGGATTACATTTCAACATGAGATTTGAAGGGGACAAATATCCAAACCATATCATTAGAAAATAATTAAGATTAGAGTAGAAATCAATAAAATCAAGAATAGAGAAAATCAATGAAACCAAAAGATGGTTTTTAGAAACAATCAACAATATTGACAAACCTTTAGCTAGACTAAGCAAGAAAAATGAGAATAGACTCGATTACTCAAATCAAGAATGAAAGAGAAAAAATGACAACCAATCATACAGAAATTTTAAAAATACATGGTATTGCTATTAATGACTCTAACAAAATAGATAACTTGGATGAAATTGACAACTTACTAGAAAGGCATAAACAACTAAAACTGACCTAATAAGAAATAGATAATCTGAATAGACCTATAACAAGGGAAAAGAATGAAATAATTTGAAAACTAGCCACAAGGAATACCTAGTACTACATGTCTTCAAAGATAAATTTAACCTAACACTTAATGAACAATTAGTATCAATTCTTCAAATATGCTTCCAAAAAACAAAAGAATAGAGTACAATTCTCAACTCATTCTACAAGACCAATACTACCCTGGTACCAAAACCAGACAAATAAATAACGTAAAGAAAACTACAGACAAATATCCTTTAGAAATGTACAAGAAAGAAACCCTCAGCAAAATACTAGCAAACTGAATCTCGCCATATATACAAAGGATTACACATCATAAGCAAGTGGAAATTATCCCGGGACTGCAAGTTTGGGTCAACTTATTAAAATCAATCAATATAAAATAGCACATTAATAGAATAAAGAAAAAACACATAACCAACAAGCACATTAAAAAGATGCTTTACATTATTAGTCATCAAGAAAATGCAAATCATAACTACAATGAGACACAACTTCATATCCATTAAAATGGCCAGAATAAAAAAAGTCACATACTAACAAATGTTGGGGAGGATATATACAAATCAAAACGTTTAGGCATTTTAAGTGGGAATGCAAAATGGTGCAGCACTTGAGAAAACAGTTTGGCAGGTTTGCAAATTGTCAACCATAGACTTACCATATGATTCAGCAATTTCACTCCTAGGTATTTGCCCAAGGGAAATGAAAACATGCACACAAAAAAGTGTGTACAGTGCTAACAGTGTTGTTCATATTAACTGTAAGGCAAAGCAACCCACATGTTTAGCAACTGATAAATGGATACATATCATGTGACATATTCATGTAAAGACGAAGTAGTTAGCAATTAAAAAGAACAACGTGCTGATACATACACTTTGGATGAACCTTGAAAACATGCTAACTGAAGAAGTCAGACAGAAAAATCACATACTGTCTGATTCCATTTATATTAAAATACCAGAAAAGGCAAATCTATAGAGACAGAAAGTAAATTCATGGTTGCCTAGGATTTAGGAAGGGAGCAAAATTGAGAATGACTGCTAATAGGTGGAGCTTTTTTTTTTTTTTTTTAGATTGTGGTGGTAGTTGCACAACTGTGTGAGTGTACTACAATCCACTGGATTGTATACCTTAAATAGGTTAATTTTATGGTATGTGAATTTGATATGGTTTGGATCTGCATCCCCACCCAATCTCATGTTGAGCTGTAATCCCCAACATTGGAGTTGGGGCCTGGTGGGGGGTGAAGAGATAATAGGGATAGACTTCTCCTGAATGGTTTAGCACCAACCCCCTTGATACTGTCCTCATGATACTGAGTTCTCATGAGATCTGGTTGCTTAAATGTGCGTAGCACTTCCCCCCTCACTCACTCTCTCTTGCTTCTGCTCCCACAAGGTGAGACAACTACGTCCCCTTCACCTTCTGTCATGATTGTAAGTTTCCAGAAGCCAAGCAGATGCCAGCATCATGTTTCCTGTACAACCTGTGGAGCTGTGAGCCAATTAAACCACTTTTGTTTATAAATTACCCAGTCACAGGTATTTCTTTACAGCAATGCAAGAACAGATGAATATAGAATTATATCCAATCCAAATAAAGATGTTTTAAAAAACAATCAACTATAATGAGGCATTGAAAAATAAAGAAATGGTGCTACAGGCTGAATTGTGCCCTCCTGTCCAAATTCATATGTGGACGTCCTAACACTAGTTCCACAGAATGTGTCTGTATTTGCAGGTGGGGTCTTTAAAAAGTCAATTAAAGTAAAATTAGGTCATATGGATGGGCACTAATCCAATATGACTGGTATCCTTATAAGAAGAGATTAGGACACAGACAACTCACAGACTGAAAGGTAACCATGTGAGGACACAGCAAGAAGACAGCCATTTGCAAGCCATGGAGAGAAGCCTCAGAAGCCACACCTGCCAATGCCTTGACCTTGAACTTCCAGCCTCCAGAACTGTAAGAAAATAAAATCCTGTTGTTTAAGCTCCACAGTGTGTGGTTTTGTTAACCCTAACAAATTAATACAGATGGAAAACATGAAAGAGAAATAGGAACATAGATCAAAGGGTCTAACATACATCTGATAAGAGCTCCAGAAGAAAGTAGAAAGAGTAGAGAACAAGCAATACATGGATATAAAGAACTATCTGAATTGATCAAAGTAATGAACATTCAGATACAGAAACTGGACAAAGACATTGCAAAAAAGAGAAAATAAGAACTACAGATTAATATCTCTTACGTCAATAAATGAAAAAAGGCATCTTTTTGGAAATTCAATATCCATTCCTGCTAAAAGCTCTCCTCAAACTAGAAATATATAACTTCTTTAACCTGATCAAAGACAGCTATAAAAAGCATAGTTAACATCAGACTTAATGTTAAATAAAGACTGAATGCTTTCTCTCTAAATTGGGAAAAAAGCAAAGATATACACTCTCAGTACTTCTACTTAACATTGTACAAAAAGTCCTACCCAGTGCAATGAGTCAAGAAAAAAATAAAATATATACCAGTTGGAAAAGGGGAAATAAAACAATTCCTATTGACAGGTTACTTCATTGGATATGTAGAAAATTCCATTAATTTTGGATATTTGAATTTTGAAATAAATCTAAACAAAGTATGTAAGGCTTAATAATTTTTTAAATGAAAATTTTATCAAGTATCTTCTCAGACTATAGCAGAATAAAACTAGAAATAAATTCCAAGAGGTACTCTTGAAACTATACAAATATGTGGAAATTAAACAACATATTCCTGAGCAATACTTTACATAAAAGTAGCAGATAATAATAACTCTCCAAACAATGTAAATCTGTCTTTATTACATACCCCAAGCAAATAAAATTAAGACAAAAATTTAAAACTTTTTTGAAATTAATGAAAATGGAAACATAACATACCCAAACCTCTGGGATACAGCAAAAGCAGTGCTCAAATGGGAGTTTATAATATTAAATGCCCACATCAGAAGTCTAGAAAGACCACAATTAACAACCTGATGTTGTACCTCAAGAAACCAGAAAAACAAAAACAAGCCAAGCACAAAGCTAGCAGAAGAAAAGAAAAAGATCAGAGCAGAACTAAATGAAATTGAGAACAAAAGAACCATATAAAGAATCAATGAAACATGAAGTTTTATTATTTGAGAAGATAAACAAAATTAAGAGGCCACTAGTTGAACTAACCAAGAAAAGAAGAGAGACGGCCCAAACAAACATAATCAGAAGTGAAATGGCAGACGTTACTGCTGATACCACAGAAAAACAAAAGATCATCAAAGACTACTATAAATAACTATAAGTCCAGAAACTAGAACACCTAGAGAAAATTGATGCATTCCTGGAAATAGATAATCTCTCAAGATGGAACCAGGAAGAAAGATAAATCCTGTAATGACCAATAACAAGTAGTGAGATTCAATCCGTAAAAACAAAACAAAACAAAAAATCTCCTAATAAAAAAACCCTGGAAAAAATGGACTCACAGCTGACTTCTACCAAATGTACAAAGAAGAGCTGGTACCAATCCTTCTGAAGCTCTTCCAAAGAAAACAGAGCAGAAGGAAATTCCTTTAACACATTCTACAAAGCCTGTATCACCTTGATAATAAAGCCAGACAAGGACACAAGAAAAGAAAATTGCAGACCAGTATTCCTGATGAATTTAGATGCAAAAATTATTAACAAAATACTAGCAAACTAAATCAAACAGCACGTCAATTTAAAAAATATACCTCAATCAAGTAGGTTGATTCATTATACACAAATCAATAAACGTGATTCACTACATAAACAGAATTAAAAACAAAACCATATAATTATCTCAACAGGTGCAGAGAAAAAGGATTCAATAAGATTCAGCATCCGTTCATGATTTTAAAAAACAACCTTCAATAAGCTAGGCATAGAAGGAACATACCTCAAAATAATAAAATGCATGTATGACAAACCCACAACCAACATCATACTAAAAAGGAAAAAGAACATGTTCACCCTAAGAACTGAAACAAGACAGAATTCCCATGTTCACCCCCCTCTCCCCCTTTCAACATAGTACTGGAAGTCCTGGCCAGAGCAATCAGGCAAGGGGCAGAAATTTAAAAAGAGGAAGTCAAATCTCTTTTTATTGGTGATGTAATCTTATGCCTAGAAAACCCTAAAGACCCCTCCAAAACATTCCTGGATTTGATAAATAAATTTAGCAGATTTTCAGGATACAAAATCAACATTTCTATACACCAATAATGATCAAGCTGACAACCATATCAAGTAGTCAATCCCATTTACAGTATCTATTGTAAAGATACCTAGGAATATATTTAACCAAGAAATTTAAAGATCTTTACAAGGAAAACAACAAAACACAAATGAAAGAAATTGTAGATGATACAAACAAATGGAAAAACATCCCATTCTTATGAATCAGAAGAATTAATATTGTTAAACTTACCATACTGTGGGGTCAATGTAATCCCTATCAAAATACCAACATCATTTTTCAGAGAATTAGGAAAAATAATTTTAAAGTTTATATGGATCTGAAAAAGAGCCTGAATCACCAAAGCAATTCTAAGCAAAAAGAACAAAGTTCAGGCGTCACATTAGCTGACTTAATTGTACTGCAAGCCATACTAACCAAAATAGCATGGAACTGGCATTAAAATAGACACATAGATCAGTGGGAAAGAACAGAGGACCCAGAAATAAAGCCACACCCTTACAACCAACTGATCTTTGCAAAGTCAATAAAACATACACTGGGGAAGAGAGAACCTACTCAATAAATGGAACTGGGAAATTTTTGCTGCCACATGCAGAAGAATGGAACTGGACCCCTTATCTCCCACCATATACAAAAGTTAACTTAATGACTTAAATGTAAGACCTGAAACTAGAGAAATCCTAGAAGAAAAACTAGGGAAACTTTTCCTGGACTTTGCTAAGCAGAGAATTTATGACTAAGACCTCAGACAACAAAAGCTAAAATAGACAAATGGGATTTAATTAAACTAAAAAGCAAAAGAAATAATCAACAGCATGAACAAACAACATGCAAAGAGGCCCTTCTGTTCCTTCCCATTGGACCGAATATCTCATTCCCTTAGGGTTGTTTCACAGTGCACTACTGGTGGACAGGTACCAATTAAAGTCTCATGACTTGCCTAGACTAAAAAATATTCTACTAGGCTGGATGTGGTGGTTCATGTCTATAATCCTACCACTTTGAAAGGCCAAGGTGGGAGGACTGTTTAAGCCCAGGAGTTCAAGACCAGCCTAGGAAATATAGGGAGACTCTATCACTAAAAAAAAAAAAAAAAAAAAAAAAAAAAAAAAAAAAAA